>NC_064433.1:138760021-139100032 GCF_023343835.1 Lagopus muta | reverse complement strand
GTGCATAATTAGATGTCAAGATATTTTCTACACATAAATGCTGATTCTTATGCTAGAAAGTATCTAGGTCTCCAATGCTCTAAAAATTAATATTTAGGTACAGAAAAGAAAAGAGAAAAAGAAAGAGAGAGAGAGAGAAAGAGAGAGAGAGAGAAAGAGAGAGAGAGAGAGAGAGAGAGAGAAGGAAAGAAAGAGAGAAGGAAAGAAAGAGAGAAGGAAAGAAAGAGAGAAGGAAAGAAGGAAAGAAGGAAAGAAGGAAAGAAGGAAAGAAGGAAAGAAGGAAAGAAAGAAGGAAAGAAGGAAGGAAAGAAGAAAAGAAGGAAAGAAGGAAAGAAGGAAAGAAGGAAAGAAGGAAAGAAGGAAAGAAAGAAGGAAAGAAGGAAAGAAGGAAGGAAAGAAGGAAAGAAGGAAAGAAGGAAAGAAGGAAAGAAGGAAAGAAGGAAAGAAGGAAAGAAGGAAAGAAGGAAAGAAGGAAAGAAGGAAAGAAGGAAAGAAGGAAAGAAGGAAAGAAGGAAAGAAGAAAGAAAGAAAGAAAGAAAGAAAGAAAGAAAGAGAAGAAAGAAAGAAAGAAAGAAAGAAAGAAAGAAAGAAAGAAAGAAAGAAAGAAAGAAAGAAAGAAAGAAAGAAAGAAAGAAAGAAAGAAAGAGAAAGAAAGAAAGAAAGAAAGAAACTATGTCCTGATTTAATGTATTAGGTATAATATGTATAGAACACCAGTAAGTCCAGTGAAACATAGCAATGACCATTTTATTTCACCAGTCACCACAAGTTTCTATCTTCACCTGCACACACTTCAGAGCAGATCACGTACAAAAACATCAAAGCAAGTGGCTAGCAGAGCACTGGGCCCGCTAAACACTCAGATTCATCAGCGACCAGAGTGAACCAAAAAGGGACCTGCAGCACCAACTCGGGGCGCACGTGGCACAGAGCGGCTCCCCGCAGCCCGGCTCGGCTCCAACAGCCTCCAGCTGCGGGCGCTGCCTTGCAGCACCACGGACAGCGGCCTCCCCGCGCCCGGCCCGCGCCACGCAAGTCTACAAAACACGAAGTTGCACCCTTTTCTCATTGCTATTATTAATAACATTATTTTCCGTCCGGAATATCTCGGTTTTTAACACAGATTGGTTGGCCAGATTCTCAGGACACAATTCCATCAGCTGACAAGTCTAGCATTCAGAACTGAAGGTCTATCATTGGCACTATGTTTGTTTAGTTTGCTTGTATATCTCATGTAAGCATTTTATTTCAACAGCTACTGGTCCATGCTTAAAAAAGGATTTATCTTCATTCAGTCTCCAAAATGGAATTAATATCTGTATATTTGTTACTGCGTGCACTTTCAGTATCTTTTATATCACGATATATTGCAGACTGAAAGCACCATTTGTAGTAAAGTTCAGCCTGATTAGATAGCAATATGAAAGAAAATCACTTCTATCCTGAAGATTCATTTGGCAGCCGAGAGCAGTAGGTCAATTTCTAGGTTAAGGAGTTACTGAAATGGCAAAGATGTCCTCACAGCAGTAGACATCTATTTATATTTGACACGCTTTTTATTTATCCAGTTTACGCTTTTTTACTTAAATGATTCACTCTGGAAATATATTTACACCACCTGTAACTGAGTGTATAAAACATACATGACTCCAGAAACAGTGGAGTCAAAATTACTAATGAAACTACTTCATTTTTGCCAGGTTAAATGGGGGGAAAGGAAACTTTCTCGTTTTACCCAATGAGATAACAGGACATTTTAGCTTCTGGAGGGGCTGGGAAATGATTTTTCAGGCAAATATGTGTAAAGTACACTACCTGAAGAGGGAGTAGGATGCTTTGGGAATGTGCTGTCACCTTTAAGAGATTTCAGAAGGCCCTGCTGAAGTTACGGAGCACTGATCCATTGCTAGGCCTTCTGCTCAGCGCAGGGACTTGTACGCACTGTTGTGCTCCACTGCTAAAGCAGGATTGATTCAGATTGGTTAATGTAGTGAGTTAATCCAGTTAATCCAGTACAGGGTAGAAAACATTCACCTGGCCTGGCACTCAGTAAATATACAAACAGGGAAAACAGTGTGCAGATAATTATTTAAAGTGCAAACGATAACACTTTTTTCTCGTCCTCTCCTGTCTTGAGAGTTAGGCCAACTAATCTTGTGCAAAAGTACAGATAAGACAACAACTCCAAAGAACCAAAGTGGGACCTTGCCTTCCAGCAGAGGAAACCAAAAACGTCCTTGGACATCTGAACGCTAACTTCTGGCCCCAAAGCCAACGACTGAGTCCGAAAGAGATGCCATCACCAGACAAGGGTCACCATCACTTCCCAGCCAAGGATTACAACACTCCCCGCACACAGCCACCTCCTTCTCGAGCCCTTCCCTCTCCACAGACGCAGCCGAACACCTGGAGGCAGAGATCCCGTCCCCGCTCCACCGGGCCAAACGCAGACAGGAACAGACCCGCAGCCCCCAGCCGCAGCCAGAGGCCGGTCCGCCCGTCCTTCGGGCAGAACACAGAGCCCGGATACCCCGCGCCCCTCACCGACCCTGACTGCCGTCTCGGGCCCCGCTCATTGGCATGCAGACCCCGTCGCTGCCTGCCGCCAAGCCGCATCCCAGCCCGCTGCGAGCCGGCAGCCGAGACGGAGCCAATCGCATATTCATGACGAGGGGGAAATCCAGCTCTGCACTCCCAGAGGACCAAGAATCACTCTTTTATTTTTTTAACATTCCCCCTCTGCCTGCCTCCCTTAGAGCAGCGCCCACCCGGGGGCTCTGCGCAGCGTCCCCAGCTGATCCCACCCGCGGACAGCGGCCGCCGACGCCAGGCTCACCCCGAGCATCCCCAGAGCGGAGCTCCCGCACAGCACAGCGCAACGCGCGGAGGGAGGCGCGACACGCGCAGACGGAAGGCACCCCGGCAGCCCGCCACCGAGGGACAGGAAACACAGCAGGGGCTCCTACCTTACAATCCTCAGGACACGATTTCACCGAGTACTCATCCGACTGTAAATACTTCTGGAGCATAACCTCAAACTCTTCGTATTTCTCCTGAGCGTGCTGGTCGTAGCGCTGGTAAGCCTGGACGCACTGGCTGCAGGAGCCTCCCCCCCTCAGCACCACATCCAGACTGCAGTTCAAAGTGTCCGGATTGGACAACCCGGCGAACAACTCCCAAAGTGTGTAGGAATTACAAAAGGAAAGGTAAAAATCCGTCAGTTCCCAGACGGGCGCTGGGCTCTGCCCCGCGCCCCGCGGCCGCCCCGGGTCTCCCCGCCGCCGGCACACCGCCTCGGCGTCCCCCACGCTGAAGCAGCGCCCGGACGAGCGGCCCGGCGGGGGGCACGTCTCCGGGGGCGCGGCGGTGGAGTTCCCCAGGAAGGCAGCCTCGCCGTGCAGGGGCTCGCTGCCTCCGCCGCCGCCGCTGCCGGGGGAGGGAGGGAGGGAGGGCTCGGGGGGGGTGAGGAGCCGGGGCGCGGGGGGTGACGGTTCCCCCATGCCCGGCGGCAGCTCCGGCTCCGCGGGCTCCGGCTTGTCGGGCGGCGGCTGTTCCTTCTCTCCGGTGCCCGTGAATTTGGCCTCGGCGCAGAACCACAAGTGATCAGAGAGCAGGACCGTGAAAAACAAGAGCGATGCCAGGGACAGTCGCCATTTCTGAGCCCTCTCTGAATCCGCGAAGGGTTTCTCGTTCTCCCGGGATGCGAACCAGATTTTTAAGCCGTCGTCATACTGCCGACTGCACATCCAAGCACCCCTGGTCATATTTTGGGAACGCACAGCCCTGGCCGACTCCACCGTGAGGGCTCCTTTGCCGGTGTCACCACAATATGCATTGACTTAAAAGATTGGGGGGATTTTCTTGCCTGTCTTCCTTTGCTCGCTCGCTCGCTCGCTCGCTCCCTCTTCCACTCTCCCCCCTCTCTCTCTTTCTCCCTCTTCTTTCTTCTTCTTTTTCTTCCTCTGAGATAGCGTCTGGGTCGGCCGGTGGCTCAGCCTTGGTCTCGCCACACGAAGCAGCCCCAGTCCATCCACCGCGGAGTGCCGCGGAGAAAGCGAGAGCGGTAACGCAGAGAGAGGAGGAGGGAGAGGAGATGGTGGTGGTGGTGGTGGTAGTTGGTGGCGGCGGGGCTGAGCGACTGGTCCTTTCCCCTCTCACCCAGGCATGGTCAGAGCGCAGCTCTCCATCTCCCTCCCGAGAAAAGCCCGCTGCCCCCGGACAGCCGCATGCCGCGTCCCCCGCTGCCGACGGACGGCTCCGGGAGGGCTCCTCGTCTCCTCTTCCTCCCCGCCGCCGCCGCCGCTCCTCTTCCTCAGCCCCAAGCCGCGGCACAGATGCTGCACCGCTGTCTCCGTTCCCGCTTTCTCCTTTCCCCCCTCCGCTCTAACTGGAGAGACGCTGCTGCAGGGCTCCCGGAGCGCTGCCGAGGATGCTGAAGAGGAGGAGGAGGAAGAGGAAGAGGAGGAGGAGGCTGCCGGGGCCGCCGCCGCCGCTGGTGACAATGAGCTGCGGCTGCCGCCGCTGCTGCCGCCGGGCGCGGTGTCCCCGGGCGCACGGGGCGGAACTGCCTGGCTGGGGGCCCCCGATGGCCACAGGCATCTTGGGCCCTTGGGCTAAGTTGCCGCCATCTTCGTCCTGGAGAAACACTTTTTTGGGGGGAGCTCTGCCTTTTGCGTCATCTCCTCCCGCGCCGAGATCTCTCTATCCTGGCGCATTGGCAGCAGCAGTAAGTCTGCCTCCTCCTGCCTGAGGAGGAGGAGGAGGTGGGAGAGGCACTGGGGACCACATGGCCCTTCCAAAGGACCTCTTCAGTGTAACTCCTTCCACTCGCCTCCCTGCTTCCCCTTGCTGAAGGCACTGCTCAGATCCACGCTCCAGCCCTCTCTCCTCTGCAGGGTCTCCTTCCCCTGTGTCCCCAAATGCCATGTCCATTCAGGGTGATGGCTGCTGTCATGTCTGTCCTGGTCCTAGCGAATCACAAATGGCACATGAAACCCCAGGGGCTGGATCCCAGCAGGTTTTGGCCCCACAGTAAAATGCCTGAAAATAGCTTCCTTGCCTTCCTGTCGGTATGCAGGGAAATGCCCATAAACCCCAAGCTGATCCCACATGAGAAGTTTTGTAGAACCTGGTCTGGCACGCTTGAGCTGAGTAAGTGCTGCCAGTCTTTGCTGCCAGCCTTTTGGATGTCACTGCCTGGAGAGAGAGACAGAGAACATGGTTAACTGTCTTACTAGGGTGATGAAAGCCAGATAGCTTGTGATCTCACACCCACAGCAGAGATCCCACTAACTTCTGGACCATACCAGTAGAATCTCTTGCTTTAATGAACATAGTATTTGGTCACTCCCTGAATTACCTTTATCTTGCTTGCTGAGGCACCTAAACGTAACACCAACGGGTTCATTTGGATCTGTCACAAGACAAGAGAAAAGGTTGAATGTTATCAGATGAAGACCACTACCAGCCTAGTGTTACGAGGTCTTACTCTCAAGACATCATGTATGCTTCTAGTCAGAGCACAACAAAGATGTATGTTCTTATTTTTTCATTGGATTGGAGAAAGTCTTAGAGGACACGCCTATCCTCATTCCCGAGGTTTTCTCCATCCAGAGGGAAAAGACCATTTGAAACTGGTTAATGTCCTTGAACAAGGTGCATGCTGTACCCCCAAAGCTAGCTTTCCTCGTTATTTGGTTGAAGAAATCTTTATCCTTTATAAACATGGTCATGGTCTATAAAGTGATATCATTTCTAATATCTGGCTCTCTAGTTCTCTAGTTGGCTCTCTAGTTCTGTGAAATTAAATCTGAAACTAGACCAGACCAGAAAAGGAAAAAACTTGAAACTTTTCTGTCTGCAGATGTCATTAACCGAGGGGTGAGTTTACCACTGAATGTACTGGAATTTCCATCGCTTTGAGAAATACAGCAAGGTTGGATGCCTTTCAGAAGGAAATGGTATAACTCAAACAGAAGATGTAGACTCGAGGGAGGAATTGCTGAGTGAGGCTTTATGCCCTGTGTATTGCTGGGGGTCAAGGCACATTATCATAATGGTCTCATCTGGCCTTAAAAGATCTATGAGTCAAATTCTACACTGAGCAGAAGTTAACTGTGGATTTTGTTTTGATAGACTATTTAAAAAGACAGAAATAAATGCTGGTATTGTAAGAAAAAGTCTACAGTGCTCAATCAGAATGCAGTTTGCAATTCTCAGTCAATCAGCTCTCACCATCTGCTAATGGTACATTATTAATTTTGGTCTTGGAACTTGGATTCTGATGATTTGACATACTGGGCCCTGTAGTGTAACTGCATTTTTGTAATGCTTTCCATTCTGAGAGATGACCATGACCGAGCTTTTAATCAGAGCAACGTGAGTTGTCTGATTCACAGTGTAATTTATTTAATTGTATTTTACTTCTTTGCTTATACATTTTTCAGTAGAAAAGCAGGAATGAAACAGAAAAAAAAAAAAAAAAAAGAGAAAAAACAAACAAACAAACAACTGGAATAAGCAACAGGTTTTGATATCAGGAAACCTGACATTTTCAGATTTTCAGAATGCATTGTATAAGATGTGGCACTGGCATGATTATTTTTGATTTGGCAGTCAAGCGAGGTGAAGGAAGTCAGTTTTGGAGTACCCAGCTGGCGAATAGGCCTGACTTTTTTTTAATGTATATTGTTTTCCTGTGGTCCTGTTGGGAAAATGAGAGGGTAATAGGCAATTTTGCCATCCACAGGGAAATCAGAAATGCGCTTTATCTCCATAGTTGAATTTTTAGAATTGGTAATAAAAAATACTGGTATCTAGACTTCATCTGAAAGTTAATATGAGAATGCAAGTGTAAGTCTGTGCTCCTCTATTTACACTTGACTAGGATCAAACAAAATACGCTTCCAATCTGCTAGGATTTTTTAGATATACTTGTCTTCTATGAAAAATCTCAATATTTTCACACATTTCCGAAGTTTTGTCTGGAAAAATAGTGAGAGTTCTTTTTCAAAACCCCACAATAGACTACAATGAGAACATGTTCAGCATTCCTGAGATGCGTGCATCCTTGCTCTTCCAGTCTGTTTTCTGTAACAGAGGATGTGTCATGCAGAACTCTTGTCTCATCTGTTATGTTCCCCCCAAAGTCCCATTCCCTTTCCACCCAGCACACTGAATCTTACTGTGTTTGTTGCAGCAGCTGGTTCCTGATGGATCTGAACAGATGCAGTTCAGTTCTCTGGTGCCCCTTAGTGTTAGGTCTTGGAGCTCAAGGGAACAAAATAAGGCTATAAAACCATATCTGAAAATCATGAAGTGACTGTGTGTGGAGGAGGAAAGAGTCTGAAGGATATACTGTTGCCGCTTTCTCACAAAGATCCTTTAACATTTTGCTATCACAAATCTGACGTAAATAAAACAATTTTGTTTAGACTAGGCTAATTAATTATATAAACATGAAGAAAAGGGACAAACTATCCTAAAAAAATACAAGTACGTCCCCATATTCATTATTCATTCTGAAAAACTGCATTGGTGCAAAATATTGACTTCATATAGAAATCAGAGTTTTTCTTGGGAATATTTATTACTCGTGTTCTGAAGCTTAGCAAGTACAAAGAATTCATGAAGGTCCATCTCTTTAGCTGGCACGTCACCAGGTGCTCTGCAGAGCAGTCTCCTTAGAGCAGTGTCAGTGAGCGCCATGCTTTGGTCAATACAGTCAGTTCTAGTGCTCTATAGTTCTTTGGTTCATGACATGTAAAATGATAGTTAATTGATCAAGCACTGAAGACAAAGCCAGCAGAATGAACTTGCACAAAATTGAAGGTTCTTGAAGCTGTTGCTCAACCTAAATGCCATGTGTTTTCCTCAATTTCTCAAATGCTTTAGTTTAACAATCAGAAATAATTCTTGACCAAATGTTTTAATGGGTAATAATCATCAGAATGATGATTAGCATCGGAAGCATCAGAATGAGCAGCTTTAATATTTCAAAGTAAATGTTCTTAAAAATTTGCCTAACATCACACATACTAGCATTCACAATTTCCTGCATTAGCCTCTTGTTTTTCTATGATTTTTTAGTACAAAACTGTGATAGCTGGAGAACCATAAATGGGTCTTTCAGATGCTTTGTAAGAAGCTTGAAAGCAATATCTTGCCTTTGTAATGTATTATAATTGTATTGTTTATTTATGAAAAATTCTATTTCCTAATTACAAAGCACTTTTTTTCGTGTGTAAAATCTTGCGCCAGGCTCTTTTCAAAATTGTAGAATTTGTTTTGAGTTGTCTGGTTCAACTGGTAAGTGCAATTTTTGCAGCAATTATTAATAAGTCCTCAATTAAAACCTTGCATTAGAATGTTATCAAGCACTTCTAATATGAAACAAATATTTACAGGCCCTTCATCTTTTCATCTTACATCATTATTTAATTTATTTATTTTTACAATTGAAACAATTTGTATTCCATAGGAAATTATTTGTAGGCAAAATGATAGGCCAAACATGTGCTTTAGCATCTTTAGAGTATTATAGTTTTGATTTTATTTTAATTTTTTACAGTCATGTCTAGGTATTATTTTACCCATTACCTGTGAAGAGAGTCAGAGATTTAATTATCTGCATCTGTTAATTGACAAGAATGATATCCATGCTGGTTCTATAATATGATCAATACTGAAGAACTTTTTTATTTTCTGCCTCATTCATAAAGTTATACTTTTTCATTCAGATTTTTTTGGAAAGCTAAATTATTGTGAAGAAGCTCTTGGCATCTGGGCCTGGTTGCCCAAAGCACTGGGAAATTTTTATTAATGTTAGCAGGCACTGAAACTACTAATTCCTGTTCATATTGATTTAATTCTTGCACTCTCCTTATTCCTGATTTCCACATTACTTTCAATTTTGTCTCTTTGCCTGAATTTTTTTAAACTTTTCTCACAAAATCGGAGGATTAGCTGTCATCCAGGAAAAATATGTCAGACTGGAGTTTAAAATGCTGTACCGTAGAAATTTGGAAGATGTTAATCTCGTTTAGTTGATTGAATTATCTTGCAGATGTTTGCTCTGAGTCTGTTGAGACTTCTTGCTAGAGAATGAGAGCATGTTTTTGTTTATTGACATTTTAAGCCATAGAAGAGTGAACAGATAATATGGCATCTAGAAGTCCAGTATTTTCACACAAAAATTGTAGGTCATCTTTATTATGACAACTTTATAATGAGAGTTCAATCCAGCTGGTACATTTGGGCATGAGCTGAAATGAGCAGAGGCTATTCTTCATTAACCAAAACCATCAAACAAGTGAAATATAACTTTTGCACATGACTGCAGCAGGAAGATAATATAAATGTCTCACTCAAATTAGTCTATGCCTATTAGAGTAAGGCCTGATCCAAAGCATGCTGAGATCAGGAGAAAGATTGCAATGGGTTTTCAAATCAGGCTTGCAGAAAGGAAACAGACAGAAGAATAAAGGTCCCCCATATGGAGATGGAAGAAAAAGGACTGGGAGAACCACCAAAAGGTAGATTACACCTTTTAAAATATTTTTGCCTTCTTTTCCTCTTTTACTAATTCTATGCTGTTTTCTAATAAATGCTGTAGCTTGGTTTTTTTAAAGACACTGAAGACATTTTTTCCCCCTTTTCAGCTTCGTTGCCTTATAGATAACCCAGAGCTATCAAGGAGATAATATCTGATTTTTCTCAGAAATACTCCTTTATTATCTTTTCCTTAAAGTAAGAAATGTGAGCACTAGATGGAAAGTCTTATGTTTTGTTTGATCAGCCAAATAGTTTTCGTTTTTTCATTCTCACCTTCACTCAAAGGAAAAAAAAAGTACTTTCATATGTAACCTTGCTGTTCAGTTCATAGTCTAGTTTTCTATTTTAGCTTGCGACTATAGAATGTTTTTGATTAGTTTTGATCCGCCTAAATTAGAAAGCCAGACAGGGTTACTTTGTGATGTACTGATGTGATGATGTTTGCAGCCCTTTTTCCATGCATGTCTATGATATGAACAATGTAGAAAAGAGAGAAGGATTGAATTTAGGAAGACTGTAAGTTACTAAGAAAACTTCTCCTTTCTTATTATTCCACATTTGATCCCACTTTTACGGAAACTATGTAATCCTAGAAAACTCTTTTCAACTGATTATATGAAAGTCTGGGAACAGTTTTACATTTTGAGTAGTCATGCCTGCAGTGTGAGTTTAAAATGCATTTGATAATGTGGGTAAGCATGAGAGAGATCTAGCAGATTCTGCCCTAAAACTGCTATATTTCCTTTGAATAAAAGAAATACTCTCGTTAAAAAAAAGTATCTAATTACGTATAATACTGTTACTGTCTTTGAACATAGGTTGTTGTACACATATATTGAGATACATAAATAATTTTTGGGAATCTTTCATCTCATTTAGCTTTGTTAATCTAGACTTAAGCATCTGGTCAAAGCTTATTGTTTCAGCATCTTCCTAATAAAAAGATACTGCTATTTCAGGAGCACAATATTTTCCATCTTAAGGCAAATCTAAAACAGGTACTCATGTATGGCAAGGCATCCTCTGCCATATCTTTCCACTGATTATTGAAGAAATCTTCTAGTTTAAATTGTTGCCTAACTAACCCCTCCTTAGGGTTGCTAAAGGTTAGGTAATAGTTTTATGTTAATCAGCCAGGTTCCTGGCTTTCTATCACAAAGTACTCTTCTTGAAAAGAAAAAAAAAACAACAACAACAAACCATACAAGGAAGTGTTAACACTTTTTAACACTTTTTTTTCTTTTATAGAAACTTTATTCAGTTGTTGTCAGAAAAGCAGACTGAATGAATTGGAATATTTTTTGACCCCAGATGTATCCTTTTCCACACAATTGTAATATACTGCCTTCTGCCAAGTGGCTGTCTTACCAATGAGGAAAAGAGTGTTGTTCTGGTTTTTTGTGTTTTTTATTTTTCTTCCTCTTTTTTTTTCTCTCTCTGCTCCCTTACCTTCCAGGGTATTCCTATGAAGAAAGAATATGACTGAAATTGTATTGATGACTCCCCAAATGTCTCCTTTTGTCTGCAACATCACCAACAGTTCTCTAAACGTTTTTACTGTGGTTGCATGTGCACTGTGAGATATTCAGAGAACTGAGTGCAGAATGAAAGTAAAGAAAGAACCCCAAGATATTATCCTATCTCCATTCTTAAGATGGAAATGAAAAATCATCATTCATTCACTTTTCCTCAGCACCTCTATTTATAAACAGGGGAGGCTAGGAAAATTAGTTACTGTCTGTGAAGTACTGCTTCACATAATAAAAATAATGAATTAACCTTCTGATAGGATACTATATAGGTTAACACGTATTATTCCTTCCCATTTTGCTCTGAATATTTTTTACTGTTTCAAATCAGGTTGCTCTTCCTTTCTAAATTTATTCACATGAGGATATTCACTCAAAGTGAATAAAGATTTTCCAAAGAAAGGATCTCATTAAGATCATTCGAAATCCTAGAATAAATGAATAGTATTGCTTTCCTAGTTTTCCAGTAAAATGCATTGTATGATATTTGGTGATATCATTTTCATTACATTACATTGCTGGGAAATAAGGGCTTATTTTCATGCTTTTTACTGCGGAGAAGTCAGAAAAAGAGAAAGGAAATGCAATCATAGTGGGTACTTTAATGTCCTAATTAGATGCATTGAGTCTTAAATTTAACTCTTACATTCAGTTGAGGTTCATTTTTCTTCTCTTTCATTTCACATTATTCACTTTTTGCTTCTGGAGACAGTTTCTGCCTGCTGGCTGTGTCTGTGTAGGACTGGGTTCTTCTCATAGCAAAAGCAAATACGGCTTTCAGCGTTACCTAGCATATTTAGAGTCTTTCTATGGGTAAGCAGACAGACTTTGCCTCTAAGTGCAGCTATTACGGCTATAATTTGCTTGATGTCACTAAGATAGCCAGCCCAGAGCCGGTGGAAGCACACAGTGTGTTGTTGAGGTGACAATGTACTCTCACAATTCACAGACCACTGTTTTATATCATGTTGGCTGGCTCGGCTGCACGTGGGTTTCGTGAAACAGTAAGAGTGAAAACTCTTCCGAGAGGCAATCATGTTCAGCTTCTTTGCAGTATTTCTCTGCAAAGTATTTCTTTGCTTTCTTCATAATTATTTATAGGAGAGAAAGCCTGATTTGTAGACCAAAATCCATTTTAGTACACACACTAAAAAAAAAAATAAAATAAAATAAAAAAAAAAATTGCAAAATGAAGAGGGAGTCACCAGTGTACTTTAGATAGCTAACTTAATGACAGAGAAGTAAGCTACTTAATCTCCCTGAAGATCTTCTTTAGTCAGTGAGATAGACTCCTTTGTAGAGATATGCAGAATAATTTTAATTAGGCTCCTTTTCTGCATCAGTCATCAGGAGAACTTCTATTCCTTGCCTGCTGAGTCTTAGGAGGAGCTGTTTAAGTTTTGAACTTAGAGCACAGTTTTAAAAGACTCACCAAGCTTTTGATATGCAAGATGAATCAGTTAAGATCATGAGAAGTTGTAATGGTGGTTAGTAGATAAGATCAGGAAGAGTGAGAGTGCTCTGCCATAAAGACATACTTACAGAGTAATTACTGTGGAAAATGCAATTCATAGTGACAGCAGAGAAACACAGAGACACCCTTTTGAAATGGAAAAAGTTTACTGTTTTTTAATTTTTTTTTTTAAACTAGAATGAATGTTTCTGATTCCCATATTTATCAACTGCCATGAAAAATGCATTTTTTTTTATTTCTTTCTGAACTATCCACAGTGACTAGTTTGAATAAACAGAAAAGATTTTTGGGTTTAAAACAGCGAAATTTGTGTTGGTCATCATTTTGAGAGGTTGCAGGGCAAGAAAAATTAATGATTATTTGGTCTCCAGGTTTTAAGTTTACCAAAAGACCAAATACACTTCCATCTTAATGTGTTTTAAAAGGAGAACCAACATATCTAGATTAAGAAGTGCCTCAAAGGAAGGACAAGAGTGGTGATAATCAATCTTCCTTTATATACAGTTATTTAGAGAACTTAAAGTGAAGAAATACCACCTAGAAATGTGGATCTAGGACTTGAAGATCTGCTATTTTTGGTAGCCTTATGACAGAAGTTTGATTTCTTACTTGTAATTTATCTACACTTTGGATGTTGAACATACAGATGAATAAATGAGTACTTCAAAACTCATACCATATTTTTAAAGTTAGTAATTTTAGAGAAGTTTATCAGATGTTAAAAGTCTACTAGATGTTTAGATAACTGAAATGTTTATGATATTCCACTGAGGAAAACAGTCTAATGTGCTTTCCTTAACTTCAGTTTAGAGTCTTTGTTATATTTCCTAGGCAACTTTTAGTCTTTAGATGATGTAACACTCAGTATTAGTCTAATGGAGGCTTTTCTCCTAGTTGTCAAGAAGAAAAAGGAAAGACTCCTTCAGGGTGATTCTGAGCGTGGATGTTTATCTTTGGACTTGATGATCATTATGGATCTGTTCCAACTCATGATATTGTACGATTCTATGATAGAAATCATTTTGGATATGAAAATTAAGCTTCATGTTTCACAGATGTATTTAAGAATTCTGCTCCTTTTTAATGTACAAATCTGTGAGTCAACCTTTTCTCCCTCACAAACAATCTGATGAAAATAATTTTTTTAATGCATTATCTGTGTCTGTTAGTAATTTTGCATTATGAAGAATGAAATATATACGTTCATTATAAGCACATACAGAAAGCCCTGGGAACAGATTGGAGAAGTAATCTACTCTTGACTATGAGCAAAGGTCAGTTTATACCACTTACCTCCCTGTAGTTATTGTTACCATGAATCAAAGGAAAAAAAAAAAAAAAAGGTGTCACAGATTTAAGGTATATTTGGTGATATTCCTCCTTTCTACACAGGTAACCATTGCAGAGAAGCCAGATTTGCCTGATTATTTATTTGAGGGTTTGATAAAGGAACTTCCTCTTGTGAAAATAGTTTCATAAATGCTATGCGTATATTGTCCAAATGTACTTAATTTTAGCCAGCAGGAAGAGTGAGAGAATGTAAAAGCATCCTAGAGATCACAATCGAATTTCTCATATGGAATTAAGTTTACTCCGTAGATTCTAATTTAGTAGCCCTCAGTTTCTAAATTAGTCAATCATCTGAATATGAACAATACAAAATCAGAGGTACTACCAAGAAAGCACTCTGTATGTTCTGTATGCAGGAAAAAAAATAATTCTATCACTATTTCAATGTTGCAAGAAACAAGCTTACAATATGATTTTAATGTACAGATATATTTTTAAAAAATATAAAAGAAATAAGGTGTTATAGATGTGAGCTTGGATATTTTATTATCAAATAATTTCCCACAGTGGAGCTATTGGAATTTCTTAGGTTGCCTTTCTATTCTCCTTCCATAGAAAAATATTTCTTAGAGGATAGCACACAGACTGTTTGAGCATTATTAGTAAATTCAACAATTGTATTTTCAATTATGTTGTTGTTAATTACAAAACAAACCAAACAACATTAGATTCCAAAAGACTGCATAATTATTGGATGTATTTCTAAACAAATATCTCAGTGAAACATCTGCCCAGATAAATATTTCTCAAAGTATTCCCTTAAATCTAAGCTGGCAAGGTGAGCAGAGTATAAGCTTTGAAATTAATTAAAACTATCTGCATTCGTTTACAAAAAGTTAATTCCCTTGCCTGAGCCTATATAACTTGTTATGTTTTCTTCCCTCTTAATAAGATAACTGTATTTCTGTCTTTTTCTCTTTAGTCTATTATTTTCTTGGAGAATACAACTATTTAGAAAAATTACTCAGAAGCATAGTGCTGAAGCCCCTGTTTTACTACAAAGACCTACCAATATGTGCAATCATGATTGGCATATGTCCATTCTAATTTTATCCACAGATTTCTATCATCCAAATATCAAATTCAAATCTTAAACTATTGATGGATATTTTCAGAAAGCTGCAAAATGTGGGTAAAAATACACAGAACAGCACTTCCATAAATATGTTAGTCATATTCTTTTTTTCACAAGTCATAGAATCATATAGAATTATAGAATCATATAGAATTATAGAATGGCCTGGGTTGAAAAGGACCACAATGATCATCTAGTTTCAACCCCCCTTCCTTGGGCAGGTTTGCCAATCACCAGACCAGGCTGCCCAGAGCCACATCCAGCCTGGCCTTGAATGCCTCCAGGGATGGGGCATCCACAACCTCCTTGGGCAACCTGTTCCAGTGTGTCACCACCTTGTGTGAAAACCTTCTTCCTAATATCTAACCTAAACCTCTCCTGACTTAGTTTTAACCCATTCATCCTTGTCCTATCACTATCCACCCTTGTAAATAGTTGTTCCCCTCCTGTTTATATGCTGCCTTCAAATATTGGAAGGCCACAATGAAGTTTCCATTTGTCTTTTCCTCTTTGAGAATTTTTCTGAACCTTACAAATAGGTTGAGTGAAATTAGTACTGATGATTGGTAAAATGCTCTAAAAACGAAGTCAGATCACTGAATTGCCAACTTATTTTTATTGCTAAGTTTTTACCACACAGTAATATAAGAAATGATAAGAGTGATAAGAAGTGTAATGAAAATAGATTTATTTGGACTACATCTTTCACTGGAATATCTTTGTAACTACCATAGATATTAAAAATAATATTAATGAAAACAAAAGATTTCATGCTAGGGTATTCCTGCTGACAGTGCTTGTTAAATATTATCCCATCACTTCTTTCTCCAGGAGAAAGTGAGTGCAATGCAAGGCAAACAGTGACACTGTCACTTAACTTACTTAAACAGCTTTGCTGCCAACAAGTTATGTTTTCAGACTTTCCATGAAAGAGTTTCCTCATGAAAAGCAGAATGCAAGTTTGTTTCAAATGTTATTTAATAAATGTGCATGAAGTTCTAAGACCTAATAATATACAAAGGATTTTTTATCTTTTTTTTAAATGAAAATCTGAATGTATGCAATTAGTGCAGGGGAGAAAGGCTATTTGAAGAGAGAGATCTTATGAGGCCATAAGGTACAAAAGTAAGTTAATTCTTTTTTTTTTTTTTTTTTTTTTTTTAATTCTTTATTTTGATGAAGATTCTGGGTTTTTGTCTAGGTTTCAAATACAATTTTTTAAGCAAGGTGTTTATTCTATAGAAATAAAATACTGGTTTACAGTTCCAGTAAGTAGACTGATTCACTCTACTGGACATTACTGATATACTTTATCTCCTATTATCACCCTCTCTTCATTGCTTTTGCTAACGTTCTATTACACCTGAGTAAATTTACTTTGCAAAACAAAGCCAATTATTCAGAATTCTTATTAACTTCTTTCTATGGCTTCACGCATGCTCCCTAAAAATTTTTAACTGACTTCGTTTTCAGAACAAGCATTCAAGAAATTGATCATGACATAGGAAATACAGAAGCACATTAGTTGGAAGAGCCTCTTAAACCAGGAATAAGAGCCACATTATGTTTCCCATCTGAACAAACATTTTTTGACCGTATAAAATTCCTGAACAAAATATCAAATGCAGAAAACAGTTGTTAAATAAATATGAATAACAAATATTTTTGGAGCCTATGATCAGTTGAAAAATCTCTCTCAGGCGAGAAAAAGAAATCAAGTAAATAGAGCTTTATTATTCATGCAGACCTAATTATACATTAGCACTTTGTTAGGCATTTTCCAGCTGTCCAGTCTATCTTCAATATTTCTGTACAAATTCACCTTTTTCTTGCCTCCTGATGCAAATGCGTAACTTGAATTATGATTACCAACACCTCCGTCTTCTGTGAAGACACACTATTACAATAACACTGCTGCTTGAATATCAGGCCACTTTTATCATGTACTCATAAAGATGGCTTGCTCAACTTTTTGTGTGAGTAAAAACATTTACATGTTCTGTATGGATGCTAAGTAGAACATCTTGCAGTACTTTAAGAAGTGCAAATTACTAAATAAAGTCCACATAAGTCAGGAGTAGTTGTAATTCCTGTCTTAACAGCTTCTTTTTATCACTTCTCTTAACCAAGAATCATAACAAGAGATTCCCTACTTTGGAAAACAGCTTTGAAATGATTTATGCTCTCTGTTCTCTTCTTTCAGGAATTCACTAGCCCTGTTACTATAACAGTCTTGATTTAGTCTAACTACACCATATACATATTTCACTGACTAATTCCACTCTAAGAAATTAAATATGAAAGCATGGATATTTGGCATCTGCTGTAGGGCAGCAGACAGATTTGTCTGTGGTGGGTACATTACCATACATGCGGTTATCGGTATTCCACAACATAACATCATGTAGTGCACTGGGACTTAAAATATTAATGCTCAAGTTCTGGGTACCTGTTTGGAAGAGAAGAAGAATTACATTCCCCCAGGGGCTTTGTGGTCATAGTGGAGCCAATGCATGTGCCATGTTCATTCTTTGCAGTGAGGTCTGACCATCCTCAAAGTTCATCCCAGTGAAGAAATGAGTTGCCACCACTTTCTGAACCTTTGCTACCTTTGACTCTCCTAGGTCATCCCCAGAAGAGACCCACCCACTGTCAGCTTTGCCAGCATTGTGGTCTAACACAGCAGGAGGCCACACACCTTGCCAATGTAATGAGAGAGAGGACTGGAAACAAAATAGAACTTGTGGGTTAAAACTTATTTACAAGAACTGGTCTGAAAGTAATGTCTCGTATTTTATTACGTTGGCCCACAAAATCAAAGGCAGACATTGGTGGTATGGCAGTAGAGGCTAAACCTTCCCACCAATATTCCATTACATTCTGTTGCCATGTGACAGATGGCAGCAGAGGGACAGTCTGACAAAAATACATCTGACATGGAAATGTGATACTGACTTCCTCCACATGGAAAAGATTGCACCCACTGACATTCATTAACACATTTATGGAGACCAAACAGTGGAAGTGGAGTGGTGCATTTCAACGGTAGCAATTGTGGATTAACTCAGTGCAGATTTTTACATGCCAATTTGTCACTGGCAAAAATGCATAGTTAATGGTGGTTACTGCTGAAAAAGAGCATTTTGTAGCTCCAAATTTGCTTTATGAAATAGTGTTATTATACTCATATTTTCCATGGAAATAAATAGGAGGTATTACTTTTGAAGATACATTCTAAGAAAAGGAAAAGAGAGAAAAAAAAATGTAAAGATTATACATTTATATATATGTATGTGCTTACAGATATATCTACAATACAACTACATGCCACCCACTGACTGACATCCAAACTCCACTCCCTGCTGCCATGACATAATGGCAACGGTTCCTTCTCACTCAGTGGCCAAGTCTGGTTCTTGTCTGGGCACATTCCTGTCACTTCGCAACAACCAAAACATTGGTGTACTGTTAATACCATCTCAGCTGAAACCAGGACAGCCAGTGAATACCATCAGGTCAAGAATCTCAAGGCATTTTTTTCCCCATTGATGAGGGAAAGAGGGCAAGACCTAGTTGAAGATATTGGCTGAAGTGTAACCCGTATTTCAGTTTCACTACGGCAGAGGTTACCTATTCATGACAGCAGTGTTTTGAAATCACTTTAGGAAAACCTCTACTCAGTTCAGTCCTGATAGGCCGTGGAGGAGTATGAAGTCAGCCATCTTACAAAGGAACATTTACTTCTGAGAGACAAAGTGGACAATGTGGTCATTAATGCTAACTGGACTATCAACTGCTGCTCTGCTTTATGCCTAAGGATGCTTACAAGCCATTCTGACAGAATGCATTACATCTGAACAAGATCCTTCAGATGCTTCAGAGCTGAAGAACTTTATCCATTACATTAATTCCAAGAATGAGTGACAGTGAGAAGAAAAAGTACATGTAGCCATGTGATGAGGGTACAGCTTCACAACAGTTGTCAAGAAGTAATGCAACGAGACCTTTCAGTATTCACAGAACTGAATCACAGAACCACAGAATTGTAGGGGTTGGAAGGGACCTCCAGAGATCATTGAGTCCAACCCCCCTGCCAAAGCAGGTTCCCTACACCAGGTTGCAAAGGTAGGCGTCCAGGCGGGACTTGAATATCTCCAGAGAAGGAGACTCCACAACCCCTCTGGGCAGCCTGTTCCAGTGCTCCGTCACCCCCACCATAAAGAAGTTCTTGTGCACATTTGTGCAGAACTTCCTATGCTGCAGCTTACGTCCGTTTCCCCTTGTCCTGTCTCCATGTACCAATGAAAAGAGACTGGCCTCGCCACTATGGCCCCCACACCTTAGATATTTATAAACCTGGATTAGATCCCATCTCAGTCATCTTTTCTCAAGGTTAAACAGGCCCAGTTCACTTAACCTTTCTTCGTAAGGGAGATGCTCCAGGCCCTTCACCATTTTTGTGGCCCTTCGCTGGACTCTTTCCAAGAGATCCCTGTCTTTTTTGTACTGGGGAGCCCAGAACTGCACGCAGTACTCCAGATGAGGCCTTACCAGGGCAGAGTAGAGGGGGAGGATCACTTCCCTTGACGTGCTGGCCACACTCTTTTTAATGCACCCCAGGATGCCATTGGCCCTCTTGGCCACAAGGGCACACTGCTGGCTCATGGCCAACCTGTCATTCACCAGGACACCCAGGTCCCTCTCTGCAGAGCTCCTCTCCAGTAGCTCATCCCCCAGCATGTAGCAATCCCCCAGCAATTGGTGCATGCAATTATTCCTCCCTAGGTGTAAGACTCTACACTTGCTTTTGTTGAACCTCATCCGGTTTCTTACTGCCCACCTGTCTAGCCTGTCCAGGTCTCTCTGAATGGCAGCACAGCCTTCACAACCACCTCACTGTCCACTCATCTGTCCTGCACTTCCTCAGCTTTGTTATAAAGATGTCGTGAGAGACAGTATCAAATGCCTTTCTAAAATCAAGGTAGACTACATCTACTGCTCTTCCCCCATCCACACAGCATTCCTTCAACAGCCATCAAAAGGTAGATCTGATGATTCCCTTCCCTTATCCCATGCTTCTTGCATGCTTCATTAACGGTTACTAGTTTTTCTGCTGCTCTTCCCAAGGTCTTTTCTTCAGAGAACTTTCTGCCAACACGTTTCCCAATCCTCATTTTCCTGAGTGCTACAGAATCATGGCATGCTTGCCTTAGGCGTTGTTCTCTAGCTGTAAATCTTTTTGTCTCCACTTTACTCCACATTTGACACAGAAGGAAATAATGGCATCTATTCTCCCTCTGCTACAGATATTTAACATGACGACCACAGTTATCAACAAGACTCTTGGCTATTCTCTCCTTTCTCCTTCCAACAGTAAGCCCATAGCTGAACTGTATTTTACCACCTCTACTGAGACGTCTGAGACATCTCATCAGAGAGCAAATTCAATTTTAACAAATGATTAAACACAAATCCAAACTATGAATTTTTATTTAAAAAAAAAAAAAAAAAAAAAAGAATATTAAGGAGGGAAAAGCATGCAATAAATCCACCCAGAATTTGGAAAATAAATGAAAAGTAATGGGAGGGGCAATATATGGTATCTTGCACTCTAGTCAAGGCAAATGATATGGAGATGGCATCAGGACAGTAGATGGCACTTGCTTAGAAGCAGTCAGTAAGGGGATACCTCTGACAGTTTTCTCAAGGAGTTGAGTCTGTCTTTGAGGTGCAAGAGTGCACTAGCAGGAGCAGAATCTAATATCTTTCTAAGGTGTTCTCATTCATCCTCTACAATTAAACTGCTCCCTTCCCTGTCACGATCACCTTCCTAGAAAGGAAGAGAGTCCAGAGCATCCAGTGTGTCACTTTGTATGAGTGGCAGGTCTCACTTTGAGCTTTTTGCCTGGAGATATTTCTCCTACAGCTGCAGTCACAGAAGGATCCACGCCCAGCTCTTGCAGAATAGTAATGTGACCCTGTGGTTGTGTCAAGATTGTGAAATGGGGTTACATAAAATGTGCAAGGGGAGAGAGTGGGCACACAAAACATGTTATAGCAGCAGCAGTGTTCTTAAAGTGGTACTTAGCGTATTCAGGAATGATTGGTTCTAGCTGCCCTTCTTGCTTTGAGAAATGCATGCAAGAAATGTATTGCTATGTAGCTGTGATGCATGGTGTCATTTTTAAAGGTGGTGCCATGGCCTCAATAGTTAGTCAAACTACTTGAAGCCATGCCTGGGAGCTGTTAAGGACAACCTAATTCAGGAGGCCTGGTCACAGGAAAGCTACATTGGCGGTGCTTTCAGCATGCATGGTCCGGGTGGTAATGTGGAATGAAGCAGCTGAGATGCAGAGACTGGCTACCTGGCAGCTGCTGTTTTCTTGATTTTAGTTTGCCTGGAAGGCCATCAGTTCAGGAAACTCCCTCTCTGTGAATCATGGAATCATAGAATTGCTCAGACTGGGAAAGACCATAAAGATCATCAAGTACAATCACAACCTAACTGTACTACCCTAACTCTAACAACCCTCCACTAAATCATGTCCCTGAGCACCACATCCAAATGGTTTTTAAACACATCCAGGGATGGTGACTCAACCACCTCCCTGGGGAGAAATTCCAGTGCTTAACAGCCCTTTCTGTAGAGAAGTTTTTCCTGATTTTCAACCTAAATCTAAAAACTCATTGCTTTGACCTGAAAAACAGTGTTGGTCATTATGCTCCTTGCCTGGCGTCATCACATATTATATTTGTCTGCTGAGCTGATCTCAGAAAACTGTCCCCACTCTTTCACACTTTTCCAAAAGTTGAGTTACATTAAACGGCAATTTAATACTGTTAATTAAACAATATTTATTTGCTGTCTTTTTCAAGTAGATAATTCAGGTTCTCAGTAGTACTAATGATTTTCTTTATTTGTTTGTTTGTTTGTCAGTCCTGAATATCCTGACTACTTTACACTGTACCACTTTTGACAAGTATAAGGAAGAAGAGTTTGAAGGAAGAAGAATTTCAAGACTAATGCATGCAATAAGAAGATGTAACTCATTGTAAAATATGTTGGTGAAAACAGACAGGTATATTCTAACGTTGCTACAGTTGGGCTTACACACAAAGAGAAGTGATCACTTTGTACAATTAAAAGTAAATGAACAAATAGATATGGCCAGCTGAAGGGTAAGACAGAAGAAGAAATAACTCCATAACAGGTATGTCTGTTAAAATCTTTTCTAACTGATAGTTATTTGTTTTCAATTAGTTTACTTCCTCCTAGCCATCTTGGAGACTTTCCTTGTATCTTCCACCACAGTGTAGGCGTTTTGGGAGGAGAACATTAGCCTATATATGTAGATATATAAAACTCATATTAAATATCATCCATCTGACTGAGCTGTGTTTGTAACAAAGCCAATTTAATTTAATTCCACAAACTTTCCAACCAAAGTATAAAAAGAAACCACATTCTCCCTTTAGATTTACTGGACTTTCAGAACAGTTACTTCTTCTGAGTGCTGTTTGAAGGGTGGGATGGAAACAATTTGTGAAAGTGCAGGGAAGGAAGGTTACTTCAGTGAAGGACTTTACCACTGCACAATCCTAATAGAAAATGAGTTTCTACTCTTTCTATGAAAACAGACATCTCCACACCTCTTTTTTTAAAATATTACTTAATCTTTACTTTCCTTATTATTTAAGATCTGCAAATAAAATTTCCTCAGGATTGATAATATATCTTTTTTTAATCAGTTTTACTCTAGTCATGGTCAGTTGTATCACAGAAAATATTCTTTCAACGAGATCAGAATTAGTTGAAATTCATAGTCCTTCCACAACACAAGTGTGTCCCATGCATCCTATAACTTTCTTTTACTTTATCTAGCTGGGCCATTATCCTGATAGATTCATCTCTTTTTCTGCACAGCTCATTATTCTGAGAATGTACAGCGTCTCTACTTGTCAAGTATCAGCTCTCATTTTGGTTTCATTTAACTTCTGGAACTCCTCTAATAATACCTTCAACTATGTATTCAATCATGTTCAAAAACTTTCTATTTTTGCTGGTTCTTTCACTGAAATTAAAATTTTACATAGGTGAAAAATCTCCACAGTTTTTATGGATGAACAATTTTTTAAGGGAAAAAGTAGTAAAGGAAATTAGCTGTTCCAAATTACGCCATTTGCCAGCTTTCAATCCAACCAAAATTCCCAGATCTAAAGGATAAAAGCCCAGAATACTGTGTTGTACTTAAGAAGCTGAAATGAAAACTAGCAGCATGCTTCTCATAATAAACAAAAAATTTGCAATTTAACAACAAAAAAAAAATGTTCTAGCAACTGATAACATCATGGGGAAAAGATGAACTGGAATTAGAATGATGTCATGAATGACATGGTTATATTTGTTTTTGTTAGTTAACTGTTTGACAGATTATTATGAATGTAATGAGTTTGCACATTCTTTGAAAGGGATGGTATGATTGACTTCAGCTATTGCAAAGAATCATGTTAAACATGCATAAGTAAATTTATTCTTGCTAAAGTTTGTGGTTTTGAGCGGTAATTAAACTAAATAATTGCTATGAATAAATATACACCTAAGATATTTATTCATTCTTGTATTCCAAAAAAAAAAAAAAAAAAAAAAAAAAAGCAAAACAAAACCAAAACAAAACGAGATATATGCATATATTTCTCACTTTGTTTTCAGTCATATGCATTAGAAATCTAAGCAAATAATGAAATCTACAAAATGCCAAATACAAGCTGTTATTTTAACCAATTTAAATGATTAAAATGTAATTATGATTTCTGACTTTTATCAAAACAGGCAAGACTTTTTTTCCTTAGACATTTAAATTTGAGAAGGCTGACTCCAGTTTCATCTGATCAAATACATGTTAATACCTTGCAGATCACCTTTCAGCCTTCTCATAGTTACTACAGAGAAATAGGGATTTTTCGTGTAATCATTAGATTACATTGGATTATCAAGCGAATCATGTTCTGTGTTTATTTCTTTTCATTAATTATAAGTTAGTTTTCAGTGATTTAAATATATGCAGATGTTTTACACTGAAGTAAAATTTAAAAATAAGAATCAAATGAAATAAGTTTTATTCTTAGTTTGTTTAGATTTGGGGGTTCCTCTATACAACCAATATAACCTATTTTAGCTAGTGTTAGCAATACAAGCAGAGTATGCAGAGTATGCTTAAGGAAATTTATTTCCATGTTCTTCAATAGTCCAAGTAAATTTTATTTAATTAACCAATTCATGACCACACTTAGAACTGTTGCAGTGTAGGACAGAGGGAAGATTATAACAATGTCAGTGACAATGAACCAAGGGAGAAAAATGTCTTTTTAAAAGAATAAAACACCAACTAAAAGTGCTCTGTCCACTTTTCAACATCAGAAGGATTTTTGTGTGTTTCACTTATGCTTTCTGTAATTTTAAAGGAAACTCCTCCCAGAGGTAGTCATGAAAAAGTTCTGGAAAAAAAAGGGATCAACTCCAGTGTACAATCTAATAGTTTTTAAAATATATGTATGTATAAGTAAATTGAATTATTCCTGTTTCTTACATGAAGCATTAAAGTGTTTTAATGAGTGAAATTCTATATGACAATTAATAATGTCAGTAAAAAAATCTTGTTTAAAAGATACGAAAGGGAATGCACAGCAGAATTAAATTCAAACAATGAAATTTAAGGTAAATCTTGTGCAAATTGTCCTGTTTAAAATTGTCTTACTTTGCAAGACATGAATTCTTAATTCCTACCACTTTATTTTCTTAATGTGTAAGATGTCTGTCTAATTACCTGAACTAGATTTAGCATTCAGGTTTTGATCTCTTCAAAATATTACAATAATTAATGATCTAACATACTTTCTACTTTAGTTTTGAGAGGGCAGAAAGCAAAGATTTTAGAGAGAAAATTAATTGCCTATTTGGATCCCACATAAATTGTGAGACAATTAGACTAAATAATTATTTTGTTTGGAGAAAAATTTCCAGAATGTCACAGTAAATTATGAATCTTTGAATCATTTTCCAATTTAATTTCATGACTATAATTTAAATATTTGTGAAAATTTTATGTTAGAAACAACAAAAATCCTAACTTTCAGTTATCTGACAATAATTGGAGTGTTTTAGGTTTAAGTTCCTTTTGCTTCTCCAGAGTTGTCTGTCTCTGATAAATTCCAGAAGACTTTCTGGTAATTCTATTTAGACAGTATATATTATTCTGTTTATCAGATGTAGAAAACAAGCTTAGGAAACAGAGAAGAATAAGACAGGCTGATAGGATGTGACAGACAAAGTAAAATTTGTCAAATGTAAAACGCAAATGCAAAATATTTACTCAAAATATTTCATGGCTTTTTTCTCAAAACTCACCTGCAATTTTTCAATCTTCTTTTTATGCAATCAATGTCAAATAAAATGCCAGAAACATGATTAATTTCAATCTTCTTTTTTCACAAAAGTTGTGATAAGATGAAAATCTTAACTGCTGGGGAGGGAGGAGGGGGAAGATTTCTCCTTCATAAGTTAAAATTCTGTTCATTTTTAGTGATCTGGTTCTATCAAAATTTGGTTTAAATTAAAATCAATTAGATGCTTGTAATGATATTAGAGAAGTAACAATGCAGATGCCTAACAGAGATCTATGTCTCTTGTAACAATCTGTCCTAATTTGGGCATCTGATTTGTACAGATGGATTTTTTTCTTCAATTATTTAACTATTCATAATAATGGATTTGCAGGCAAATTAAAGTTTGGAGACTTGAAAAGACTTGGAGGAACTTTTTGTCATGTATAAATAAGCATGTCCTGAGTTGTCTGGAATACTGGGACCCGACTTGTCAGCAATGTGTTATCCATCATCATCTCAAGGACAGGGAAATAATGACTGCATGCTGAACAGGCATCAGTACTCAGACATCTGACCTCAAAGTCCCTTCAGTGTCAATGTTTCTTTTTATGGGAGGGCACAGAACTTCCTCAGTCTTGCCACCATGTGACTACTGAGGCTTTACCTCAACCTATATTCCAGAGCACAGAAAGGACTCTAATCATATGTGTTTTGTGACAGAAATATTGAAATTTGATCACACTACAATGCTGAATATACTTCTTGATTACATTTTGTGTTTTGGCTGCAGTAGTACTATGTTATGTGTAGTTGTGGGTGGTAATGTTGTACCTCTATTCGTTATAATGTACGGTTATTGTTAAATACATGATTTTCATTTTTCTCTCTTCTATTCATTATGTAACATTCGTGTCACCACTCCTGAAGAATCATGGTGTGGTGCCTGTGGCAAGTTGATATTCTGTGCTGTTGCAACTCTTATGTTCGTTTCTTGTACGGTTCATGTCTTATTCAAGATGCTGCGTCCACTATTTACTTTGTAACTACTCCAACTGAGGACAAGTCCAGCACATCAGGGCAACATTTGTAAATAGGTCTGAAAAATCTTTTGTAATGATTGTGTGAAACATTCGATTCCCTGTCCCCCTCCCTCCTTTACCCTTATGCCTGCTATCTTTTTCCCACCATCATGGATCATCTGTGTCCCATTTTTAAGCAGCCTTTGAATCACGGGGTGATGTAAGAGATTATTCTTTTATGCCATTTCCTCAAAGATTGCTGAAGAACAAGCCCAAGCAAGTCCTTTACCAGACTTGTGAAATCTTCTGTCTGAGGGACACTGATGGACAAGGCCAGGGGAACGAGAGAGAGATAAGCCACAGACTAATGGCTGGGAAGCAGTCTTGTGTGGGGGCTTATCTGAAGGAAGATGGCATCTCAGGGAGTGCTGCATATGACTCTTACCCAAGCAACCAGAAATGCCACTCTGGCAGAAGAAGAAGGATAAAAAGGGGACCTATAACTATGAAGCTAAGGCTTCTGACAGTAAATTCCTCATGAAGAAGAGAGGGCTTTTCAGACATGAGAACCCTTGCGTTCTGCCCCTCTTCCTCTTGGACCTACTCTGTCGCTGCAGCTTCTTGCTGCATAAGGCTGGCCATGCTGCTGCTGCTGCTCTTTCCCAAAAGGTTTCTGACAACAAATTTCTCACGACCTGAGACCTGCATGCTGAAAAAGAACAAGAAGAAGTCCACCATCAGATTCCACACTATGGAATGTCTGTATGCTGACGGAATCTCCTAGGCCTGCTACCTGAGTCCTGCTGCTTCCTCCTGGACTTACTCTGCAGCTTCTTCCTGCCTCCTGCTTGCTGCCCAAGGCCAGCCACACTACTGCTGCTCTCCCCTCCACCTCGGACCATTGGAATGTCATGCAGCCAGGATCATGCTGGATACTGGTGGTGACTACCCCCAGTTTATGCAATTCTTGCATATTTCCTATCTTTTCTATTGCCAGCTTTCCCTTCCCCATCACCCCAATTCGTAATAGTCGCCATCCTTCCCTTCCCCATCTCCCTGATTAGGATTTGTAATAAACTGGTCAGACCAACATTTGAACCGTTTTTTCTTAATCTCATGCTGTGTATACATATATCAAAGAACCTCCTCTCCCTCCTATAAATTGGAGGGAAACACCAGCATGGTTCAAAAGCCAGGTATTAACCTACCTGTATTTCCAGAGTGCCTAAAAAGAATGCTATTTTTGGAAATTTCCTATCCATTTGAAATTCTCTTGCAAAGGCCAGAGAAAAAGTTCAGTTTTTTATCCTAAAACTTATGGTATTCTCCTGGGAAATAAGAATTCAGATGGGACTTGTAATGTTTTAAAACTAATGTTCCAGTAAGATAATCCAACTCTCATGGGAAAATGTTATTCAGTATGAATTGCTTATAGAAGAGACCTGATAGGTCATTGAGAGGATTTTCAAAGCTTTGTAATCACCATCTATATGTGAAATCATATGCCTAATGGTTATTAATGATTTTGAAAATCTCTCATGACTCAATTTGCAACTTGTATGTAAATAAGCATTTTAAGAGTATGTAATAGAAATACAGTAAAAGAATCATACTAATTGAAACAGCATGATGAATAACTTTAATAAGAATTGAAAAACAATTATTCTTTCTAATATTAGGACTTGTAAAGTTGGCTTGGTATGACTTGGAAAGACTTATTTCCTGTCTTTATTAGGAATCCAAAATTATGTTTCAAACCCCTGGAGAAATAACTAATTTCCTGAATGTCTTCTAGGCTTGGCTTTTTCAACAGCACACTTCTCCATGTCTTAAAACTTCCATTTTAATCTTCACCAAGAAAATCTCTCTTAATTCAAAAGATACTAGCTGCTAATCAGGAGTTGTGATAAGGTTAATGCCCCCTTAAGGGAAAAACCCATCCCTGAAGGACAGTCTTAGACATTTTAGTCCTGGTTATTAGCCAAGCAGCCTCCATGTAGTTGACTTATAAGTATCTCCTAGGTCTTTTTTTTTTTTTTTTTCCTCCCCTAAACAGCAAGACCTTGCACAAAAGCTAGCAATTCTCTTTGAAGCAGCCCGGCCACAATATTTCTGTAGCTTCAGTGTAATGAAAACAACTTACATGAGCTGTCAAGCCTTATCATTCAAATAACTCCTAAATACTTCACCAGAGAAAGTAAAACATGGTGATTAATACTTTAACATCTGTTGCACATTGTCATGTATCCTGCAATTGCCTACCAGCTAAAACAGCATCTCATTTTGCAGCCACATTTATCAAGTTTCATCTGCTTCTTTGCTGGAATTCTAGCTGATCTAAGCCCCTACATTGCTTATATTCTAAAAGATAAAGCTAATAATCAAAAATCTTATCTCCAAAGAATATACGGCATGTACTTTGTCAAGTATAAAGAGTTCCTGTCCTGTTTAGGCTTGTCTTATCTAATTGAAGATTCAGTTTTAGAAACATTTTCTCTCAATAAAAAGTTAAGGGAAATGCTTCAGGACATTCCTGCTCGGATGGATTATTAACTAGAGGGGGAAAGATCAGAACTCAACCACTGTATTTGTTTCATTTTGTCATGGTTTTATGATTTTTGGTTTTTGGTATTCCACATCATAACATCATATAGTGCACTGGGAGTTTAACTGTTAAAGATCAAGTTCCAGGTACTTGCCTGGAAGAGAAAAACTGCATTCCCCAGGGGGCTTTGAGGTCAGAGAGGAGATATAACTCCTGGCAAGGTCAACCTGATGTGCTCTTCTTCATCTGTTTTTCTTCGTCTGCTCTTCTTCGTCTCCCTGCTGCTCAACTGGACTGCGCATCTCACCTCAGTGTTATGGTGAGGCCTGTCCACTTTTCAGACATTCTCTTTCTCATTATATTTGATTTGTTAGCTTCAATCTCTTTCTCATTATATTTGATTTGTTAGCTTCAATTCTGATTATACTGTATTATGATGTGCTATCTTGCATTCCGATACTACATTTAGTAAATCAGTTTGTTTCTCCTCAGATTGTTGCCACTGTTTTTAATTATTTTGGGGTCCCCTGTTCCCTTTTTCCGGAGGTGCGGATTTTGCAAAATCCCTCCGCCCTGCTGGTCACGGAACTGGGCCGAACCAGCCAGTAAACCATTGACACATTTAATGAAATCAGTTTCTTGGAAGGATTTCTACAGTGTAATGGTGTTGTGTTTTTTTGGTTTTCAGTATTCCCCATCAAAACATCATGTAGTGCACTGGGATTTAAAGTCCAATTCCAGGTACCTGTCCCTATACATTACAGAAGTCATGGGATCTGGCCCTTCTGGTGGTCTCTTACTGCCTTGCAGTGGGTGCTGGAAGGTGATTTCCTAGCCATACCAAGCTTTTCAGGTTTGACTCAACCTCAGGATCTCTCTCTCTCTCCTATTTGATTTGATTTATTAGTCTCAATTTCAATTAGATCGTATTATATTGTGTTATCTTGCATTCCAATACTACAGTAAAAAGTTTTCCCCCATAGATTGTTGCTGCTGATTTTTCCTTCCTCGAGCCCAACTCCCATCTCCCTATCCCTTTTCCCTTTTCCTTCCCATTTTGTGGGCCTCCCCTGTCACAGGCATAGACTGTTCTAGTTAACTCCGTGACATGCAATTAATAAGATGTGTGATTTTGAAGCAAACAACTGGCTATTTCATGAACTGAGTTTTGAAGGATAAGTTCACACTCACTTTTCACTAGGTGCTTGATTCTTCATCCTTGAGGTCTGCACACATTACTTTTTGCCAAGGAAGACTGTAATTTCAAAGCATGACACATGCATCCTACTGTCTCTACATGTCTTGTTTGACACATCAGAAAAACTGAAACAATTTCTAAGAGTAACACCAACTGCAGTTCAAATAATTTGGTAGATCCAATTAATAAAGATGTTTGATAGTTCTTGTTCATACTATCAGAGACTTTATGGAATTCTTCAGGTATTCTTGCTCAGTGGCATTTACAAAATACCTAAATTAATAAGGCACCTAATTCTCACTGTCTAGCAGGATGTATTAAATGATTAAATGACTTGTCTGCTAACAGCACTTCCACAAATCCTAGGATGTGCAAATGTAAGTATTGTACTTTAAATTTATTATCATTTTCTATTACATAAATGTTCCTAATGAAGTAGAATTTTCATAAAGGCTCAAAGAAATACATATAAAGTCCCTTCTTATCATGAGGTACTGTAGATACACCTTCATCTTCCTTTATTATCTACATTGTGATTGCTATCTTTGGAAGTATAAATAATGAAATAAATCACAAATGACTGTGGGATTCTAATTTTTGATTTATGTAAAAAAATAGATTTATTTTGACATTTGGCCATTTGACCTTCATTTTTATTTTATAATCCTTTCTTTACATGGCAGACTCTCTCTGGCAGTTTTGTGTATTATTCTAAATTTTTGAAAAGAAACTGACTTTGGACATAACATCTTGCACTAGGATCCCACCAGATCTCACAAGCTATGTTGGGTCAGGATGGACTCATACTAAAACATCTCTTACAAACATGGAGGGCCCTTAGAAAATCTAAATCAATATACAGCACAGCACTAGAGGGTAATATACTGTTAAAAAGTGTTATCATTTAGATACATTAAAAACAGATGCCTTGACCCCTACAAAATCTTGTGTCAGAAATAGTACTGATTTATCATGCCTCAGTTTTGGGTATTGTATTTTATTGTATTGAATTTTAACATTTTCAAAAGTTGAATTGCCATATTAAAATATTTCCAGTGCTGGAAAACTATGTCATCTTAGTTGACCTAAACTTCACTCACTTGTAAAATGGAAGCTCATAAGATATCAGTCTTTATGAAACTTTTGGCCACCATCTGCTGAAAACTTTTCTTCCAAGATCAAGTAAGTAGCAACTGACATTTAAGTATTTCTAGGATTTTCTTTGATGATAAAATCAAGATTATATTAACCTTCCCATATTAACCTAGGGAAGAAATTCTCCTGTTTTTCACTAAGCACTGCTGATTCTACTTGGAGAGAACATAAATTTATTTGACACGTAGACTTTCCCTAATTACACAATGGGCATAGATTTTGGCCTAAGTCATGACATTTTGATACATCTTCAGTTTAAGTCAATCTCTAACTGAGAAGAAAATAAAGAGTTGACCTACTCTAAGATTCTTTGTAATACAAGACTTCTGTCTTAGATACTTAATGAGAAAGCATGACAAAAGCCTCTAAAAGCAGATCTTTCTTTAAAGTTCTATTTAAATCTCCTATATACTGTGTTGAAGTATGAGTTCAGTGAGCAAATTAATGTGTTAAATAGCAATGAGACATAAAAGCAACTATTTTGAATTTAATCTACATGAAATACTTAAGCTCAATATGTCAGAACCTATCTACCATTAACTCAAATCTCAAATTACCTTCCTCAGTACAACATAAACTTAGGCCCTGAAGGGTGAGATTCATAGAAGTCAGCTACCAGAGCCATGAGCTGCCTGTTTGCCTGCCAGATGCTCCCTCTCCCTCTAAACTCCCACTGATTATTCATGTTGGAAACATTTGCACGACCATTTACAATTCCAGTCATGTGAATGCTCTCACAGGGCTAGGTGAACTTGCTTTTTTACACACTCAAGAGAAGAGATTCTTGATACAATAGACTAACAACTCCATTACTCCAGGATGGTCACTTCTTCCTTTTTGTGGATCACTGTAATTATTTATGTTGGCAAGCAAGCAAGAAGTTAGGAAATACAAAAGAAAGGAAAAAAGGAAGTAAGGAAGTAAGGAAGGAATTTAAAAAGGAAGGAAAGATGGAAGGAACGAAGGAAGGTTAAGATTTCCCTAACTCCACCTTCTGGTATGGCTAATGTTTCACTTTGTATTAAGTGAAGATCTTGAGGCCTAAGATCTGCCCTTCATTCACTTGTCACTGAAGCAGCTGTAACCATGTTTTCTCAACTTTGATCATGCTTCCTCCTTCATAAGCAAGTGAGAGATTTACAGACTCATTTGCTACCTCATTTGTTATCCCAGTCCAGAATATCAGGTAGTCTGAAACAGAGAGAGAAAAGTAGAGTCCTACATGGCTACATATTTATACCTGGCCTGCACAGAGTCATAGAATCATAGCACTATTAATGAAACTAAGAATGTTTGATATTACTTAACACATTTTGATTTTACTTTTAATAAGAAGTTATATTTGTGATGCTAATTTGTGGTTGCTATAGATCTGTGGGTAACTGCCTATGAGAAAGGGGAAACATAAAGATGACAATTCAGGGAAACAGTTTATTCTATCTCTAGAAGTGCCTGGGGCTGCATAGTTGGACTTGAACATTTGCTGTGAATATAGTATTATTACTCATCTATTCTGCATAATGGTAACAATTGCTCTGGTAAAAAGAATGCAAGAGAGTTATCTGAAACACCTAGATTAATTTCAACCTGCTGTTTGGCTGAATAGAACATGCATTCCTTCTATAGTATCCCAAAGAGTTTGTGTTTAAAATAATTGAGGAATAAAACCTTTAAATGAAGAACCTAGTGGGCTTTTACTGGAAACTATGACTCTTCAATTTTTTTGTTTTTTAATTTTGTCCTAAAGACAAGAGATACTAATATCATCTTGATTGTAATGAAAATACACCTATGAAGAAAATGTCTTGCTTGTGTCAAATTGCTTATTGGGGAAAAAATCAGAATTTTTTTAATATGTAGATGTTATTATTGAGAATTTCTTCAGCTTGATTTTTCCTTTAAGTTTTTGTTTTGGAGCCTCCAGTATAGAAACATTATTAAGAGATAACTTTGAGTATTTCTCACGTTCAGCAACTGGATGGTTCACTTTAGCTGTGATAGAATACATCAGTCAAGTGAAATTGTATCCTATCTCTAAGCATATGATATAAACTCCTAAGAAATGTATTTTAAAACCTAGAAAAGAGTGCAATATTTATTTTAAGATCTAGACCTTGCCTACAGCGTTGTTCCTACAGTATTCAGTTATAATGAGATTTATAGGGATAAGTGCAGTGAGCAATTGTTATGTCTCATCTTCAAATTTAAAGAAAGTTTTGCATGCAGAAGGTGACTTCATGGCCTTCTGTGGCTCATTTCCCTGCCCCTGGCAAGAAATTTTGAAACATCATCTGTCTGTTTAAGACTGTATAAATCCGAGGTTACATTTGGCTAGGAACTGTTTTGCTTTACCTTCCCTTAATCTCACTCTTAAACACATAGAAGACAAACTAATATTTTTCTTTTCCATGAAAAATTATCTTCATACTTTTAACTTGTAAGAAGTAGTCATTTCCAGCAAATATTTTTTAGGCAGAGGCCTATTGCCCCCTGTCACGGACGTAGATTGATCTGGTCAACTCCGTGACAAAAGGAAAAGAAAAAAAAAAGAAAGAAAAAAAAAAAAAAGGAAAAGGAAAAAAGAAAAAAAGAAAAAAAAAAAAGAAAAAAAAGGAAAAAAGAAAAAAAGAAAAAAAGAAAAAAAAAAGAAAAAAAGAAAACAGAATAAGATGTTATGGATATTCCCAAAATTAAAAATTAAACTTCCACAAGGTTCCATAAGTAAAATTTCATCCAGCTTGAGATATTTCCACTATTAAACACATAAATAACATGGTGAGAGAGAACATACTGCCTTATAGATATTAATTATACCTCACAATAACTTTTGTAACTAGTAATACATGGGGTACTACATTATTGACCTCAGAGTCAACATCTCCTTTTTTATCTGGTAATAAAGCAATCTAAATGATATTTTTTTATCTTCTAGTCACACTGACATAACTAATGAGGCACTGGCACAGGCTGCCCAGGGAGGTGGCGAAGTCACCATCCCTGGAGATGCACAAGAAACATTTTGATGTGACACTGAGAGACATCGTTAGTGGGCATGGCACTGATGGGCTCGGGTTGGTCTAGATGATCTTAGAGGTCTTTTACAACCTTAATGATTCTAGGATTCTCTAAGTCTTGTGTACTGAGGGTACAATGTGTACCGCCACATAAAGCCAACTTATTTATCTGGAAGGAGTTTTGTATACACAACCAACACAGAGAGGACCTGAGCAGGCCCTCACAAGCATCCTTGTTCTCTAAATTATTAATGCAACATTTTAAGAGAAGCAAAAAAATGGAAAGCTGCTTAGCTTATAATGTCTACAATCTGCAGCAATGTAACAAGGAGCTGGTACTCACTGCAGTGTTCAGGTAGTGAGGGCTGCTGCCAGGAGCTGTCTCATCAGCTATCCCCAGAGCCACCCCTACCAGTCAGAAAACCGAGCACTGCAAGATGTTTCCTAGATGAAAGATGGAGGATATGCTCTCCGGCTTAAAATCACAGCAAACTTTTCCCAGTATTTTTGATTAACTGAAAATTTCTGACTCCTTCATTGGTGTAGGTTAATAAACTGTGTTTCTAGAGAAATTATTTCTTGAGGGGAAAAGATGTTTTTTGAAAAATTTTTAAGCTTCCAAAATCCTACTCACTTTCCCTTATTAAAAAAACAAAACAAAACAAAACAAAAACAACAAAAACAAGTAAAACAACAACAACAAAAAAAAAGACAAAGAAAAGAACAGAAAAAAAAATGAACAAAATACATTATTTTAAATACAGTTTTGGATGTTTGTGCCTCTTGGATGGAAAATTGCCGTATTTTAGAGGCTAATAAACAAAAAAAAAAATTGAAAATTAAAAAGTATAAATGTTTGTAAACAGCATTTTTTTAATGGGCAACATTACTTACGAGGTTTTTTACACACCACTGCACTGTTACCTAACAATACCTAACAATACCCTTTTAGGGTAACATATACCCCAACAGAAAGCTTCTCAACTTTGTGAAAGCACAAAGTAGACCAGACACTTCTGAGATTTCCAAAGATGCCACTGCATCCTAAGGATCATTCTCCTCAATGCAATGCCTATCTTTTACCCATTTATCTCACTCACCAAAAAACTGACATTCCTAGAGCAGGATTAGGATTCAAGAGTTTTAATTACCCACTGTCTTTAACCAGGGGATTGTTCGTATGTTCCTCTTGAGTACAAAAGAAGTGAACAATTTATTTCAAGAAGTGTGCCAAATTTTATGAGCTTTTCCTGTGTTGCCCCATGAAAGCCTGGGGTGGAATGATATTTATTTATGAACCAGATGGGATTATAACATGCTTGCATTAGCATTCATTTCATGATTTTTATTTTTTTCCCTGACTAGAAGAACTGCCTACACCCCTGCTCACCATGGCAACTGAAGAATCTAGCAGCAGACTCAAGGCAGGAAAAACATGAGAAAAAAAAGAGCTTGAAAATATCCCTTGATACTAAAATTGGTTTTGTTTTCAAAGCAATACACTATGTAATTGAAAGAGAAAGAGAGCTATCTACCTATATTTCTGTTGGAATCACCCAGCATGGGAGGAGTACAAAAAGAGTGTGGATGTTTGCATGTTATACTGGAGTATGTTAAGGGTAGGTGGCACTTATTTTGAAAGCATATTTTGACTGCTGAGGGAGGATGAGATGTTGACAGTGATATGTGGATGTTTCTGAGGAAAAGAAGACATTCATATGTACTAGATGAAAGTCATAGCAATTTTGTTTGAAAAGTTTTCCTTCTGTTCCTGGGTTGGTGCAATAAACAAAACTGTTGACAAATATTTATCATCATGTCTAAACATATAGAAAGAACAAACCAAAGCTTTTCAACCACTGTCAGAATGAAAACAGACATTGGAGAATTTGCTAACGCCATAGCCAAATTCTGCACAAGAAATATCAGCCTCATGGATTGTAATTACTGAAATAAAGAACTTGTGTTTATAGGAATAATTCTGAATACATTTCTAAAGAGGAGTATTTTAAGTATCACTTGGACACAAATTTGAACTGGCAATAATTAAAACAATCATAAAGCGTACTGCTGCTTTTCCAGACAGAGAATCACATGTTCTAGAAGTAAGAAAGGAAAAACAGGAATAAAAATAAAAGAAACAAGCAACTAATCATACTGTCTCACCTTACCAAAGAGGAGTTAATACCAAAATTTGTGTCTTAAAACAAAATTCAAAGAACTTTTTTTATGTCTGTGGAAAAATCATTTGATTAATGTAGGTAAGGAAAACAATCTGACATGCATTAATCTAATCACAGCAAATAAACTCACTGGAAGTTTTCTTCTATAAAATTGGTTATATGATATTAGTCTTAATGAGAGGACAGCCCATAAATAACTTTCCTAATTTGCTATCAGTTACATATGGCTTCTTACTGATCACAATAAAATAAGGAACAAATTGACATTAAAGATCATTTTCTATTTTAAAGATAGTTATTTTTATATGACAAAAAGAGCCCTGAAAAGGTAGACTCTGCTGATGAGAGGCTGGAGCTCACAAACTCCTTACATTCTCATTCTCAATAGATTCATTGTAATATTTTGTTTTTCTAAGAACATACTTTCTATATTCTTCATGTGGAAAGCAAACTGTGGTTACCCAATACAGGAGAGAAACGGATGAGATTCAGATTAGCTTCATAAACTGAAGTTCACACCCATGCCTACAGTGCAAATGACAGCCATTGCCAAAAAAAAAAAAAAAAAAAAAAAAAAAGGTCTTGGTTTGCCTGCAAAGTTTGAATATGTGGTTATCAACTTTGATAAGACTGATAAGATCATAATGGGCATGTGTTGAGAAATACTGGATGAATTTTGATTTTTTTTTTTTTTTTTGTCTACATTCAGCACACTGCATTATAATTTTAATTTCAATTTCTTTGCAATTTGTGTCTTAACTACTGAATTTTTTTTCTCTCTCAGTGAATGGAAGTTGCAGGAGAATGAAGGACAGGACAGACAATATAGAGAAAATGGATGTAGTGCTAGAAGAAATGGAGACAGATTTTAAGACAAACAAAAGAAATTGTGTCTAAGGAGTGGAAAACTATTTACTGATGAAGAAAGGTAATGGTAAAAAATGCTCCAGTAGTTGGTGAATCAATGATATGATATTGGCTAAAAAAAAACAAAAAAAAACAAAAAAAAAACAACAACACAAAAAACTTCATTACAAGGGCAAGGCAAGGAAAAAAGAGATGAAAAAGGAAAGGAAAAAGGAAAGGAGAGGAATGGAAAATATTTAGGCTAAAAATGCTTGGGAAATGACTGCAAAGGAATTAATCTTCAGGCAAATTTAGAACAGTGTTCTATACCTTCCTGCAAATTCTGGTGTAGGTAGCAGCCCTGAAGGACAAAGGTGCTAGTCCTTGAATGTAGAACCAGCTTTGATTACCAAGTTAACAGCGTTAAACTTGCTTGATTTTGTATTTCATGCAAGGGAAAAAAAAATGCAGATATGCTCTAGAGACAGAGCATGAAAATTACTCACAAATAGACACAGTGGGTAAGTCTAGGGACAAGGGGAATGGAAATTCATCAGGAAAGTGTGAGTAAAATCAGACTTAACAGAAGTTGAAACATAAAAGTAATCATTACCATAAGTATTCACACAAAAAAAAGGAGAACAGGATGTAAATGGACCCCATCTGCAAATATCTTCCTCTGTGACAATAAAGATATCTAGTGCTAAAATGTTGTTAAAAAACACTTTCTTCTGTGTTCAAGAAAAAATTACGTAAAACTTGAGAGTGAAGGCAGCATCAGGGATACTGAAACTGTGATTTTTAAATGAAAATTTGCTTGAATGAATTTGCTTGAAGTGACAGGTGTCAGAACTGGATCATTTACTCCTATGCATGTCTGATATAGCTTTTTTATTTCCTTCATCTTTTCCTTTCACTTAATATTTACAGATTCAATTAATGATAACTTAGTCATGGAAGGATGACTAATCTGGCCATCTTTTCAAATTAGCTTTGTAAAAACTAAAGAAACACTTACATGGAAGCATTTCTCTATAGCTTTCAAACGTACTTCTGAATAATCAGCCGATTATTTAGTAAGGTTTCAGTAAGTATCAGTAAGGTTTGCAATAATCATATTTGCCTTGGGAGAACTGAACTTTTTATTTTCTAATTTTCCTTATCAGTTTCAAAAGAAATGTACTTCCTAGAATTCAGTTGCATACTATTTGTACTATGCTAAAAATAAACAATTAATTTTCTCTTTTTTTTTTTTTCAGACACTTGTTAGCAGTGTAGCAGTGAGTAAAATTTGGATAAGCTCTCCAATTGGACTTCCTAAGATGAATAATGAGAAATAGGAAAATTCTATATTCTTCACTTACTCCATTTATCTGGAGATAACAAATATAACTATTTTATTTTTACTCACCTTCATTTATAAAATTTAAATTCTCCGGATAAACATCTTGAATTTGCCATTGAAAATGAAGAAAATATATTTCCACAAAAGCAATGAAACTGCCAAAAGTATAATTTTTTTTTTTTTTTTTTTAAATCATGATAATTTTTCCTGTAAAAGAAAGAAAAATATTTGCTGGAAATTTGCATTCATGTTAGTCCTTTTTCGTTATGCAAAATGACATCTCCAAATGCCCGAGGCAGGCATTTCTCATAGAAACCAAATGAAGAAAAAGTGATAAAGAAATTAAAATCTAATAACATAATATGGTAGAATATTTATAAGTGATCAGTAGTGTATTAAGCTGTAAAGAATACTTATCACAGTCACTCTAGCTGGTTATATTCTCTCCTACACAACTACCTAACCTAAGGCTAGATTACTTTGAAATTTGAAAGCAGGTTTCTGAGCATTAGACAGTGCATCAATTATCATAAACAGCTTTAGCATGTGAGCATGCATATATATTGAGTTAAGCAAGGTGTTATCTGCAAGATTTTTTATTTTTAGACACACTTTTCATCCAGGGTTTCTTTAAATTGTTTTAAAATGAATGATACCGAGGAAGATAACTTCTATACAAATGAACAAAGAGTACAAGTCAATCCTTAATGAACATGAATAAGAGAAACTGTACAGAGTAACTTTACATCAGTTGAGAATCTCAAAAACATCACAGCTTTTGTTCATAGCAAACTAATATCACTTAACCATCATCCTGAGCCCTGTAACTAACATCCCTTAATTACAGCCTTTTGACAATATTATTCTTTGAATAATGGTAAAATCACATCTAATTGAGAGATCAGTGCAGGACAGTACTTTTACTTTTCCTACATAAGTAATACTGCTCCTATTCTATAAGTGTTCTTCTAAAGGTAGTGCCTCTTGTTTTATGATGTTGGCCCACAAAGTCAGAGTCGAATGCTGTTAGTATGGCAGTAAAGGTTGAGCATTCCTGCAAATATTCTGTCACATTTTTTGCCGTGCAACAGATGGCAGCAGAGGGGCATTCTGATCTAATGGGATCCGCCATAAAGTGAGCATGAAGCAAGATGATCTCATTGAACTCCACCCTGAGGAAAAAATTGCAGCCACTGACATTCATCAACACTGAATGAACATTTATAGAGACAAGCAGTGGATGTGAGCACAGTGAAGTGGTGAGTGGTGCATTTCAGCAGTGGTGACACTGGGACACCTCCAGTGGTGCAGATTGTTATGCACATGGCATGCAGGCTCTCGTTCATCAGCGGTGAAAATGTACAGTGAATGGTGGTGACTGTACTGAAAAAGAGTGCTTTTTAGCTGAGAATTTGCTCTATACGATAGTGATATTGTATTCTTTGTATCTATTGTAGTTTCCACAGAAATAAATAAGAGGCATTACTTTCAGAGTGACATATATAGTTTCAAAAATCAAGAAAATCTGATATTATACTACATAGAACTTGGTTTTAGTCAAAACCTACGTATAGAGTACCTGTATTATAAAATGAATATTCTAGAAGTCTTGAAGGGAGAAGACAAATTCGAGTGCTTGCATTTAGTTTTGTGTTATGGAGAATTTGGGGGAGAGAGATTATTTTCTTTGCCATCAATAGCCCCTTCCCATAAATTAAAGATTTTTTTAAAAGTACTATCTTTCTGTTGAAGTTTTTGGGATTAACTTAATATTCAATAGCAGATTTGCAGAAAGTGTTCCATTTGGTTTTCGAGTGCCAATTGTAAGATACTAAATTTCATCATTTTTATTGCAAATATGTCCTAGGCTACACGAAGCTACCATTTATCAAGAAGCCATTCATTTAATAAATCCAGCTCAGCTGCAAAAATCCAGAAATAGTATGCAATAGATATCTAACTGCAACCAGAAATAACAGAAACAAATACGCTTGCTAATCATCAGCCATTAGTGAGAATGGTATCTTGCCTGACCTTTGGGAGTATTCAACAGATTTGGCTGGTATCCTGTAAAAATTTGCACTGGAGTTTATCAAGAAGCTTGATGTGGTACTACCACATGTGGGTGCCATATTATGAGCTTAATTCTAGTAAATCTGGAACATATTTTGATGTAACAAGTATTAGAAGATACACTTGATACCCTAGAGATCACCCAGAAAATCAAAAAAGACTCAGTTAAAATATGAATTAAACCACCATTTCTCCTTTACTCTTTGAACAAAACTAATTTCCATTTTTCTCTTTTCCTGGTTTGTTTACTTATCATCCTGGCATTTGTAGTAGGATGACTTACTCAATTATATTCCGTTAATATTAAAAGGGGAAGTGGAGCTCTGTACTGAGAACTGATGAATGAAACATTACGGAAGAATTTGGTGTGTGGGGGGGGGAATCCTACACAATTACCTATTCTAGGTGAAATGTGAAATTAGACACAATTAAAATGATGTCTAGAAAAAAGGTGTCCACAAGATATGATTATAACCTTTTGTTCACCTGAGGGCACCATGGGACTGTCCTGTTCCTACCCCCGTCCCTGCCCCCTCCCCCCCCCCCCCCAGCTCTACCAATGTCCATGGACCCCATTTGAAGCCATCCCAGGATCATCAGTTCTTGTCCCAGACATATTAAAAATGTGTTAGTTTGCATCTTTGTCCCTGCTAATCCTGACTTGTTCACTGGATTTCCCAGGCTGACACTGGACCTGACAAATCTTTTCACTTTGTCTGTCTTCCTCTGTCTGAGGAAGTTCTTACTATCCAGCCCTAGCTTTGCATGGGGTAGCAGAGTTGCTACTCTTTCTTCTCCCAGAAAACAACCAGGAAAAGTATATGGAAGGGAAGAAAAAGTTAGAAATTAGATGTACAGTCAGATAAGTAGGGACTAAGTATCCAAGAAAGGAGAGAGAAAGCACGCAAGCAAGAGAAATATCCATTTTCATCTTCATTTCCATAGTTTCAGTATACCTTTACCAATACTGATTCAAGGTTGAATGGTTTCTGAGGCATTTCATCCACAATTACACATCTATAGTTTATAACTGCTTCTTCATAGAGGAGAGTTGAATCAAAAAAACTATTTTGCAAGCTAAAAATATACCTAAGTAAGACCATACACATGTAAAACAAAGTTGGGAACTAAACTAAAAGGAAAGAAGTCTGAGGAAGCAGGCTGAGACCTGGAGATTCAGAACTAGTTTCTCTCACTGATAAAAACCAAAGGAGTCTGTGAACAGATTTGCCAAACAGAATATATAAACACTAATACGTTACAGCACAGTAAAATCTGAAAACTGAGAAGAATAAGAGATAATTCATCCTCAGCATATAGCAAAGATTCATCAACATGACATTGATTAAAATTATTCATGCTAATACTTTTGCCATTTAAAAGAAAAAGAAACTCATTACTTTTTCTCCCAGCCAAAGCTAATACTAACTCAGCACTGATTTCTCAGCTTATGTGAAAGAAGAACATGTCCTGGGCCAGCAACAATCAACCTTCTTCTGTGATATTGATGTCTCAGAAGATTCAGCCTAATCAAGAACTTCACATTGTAACCATCCAGTACACCATCTTCTCTAGCTTATCTTGAGCAGAAGTCGTGGTCATTTTCTCTGGTCAACTTTAGTCGAAATGGTCAAATTTTCTCTTTCTTTTTTTCTTTCTTTCTTTTTTTTTTTTTTAAATGATTATTAGTTTCTGTGAAAGTTTGAGGATTTCAGTAAAGATTGATTTTCCCTCTTAGGGAAATTATACATAGTGAAAGAAATGGTCAATTGAATTTTTTTGTGTGTTTTTTTCTCAAACTTCTATTGATGACTGTTTAAAGTTCAAACTTGACCATTAGTTTTTCATAATTTCAGAAATATGATGAAACACATGTTGAATCTCAACGGCCCTGAGCAAAACTTACAGTCTGATTGAAATAACTATAAAAAAAAATTAGTCTGATGTTAGGCTTGATTTTTTTTTTATCATCTTTATGTAATTTCATAATTCTGTAACTTCATAAGAAGTGCAAGTCAGAACTTCATGTACCCAAAACTTAAAAAGAATTCAGATTAATAGAAACAATTTTCAGTAAAGGTGATGGTTTTTTTAGACTTCCAAAAGGAAAATCAAAGGGTAAATCTTCCACTGTTGTAGACATTTCTGTGATTCACCTTTCATGAAGATAGACATCTTCAGGAGATAATTAACTAACAAAAAGAAATGTCAGTATCTGTTAGGTTTTACAAGGAAAAATGAGTTATGTTCAGCTGAAAAACGGTATGTCCAGAGTCAATAACAACAATTTCTTTTATGCGTAGTTTTGAACATTAAAACACATTGCAATCTTTTTAAAAATTTCATTATTTGAGAAAATTATTACCAAAAATCTACATTTATATTTCCTTACATGCAGGTAGATATTCACTCTATAAATAGTGGTAGTTATCCATAGACATCACAGTGATGAATACACACATACACCTACATAAACTCTTCTTCACTTTCTACATTTTTTCTCTATCTTATGCAATAGAGCAGAGTAAGTATGCTCTATAAGTACTTGTGGCAACATCATGGTTACTACACATATAGTATGGTCTGTGATATCTTTTCTTCTTTGGATTTTGTTCATGCTCTCTGAAGACCTTATATTTTCAGTAAGTGCCATATGGACAAAACAGTTCCTGGTAAAATTTTGGACAACAATTAACATAAGCACAGCAGGAGATCCCAACTGTTGACCCCTAAAAGGTGGTTAATCAACAGCATATGGGTTTATTTATCCCAGCATGGCCTTTTAATTAACAGTTCTGGAAAGTGTACTTTTAATGAACACTGTTATAATATGTTGAGAAAATTCTAAATAGTGTAAATGAAACTCCAGCTTGCAAGAAAGTAATGTTGTTTATAAGGAAAAAATCCAACCGTACTGCAGTACATGAGAAATATTAATATTAATTTCAAACAATGCTAGAGTAACAATGTTCATGTCTGGAATCAGATCTGAATTTCAAAGAAAATCCCTAAGCTACAGAAACTTGCACTTAGTCTTCAAACTCTCCTTTAAAAAATAAATGTACATTGTAAAGTTCACATTTAGAGTTAAAAAAAAAAAATGTCAATAGAACAGGGAGGAAGGTCTCCAATCTTGTGTTTTGGTTTGATCCCACCCTCCATGACATTTACTTTAGAGATGACAATAGAAGATACTTGATAATAGGGTACGTTGAAAGGAGAAGAGGGTATGAAAATAAACAGTGCTATCAAACTAGAAAAGAGACATAAGCAAGTACACAAAAGGCACAGGAAAAGTAAACATAGAAGAAAAGCAGCTAACATTCAAAGTTCTATTCAACTTCTCTATTAATGCATTCAAATTATTTAAGGTGAACCTCAGATAAGCTGAAAACCTAAGATAAACTATTAAATTATTTAAAGAAAACAGTAGACCAAAATTTTTGGTTGGTATAAGCCAAGGCAACTACTGACAGAAAACTGATTTACGTGGGTCTTCTATCTATAGCATAGTATCTTGCACTTCATACCGAAGAAATTCAGACAACAGACTGAAGAGTCTCTTCTTTATCTTTCAGTGTGTAAAACTGATAAATGTTTTTGATAATATCACATAAGACTCTTGGTAAGTTTCTTGTAAAATATTTGCCAAAGATGAATGCATATGGAGCTCCTAAGGTTTTCAAATGTGTCCTAAAGTCTTACAAACTGAGACAGTGCATGTGACAGTGTTCTCCCCAGCTGTCCCCAGCATCTTCCTTCAGCCTGGCCATTATGCCCCAAGAAACGTTACTCAGGACTGATAATAATCAAGATATTGCCAAAATCAAAAATAAACACAATAGTGTCTCAAACTGAGTGTTTGAAGAACTGATAGTAGACAATGAGTTCAACAGATGCCTGTTTAGCATGCAGTAAATATAATGAATCAATCACATTACCCCATAAATAGTGAGTAGAGTAAGAGCCTCTTGAGTTCTCCCTGCATGACACTTGGTTGCATGATAGGATTGCTCTTTGAGCGGGGACACTGCTTGAGTTACACCTTGTCTTGCTCCAATTTATAGGAGGGAGATGAGGTTCTTTTAATATCTGTATACCTGGTGTGAGATTAAGAAACAAGGCTTCATATGTTAGTCCAACCAGTTTATTATAAATCCTAATTAGGGAGACAGGGAAAGGAAGACGGGCGATAGAAAAGATAGGAAAGAAGCAAGAACTGCATAAAGTGGGGATAGTCACCACCAGGATCCAGCAGCGGTCCCATTGCATGATGTTTCGAAGGTTCGAGGCAGAAGCAGCAGAAGGGGGAGCAGCAGCGTTGTCATCTTTGGGCAGGAAGCAGCTAACAGGAAGAAGTCACAGAGCCAATCCGGGAGGAAGCAGCAGGACTCAGGTAGCAGGCCCAGGAGAGTTTGTCAGCATGCAGGAATTCCATAGTGAGGAATCTGATGGCAGACACCTTTGTTCTTCAGCATTGTGGTAGAGCGCAGAGCAAGTCCAGGAGGGAGAGAGGCTTCTCATGGCAGAAACCTCTTCTTCTTCATGAGGAATCTGTTGCCAGAAAACCTCAACCTCATGGTTTTCAATTCTTCTTTTATCCTTCTTATTCTGCCAACGTGGCATTCCTAGGTACTTGGGTAAGAGTCATGTGAGTACCCCCGAGATGGCCATCTTCCTTGAGATAAGTCCACACAAAAGATCGCTTCACAGCTATCAAGCTGCAGCTTACCTCTCCTTGCCCCTAGCCTTTCCCATCTGTGTCCCTCAGACAAAGGATTTCACAACCCTTGCCCGGGACTTGTCCATCAAAGTTCTCCAGACAAAGGATTTCACAACCCTTGCCCAGGATTTGCTTGGACTTGTTCATCTATTGCCCCAGTAAGCTCTGAGACAATGATGTAAAAGAATAATCTCTTACACACCTGTGCAGAGATCCTTCATGCCTTGATGTAGGTGGCACATACAGAATCAAAGAATGGCCTGGGTTGAAAAAGGCCATTATGATCACCTAGTTTCAACCCCCTGGCCACGTTCAGGGTCGCCAATCACTAGACCAGGCTGCCCAGAGCCACATGCAGCCTGGCCTTGAATGCCTTCAGAGATGGGCATCCACAACCTCCTTGTACAGCTTGTTCCAGTGTGTCACCACCCTCTGAGTGAAAAACTTCTTCAATTCCCCTTTATCACTATCCACCCTTGTAAACATGTGTACCCCCTCCTGTTTATATACTTCCTTTCAAGAATCGGAAGGACTACATGTAGCCTATGCTAATTAAAAAATTTTTCCTCTCAGAAAATAAATCTGTGGTACCAAGAATTTTAGAATCTTGCTAGTTGGCATTCTTAATTTCCTTATAGCAAAATGGAAGACTGCCTTACAGAAGGATGCAGATTTGAAGTATAGCTAATATTAGGGAAATTCCAAAATGTAGCTAAAGTTACTACCTTCCAAACTGTTTATCAAAGTTAATCAGCTGAGATTACACTGCATAAAGTGTTAGATTTGTCTTCATAACAAAACAAAAAAGATTTCTGCTGTATCACTGGTTTGTTTTGCCACACAAAAAATAAGGGAAAACATGATCAAAATGGTCACTTATTTTCAGTGCTCTGTTATGAGCTAATGAAGAAAGAGAAAACAATGAAAGCAGGAGAGGGGTCCATTCAAAGTACTAATATCAGAGAAAGGTGGATTGCCCACAAGGAATCTGATAAAACACTGAGTATGATTTATAACTTCTAGATAGAAATGAATGATATCAGCTACACAGATAGCAAAATTTAAGTATTTTTATATCTCCATGAAGGAGGAAAAGAAAGAAATGCACAGTCTAAATTACATATGCTATCAACCTCCTGTATACTGAATACTAATTCTTGTTTAAAAAGATATTTTAAAAGCCTTAGATTGTTACAGAGAGAGCACCTAATTTCATAAAACTGTAGTCAGTATCCTGTAAAAACATACAGGAAAAATTAAATCCTCTGTGACAATTAAGGTAAGTGATTCATACTGCACTGATGATTTGATTTTCAAAATAAGATCAAGACTTATGCAAATCTTCAGTCTTGGATTCTTTCTGTCACTGCTAGTAAAATATTTTATTTTGAAAAAAAAAAAAAAAATTACTTCAGGATAAGACATTTCTTGTTTCATTTTTTAAAATACCAGTTATTCTATAATTACAATAAAAGCATACTTGCTGGAGTAGAAGTATGCTCTGCTGGGTGTATTTTAAAGATTTTAGCTTTAGCATTTATTAAAAAAAAAAAAAAAAGAAAACACATACATGAAATTTCATCTGGATTACATAGAGAGACTGTTATCTCAATAAGAAATGCCTTGAATCAGCTTTTCATTCCTGATTGGTACCTGCTTAGTTCTGCTATGTGAACTAGGCCACAGTTATTTCACATCCCACTTTTTCTTTTGGCCTGTTTCAAGTAAAAGAAGAAATGTTTAAAAATTATTTTAGGTGAGGGCACTTCTTCTGATATGCAGAAAGTGTTTCTTATTTATCTATATTGTCAGCCAGTCACAATAAGCAACCTGATACAAATCATTTAAAATCATGTAGATCTAAATCTAGAAAACCAAAAATAAACTCTGGGCTGCTCTCAGTGTAGTCATCACATGAAAGAGTTCGCTACCAGTAAAAATCTAGGAAATACACGTCAAATATCTAAATCCTGCAAGCATACAAGATCACTAATGGTCTAGATTCAATTTGAAGCCCAGCCATGGGATTTTGGCCCAAGTCCTTCCTAATAACCTGAAGGGCCAGAACAAAGGGAATTGCAAATTTCTGATTTAAGAAATGGGTTTCAATTTTTCCCTCTTAGAAATAAAATTTCTGAATCTGATGGGATATAACAAAGTGTACAACCAGTTTTTTTTTTTTCTGATGATGCAGCAAGATACTCTGTAGTGCAATTACTGTGTATTTCAGAAAAGTAGTGATTTGTCCTTGATATATGATTCCTATGGCTCCCTGTTTTTTAAATCTTTCTTGAGTGGAGGAGAGAAACAATGTTTCCTTTACAATTAGGGAGTCTGGGAGTTAGCCAAGTGAAAATTAGTTAGCTTCTGCTGTAACTAATTAAAGTTAAATATTGTTTTCATTAAACTCTCATCAACCTCACATTTTGCTTATCTTCAAGTGTAGGTTTCAAGTGTTGTCTAGGTCTCAAAGGGGGAATACCAATTGTCACACCTGGTTCATCTCCTGTGTTACACCTTTCTGGTACTGAGTTACTGGGCAGTCTTTCCTTTTCTAATGCTTAGGAGGGTTTTGGAATGCATTTCATCTCACTTTCTGGTGTTTAAAAAAATGGACCTATTGCTGAGTGCTCACATCATCTGAATCAGAGGAAGAAAGCCCACATGATTTTTAGTACCTCTTCTTCACTATGATGTGCTTTGTATTATTGTTTAACACTGGTAGTGCATTATACTTTAGTTTTCTGCATCTTCATGTTTGCAGAATCTGGCTAAACTACATAATACTTAACTATAATACTTAACTTTACAAGGAGAGTGGTTAGGCCCTGGAACGGGCTGCCCAGGAAGGTTGTGGATGCCCCGTCCTTGGACGTGTTCAAGGCCAGGTTGGACGGGGTCTCCTGGGCAACCTGATCTAAATGTGTATGTTTGGTGGCCCTGCTAGGCAGGGGGGTTGGAACTACATGATCCTTGAGGTCCCTTCCAAACCGTGTGATTCTGTGATTCTGTGATTCTGTGATATGTGCATCCTAATATTTTTTAAGGAAGAATTCCTCTATACAAAAAAAAAGACAGATAACTTTTGCCTTTCCAAAGATGAAGTGACTTATAATTGAGGGAATATTGAATAGCCAACCAAAATTTATCTTTCATCCAAATATTACAGTGATGTATTTATGATAACCATACAGTGCTAGGAAGATTTGCCTTATTTTCCATAGTTGAACATTCATTTGTCGAGACGAATACTTAGGAAGAATTCGTTTTACCATTATTTACTTTGGATTATTCATCTGAAAAGGAGGAAAAGAGAACACTTCAAATGCAGAGTGTACATGGTAGAAAGAAGGTAAAAAGAGCAGTTCTCTGAACTGTTATGGGCTGAGAAGTGTGATAAAGGAGAAGGAGATAGAAAATCTCAGCTGTCTATCTGCAGGAATGAAAAGTTATGCAGAGTAAGGAAGAAGCAAGTACACATTGACTAAATAATTTATCTCAGATGAAGAAAAACTAGTAAATATCTTTAATCATATGAGTTTTAATGAATAATTATTCTAGTGTTTTCTGTAATTTTGAGAATTAATTTTTTCTGTGTTCAAAACGCATGTAATCAACTTATCACTTTAAGGTAATGATATTCCCATGGCTTCCTTATATTTTGATACAGAAATCTTGGAGAAGGTTTAGTTCTTGAAAACAACTCCCGAAAAACAAACTTGTATAAGTACATAGCCTGCAGCAACACAGTATTACAAAAATGCCCATCAGAAACTGGACATTTAGATCATTCATATATTGACAATATCTTCTACGTATTTGATGCCAAAAGCAGTTACCTGGTACTCTCACAGCTACACAGGCTGTGGTCAGAAATTAAAATATTAAGCACTGACCTCTCTGAAAATACTTAATCAGTATCATTACTAAATTCCTTTCAATTCAATATTAATCATAGACTTTTTTTATGCACCCTACATTTCTCTTTTCTTATACTATTTCATTATGCTCTTCAGTTCTACGAGTAATGTGTGTTCTTTATCTAGAAAATGACATACCTCATCAAAGAAAATATCAGATGAGTACAGCAGGATGGACTTGGTAAATCTGAAGAGTTGTTTTGTTGTTGTTTTTTCCAGTTTCCTACTGAAAGAAATTATTTTGTTTGCTTTTTTAAAAGAAAAGCTTTTCTAAAATATTTATACTATTGGAATAAGACTAATGATGTTTTCTATGTATGAATTCTTTACCTTCTTGCACATACCTGTCACTTTTAATACTGTTCAGCAGCATAGCACAATTTCATTTTAAAAAGTTACAAAAATCTTTGCTGTTTAAACACCTTCTAACAACAGCAATGAAGTGACAGCTTCTGCTGAGAAACACTCACAGCTACCAGGATTCTGAAACACCAACTACTTTTCCTACCACGTGTTCTGAAGAGAAAACATAAAATTTGTCTTCTTATTCAATGGAAAATTAACTGTCTCAGGGGCTTTGACTAATCACTGCAGTTCTCTTTTAATTGCCAATTTTTTGTAGAAGCTTCCAGTAACACAAGCATGTAGCAGTATCCTCACTGTGAGTGTAAAGAAAGATCTCACGTGTATCAAAGTAGGGAATGCAGCTGCAGTCTGGTTGGAGTCTCTGACAGATGCACAGCTAAACACAGCACCATGACAGTGAGCAATGCATGAGCCAGAGAGATGTGAACATGGGGTGTAATGTGTAACAGTCAGAGCCCACTAAATCATAAACTGCCAATAATCCGAAATTGAGTAATCTGGAAATATATTTCATTTATATGAGTAATTGTCTTCCCTTAAGTGAACTTCAGCTTTTTTGTCTGTCAGTGGACTCATTTGCTACTGATTTCAGTACAGATAATATCTGTACCAGCTTTTCAGAGGAATGTGGGATATAGATCAGTTGATTAATTCTCAGTTACACACAAAATAGAATATTTCTTAACAAAATACCAAATGATGCAGGTCAACTTTGAATATTGTCTGATTGTGCAACAGTGTTGGTACTGGTGAGGTGTTGAACAGGCTGGAACAGCCCAGAGAGTTTGTGGATGATCCATCTCTAGAGATTTTCAAGGCCAGATTGGATGGGGCCCTGGGCAGCCTGGTCTAGTTTTAAATGGGGAAGTTGGCGGCCCTGCCTGTGGCGGGGAGGTTGGAGCTTCATGATCCTTGAGGTCCCTTTCAACCCGGACCATTCTGTGATTCTGTGTGATTCTGTGATTTTGCTGAATATGTGCAAGTAAATTATAAATGTTCTGGAACACCTGAGTGGAACAAAATAATGATCATGGACTTTGATAGCAAGATCCAGCATACTACCCCTTACTTTCAGAAGTCATATTTAAAGACTACAGTATAACTTGGCTCAGTACAATGTATGCCATTTTAATTGTTTACAGGAAGATCACACAAAAAATGTAACCATCTACATTGGTGCTAGAGCAGTACTTTTAATATGTGCTGTTTTTAAATTTATGTTATAGACTAAAATTTATTACTTATACTGAAATCCATCTGGACTTATTAAAGCATAATCTAAAGCCCAAAATATAGCTGGGAAGGCAATAAATAAGTTAGCCAACTACAATGTGACCAGCAAAATGACAATACAGCCAGCTGCAAGCTGAATGTAGTAGAAACTTCTCAGCAATTAAAAATCACTTATGCATGCACAGTTTCTCATCAACTATTTATAACTACTTCCTTTATTTATATTAAAGATAGGGACAGTGTAATCATGTCCAGCAGTATTTTGTTTTAAAGAACAGTAAATAATTCAATAGGTAAAATTACAAGAATTCAGCTAAGTGCATACAGATGTTGTCTTTTAAACAAAATCCCACTTACAAAAGGAAAGTTGTCAAAGCCTACTTCAAGTAAGTAATGGAATGATAGGAAGACAAGTCTTGAAAATATTTTATGATACCCAAGGCAAAGTCAAGCATGCCTCAACTGTGTGGTATTTTACAAATCCAGTGAAGAAGACTATTCAGGGGTTTGCTAGCAAACTAACAAAAATAAATCCCAATAGAATTCTTGGCAAGTGGGAAGGCTGTAGAAAAGATCTGTGGATCAAATTTAGGTGAGCAGAAAGAAATAAGGATTACTCTGCATGATGGGGATCAGCTGCATGACTTTTGACACAAGGAGAAGTACAGAAAGAACAGGCGACTTTTTGTTTAAATTGCTTATTTTAGTTTTTATCTATATCTATCAAACTATTTCAGCACCTACTCTCATTAAATATTTCTGAGTTTCATGCAAATTTAATGTGAATATTAAGAAAACCAATGGTTTATCTGGTTATCAGTGTTTTCCTGCCTTTGTCATTGGAGGATCCTTTCTACTGAAGTTTCTTCAAACAGAAATATTTCACTTATTTTAATAATTCCAACCACTGTCAGATTTTTTGTTCAAGCCAAACAGAAAGAAATAGTTGAATTCTCCACATATAACTTCGTAAAAACTATAAGTTCACAAAACAAACACTGTGTTTGATGCCAATAGACTCTGTTGGAAATGCTTCAATTAATCATTTTTATACATCCAATAGGAAAGCCCATCCTTTCTTATAGTTTTAACCAAAAGTCTTTGAAAATAACATGAAAAAAGTCATTGCTATAAAGATTCAATTTTCTTCAGAACTACCATTAATTTCAGATGTGTTAATTTAATTTATATTATAAAATTGGAATGTTCAAATTAAACAAAACTTACAAAGTTTATCTCTTTTTCTTTCTTTGTTAATTTTCAAGTTGATTTAATTTGGGCAATAGTGAAATTCACCTCCAGTCATATTTTCAATTAAATCATGCTGTTGTACATTAGAAATGTGTGGGACTTCTTTCTCTATGACACAATCGTTCAGAGCTTGCTTTTATAAACCGCAGCAGAAAGATCTGTCCCATGGCCAACCATTTCACATAGTGATGGATCTTAACAAGATTGAAAAAGGAGAGCTGGATGAAGTACAGACATGCATTTGTATGTGTATATATGTATATGCTACAATACCCTAACAGAGATTATGCAAAAGTGAAATTCACTGAAGCATCTGAGAGGTCCATTATATTAATTTGGGACGTATTACAGCATCTTGAAATTGCACAGCAGTGACTGTCAGCTAGCCAGACTGCCTAATGTGGAAAATTTCCCTTGTTAGGCACCTTATTAAAGTTCACAGCAGGATTTCTGATTCGTTTCAACATCAAATGAATAGCACGAGCCTTTATTCAAGAGATAACTACAGTCAAACTAGATTATGCCAAATTCCAAAAATACGCTTTCACAGTTGCCAAAGATATTCTATCACGTATACTTCCAAGAAACCTGTCAATATGGACCTGATTCACAAAAATTATTTTCCTGGGTTAGCTGCACAACTGCCCTATTGACACCACCTTATTTTCATAAGATGTTTCATGTAAGACAAATCGTTTCTTGATTTTAGAGTATCTGTGCAATTTTCAGTCCTTTGTAAGTGGTTACTACAGAAAGTAAAACAATGGAAGTCCAGGGTAGCCTGCTCTGCTCCCCTGCCATTTTCGAAGACCCTCTTAGATTAAACAGTTTTAATATAATCTAAGCATCATTTAGCAGCTTTTAATAAAAGCTATCAGAAATTCTTGTTCGCATAGCACAGAATCCTGTAGTACATGGGCAGGAAATAAATAGCTCATCTCCAAGGTAAATCCAAAGTATAGTTCCTTCTTCACTTCATTCAGCAAGGAATACATCTCTTGATTGAAACCACAAATGAAGTATAGTTCAAGAACCTCAATCATTGGAACAAGTGAAACATGTATTTCACTCCCTTCTCTGCCCGACTGGGCTGATCAGAGAAGTTGTTACTGAGAATCAGTGCTATTAAAGGACAGAGCTGCTGTGATAACTGCCTTTCAGAACCCTGCTCTCCAAACCACAAGTTAGACCCCAGTGATCTCCACACAACTTATGCAGATAGTTAAGTACCTCGGAAATGCAACCTAACTGGTTTCAGGCAGAATGCCAATCCAATGCAGCAAACCAGGCAGCAGCTGAAAATTCCACTTGCATTTGAGAGTTGATCAGCTTGCTGATGGCTGTAAACAGATGCCGCTGTGTATGATCAACATCTGAACACAGGAATTGGTGGTAGATAACTACAAACTGCTCTTGCTAAGAGCTGAGGAAGGCTTTTTTTCATTGATAGTGACTTTTCACTGTTCATACAAGACATTTATTCATTTAGGGTTAAATCATTCAGGGAGATCTGAATACCACTCTCATGTTGATACCTGTTTTCTACCAAGCATATAATTCTTACAAATTTATTCTGGGTTTCAGCATTGTTCTGTTCTTCCATATAAAGCTACAGTCAACCTGTCTCATGAAGCGGTCTCAGACTTCCTCTTTGCTTACAGTGGGAGAAATTTTGCTTTCCTGACCCCTTCCTAGAGATTCAGCAATGTGAGAGATGTGGAAAGCCTGACTCAAAAGCTTGTTGAGAACCTCAGCCTTCTCCATGTCTGTTATTGCTATTTCTCCTCCCTCCTTTATGAGAGAGGGTACACCTTCATGTGACAGTCAGCTGACCAATATATATATGAAAGCCCTTCTTGTTTTTTTTTCACATCCATAGACAAGTTCAGTTTCATCTGTGCCATGGCTGACCTTGTCTCAGTATGTCTGAATGTCATCCTTATATTCCTTTCCGGACACATATCCTTGTTTCAACTGCCTATACATTTCATTCTTTCCCTCAAATTGACCAGTAGGTCCTTGCTCAGTCATACCAATTTCCTACCTCCTCCACAAGATTTCTTATGCTGGGGAGTATAGAGTTCTTGTACTCTCAAAAAGGTGTCATTAAAAAGCTGCCATCTCTGTTCTGTTCCTATGTCACAGACTCCCATCCAATAGCTCTATAAACAGCAGGAAGTTTGCCCTCCTGAAGTTTAACATAACAACTCTACTCTTAATCAGGTCCATGTTCCTCAAGACCATGAACTCAAGCAGAACATTATCACAACAGCTTTCAATGGATGGCCCTTATAAGAGCTCAGAATGTCTCACTCTGTCCAGTCATGTGGGGAGCACAAGTGCAAACAATTTGCCTGTTCTCCCTGGTCCAGCCACACCCCTTTACTAGGTGCTCAGTCACCATTTCAAGCCATGAACTAACAGTTTCTCCACACCCGTACATACCAAGGGACAACTATTCTTTGCAGTTTTCTGAACGCTTTTGAAGGTATAATTTTATGATTTTATCACCATGTGTAAAATTAAAAATCAGTGCTGTCACCCAGAAATATCAAGGAGGAGCCTCATCAGTAGTTAATGATTTCCTTTTTAATCTATAAATGCCTCTGATAAAGGAATGAAAACATTAATATATCAATGTGTTGTGTGTCTTGCACACAGTGCTAAAGTCCAGGGTTGAACAGTGTTTTTCAAGAATGTCAGCTGGGAAATTATGACTCAATTAAATTTTAATTTATCACATCATGATAACAATGAAAAAATTGTCCCTTCTAAAAGGTTTGAAAAGATTGCTGAAGTTGAGGTCATGAAGTACTTAAGACGTGTGGTGGAAAAAAATCCATTTTTCTCCCTCACAGAATGCTTTGCTTGTAGAAATTTTTGTCATTAGGACACAACCTCATACTCAACTAGAACAATTTTAATTCAGCATATAAATCATAGTATATCGCCATTGAAAGTTAGCAACAAAATAAAAGAACAAAATAAAATAATTTCTTCAGAGTCACTTATCACAGGCTATCCCCTTATCCTTAACACTCCTTAAAAACCTGAGTGGACTGCAATTTAATTTACTTGGTGTTTTAACAATGGGTTGCTTCTGCAGAATAGTATAAACATCAGTCAGCATGGTCATTAGGAGTTCTAGACTCCTCCTGAAGGCTTTACTTGAGAGAGGATAGTGGGAGGCAGATTGCTCAGGCAATCAATTTCTCTTCTTTTAAATTAAATTTTCTTTCATAATAGAACAGTTTAGGTTACAGCAAGAGGGAACTATAAAATAGTTGCAAAGTCCTAGGGAGAACTATTTTTAAAGTAATGGTGTCTGAACTGTAGTGTCCCCACCCCCAAATCATCTGTTGCATCCTGAACTTCTAATATAACCTACATGGTGAAGAATTTCCCTGTTGGTATTTAATTTTCAAAAGGACTTTAAAAGTGAATGTGATAAATGTTGACATATTACTCCATGCTGAGTTTGATCTGATGCTCAGATCTTGCAAAGCATTTAAAAGAGAACTTAGACTACTTGAACAAGCATCTCTCCCCTCACCTCCACCTGCAGAGATATAGTGTTCAGCATGTGATGACTGGATGAAGTAGCTGAATGGATAGGTTTGGGGAATGGGGAAACAGCAACTACAAATTTATGGAAAAAAATTGAACAATTGTACTTTACCAGAAACTTAGAAAGAAAGATTTTGAAAAGATGGATCATAGTTTCAAAGGAAATGTACAAAAACAGCCAGATAAAAACAAACCTAGATACAAGTCTAGATAATCCAGCTTTTTCCTGGCTGAGCATCTTAAGGAATAATTAAGGAAACAAACTGGAATTAAAAACATCCAATCTCAGGAAAATATTCTTTAATTTAAAAGAAATAACCTGTGAAACTCATTGCCATTTGTTATTTTATACCTGGTTTCCTAAATTTAGTGATTTTGTAGCAATTTTTAGTGTTTATATTGATAAAATTTGCAAATAAATATAAATTTTCAGAATAAATTAACTTAGATTTCTGTTGCTTCTATTATTTCCTTAAGACACACTATGCCTATTACAACAGGCAGTGAAAAATCAAACACTGATCTGACCTTGGAGACAAGCTTTCAGTGGTAATAGTATTTGTACAACTGATATTCTCCTGGCTCACTCAAAATCAAATACAAAAATTATGCAAAAAAAAAAAAACAATTTTCCTTTGTGTGTAGAAAAACATAAAAAGCTTTTTGGGTATAGCCTGTACTACGGATAAGACATCCTGTATCTCATCTTCAATGCTACTTTCTACTCCTCATTCCCTCACCTGTGGAAGTATGTTTTGAGACATCAAGTAGACGGAAGAAACATTTCAAAATGAGTAAAAATGTTTCCCTTAAAAAGAGCAATAAAACTCTCACTGACTTCTTTAGAAGCCTTTGGATGATGCAGTGACTTCTGAATATAGGCATGTATTCATTTTTGTTGCTCCTATTTTAACATGTTCCAAGAACATGGCTATTGTATTCCTTAAAACAGATCCTGCAAAAACAAAACTTCCGTTGTTGCCAAATTCAAAAATGCAAAGAGAACCTTTTCCATAAGGAGCACAGATACAGTCAATTTGTAAGCCAAAAGCTATACAGTGGTACAGGAATATACCATTCAAACACAAAATAAAAGTTACATATTTATGTCAGTTCTCTGGCATCTAGCTCTTCGTCTCTTGCTAGAAAAAGGGTGCTTCTTGTTTAGAACTGGTTACTCATGTTAAGGCAAATTTGGTTAAATTAGAAAAAAAAAGACAGGAATGTATGTATAAGGATGCACACATTGAAAAGAAAGAATTATTTCCTTTTGGATGAAAAGGCAAATGTATTCTCATAGTTAAACATACCAGTAGTCGTTGGAAGGCGTGAGGAAAAATATCTATTAATAAATTCAGTTTTGCAGCTTCTTAAAGTATTATTTTCTGTTGAGAAATTCAGGGAAAAAAAATCTTTCAAATTGAGGAATAAACACCATTTTTCTGAATCTGCACTTTCTGCCAATGTAGGCAGCATACAAATGAATATTAACCTCTCTGACACTCTTTAATTTCTGACATATGGTTACTGCTGCTGGGCTTGTTGAAGGAGTTGGGCTGAGAGTATGGGGGAAGGAAGGAAAGAGTAGGGATGAGTGATTCTGGTGCTGATTCTGCTGCAAAAACTGAAAGCATTTGCAAGAAGGAAGAAAATTCAGCACTGCTGAAAACAAATGGCCTCACTTCAGAAAACTGGAGGTGGTTAGGAAAGGGAATTTCTTTACGCAAAACAAAATATTCTCACTGTTGAAAGAAGAAAAAAAAAAAAAACAAAACACCACAATAAACAAACAACATATACACAAGAAAACCCTGAGACTTCTTAGTTCTCAGCGAGAATCTGTTTCTCTCTGATTGGAAGAGAAAGGTCAGTGGGAGGGGTTGCCTCAAATTTCTCCCAAACTGAAGGATTGTGGGGGTGGACTAGAGGGGGTTGAAGACTGTGTAACATCAGGAGACACATTTGTTCAGTCTGCACTGGCATTTCCAAGCTGAAGAATTTGTTTCTGAAAAAAAGGTTAAAAACTGTTCTGTGGCTTAAATTAATTTCTTTGGCATGAAAAAGATAGGTTTTTACTTCTCTCTGTTTGGTGCCTAAATCAGAGCAATCTTGTTTTGTTTCTGTTCTCCGCTTTACTTTGCCAGCATTGTTAGACTTTCTCTTGCTTGCACAGAAGATTTTAGTCATTAATTCTGATTTGTTTCACCCGTACACGTCCTAATTCACATCTTTGTCCCCTGCTGGTCCTTACAGTCTTCGCCACTCTGAATGTAGGAAATTAAGTTTTGATTAAAACTTGTTTAGGGCTTATTTAGTTCTCATTTATTTCTATAGGAAAAATAATGCCTAAAACCAGGAAACTAGAATTTTCCTAGGCTTCAACATTTTTTCTTTTCTTCTTTTGAGATATAATTTTAGATGTTGTATTGCAAGACTTCTGTTATCTGAAGCATCCATAAAACATAGATTTAAACAACTAAAATTGTGTGTTTTAAATATTTTTCCCACACAAAATCACAGGTGGTTAAAAGTATATCCAAAATGAATCTATGCTCCAAAGAGTCTGCATGATTCTTAGGGCATTCCACTTTTTCTACAGTTATGATCAGTCCCTACGTAATGTCTTACAATGCTTATAGAACTGTTTTTGAAGACTTCCAGAGGTGGAGAGTCTATAGTCCTCCAAAGGACAGAATTTCAATGCATTTATTAGGACAAAAATTATTTTTATCCTCATGTCTTAATATATAATGCAAATGCATTATTTCCCATACTATGATACAAACATGAGAAGCAGATTTTTTCCTCGCTAACAAACTTTTATGTTATTACTGCCCCCTTTTTACTCAGAGCAACCTTTATTCTCATACTGATAAGACTCACAGATATCTATGGGTTTTCTCCTTTGCAATTTGTGTAATATACAGAAACCTAGATGCCATTTATCTATTTCTTTTTTTCCTCAAACTTTTTTAACTTTCTCCCTGGTGACACCAGGTTTACCATCACATCTGTCTCTTATGCAGGATAGTAATATGAGAGAGAAACCCAAACTGATTCACTAGGGAGTTCTGTAACATCGCAACTGCCCCTAACTTTCCATCAATATATTCATAGGCCAATTTAATGGAACATTGTTTAAGGTCCTCTTGCAGCCTATGTTCATTTCATCAGTTTTCATGGAGTTGGTAGCTTCTATTTATTGCTATCATTTTACTCGTGAAGTCATCATGACAAAGAATTACTTTTGAGAGGTATTCAAAAGCTTTCCAACTTTTCTGAATGTGACAGGATAGAATGCTGGAAATGGTTGAAGTCATGAAATGAAAAACATCGTGGGAATATGACTCAGGACTAGTCATCACCACCTGGAGAGCTGTCATTAAATATATATATATGTATATATATATATGTATGTATATATGTATATATATATATATGTTAGAATTCAGCATACAGTTCTGACTCTTGCAAAGTTGCTGGAAGGCATGTTGATAAACAAGAACTAGGTTCTGGAGGGTTACTTCACTGATATTTCTTCAGGGCTCAAGTTATCTTCTCGAAGAAGAGACCTTCCAGAGCCAGACTTGACCTCCAAAAGGGATTTTCGGGATGCTGTCAAAGTTGGCTTCGTATTACCTCTACACTATCACACTTTCCTGTAAGTGGTGAAAGCTGTACCAGGAAGTAAAACAACAAGTGATAATTCAGATTATGCTGGATAATTACATTCCTGATAGTAAAGAAATTGTAATTATTGTTCAAGTCGCTATGATTTTTTCACCTGATTTTGGGGCATAAAGAAAAAACACCAGTTGTCCCAAACTAGTTTCAAGATTGGACCCTGTACCCTATTAGTGCATAAGGACCAGCCTTAAAATGTTTAACTGTAGAAACTTGCTATTTGTACAGATTAGTACTATTCTTTTCACTTTTGTCTATTTTGAATCATTCTTTGTAATTTTTATCTGATTTGATATTTAATGTTATCTTTCAAGCAAATGGTTTCAATTCTATTTCATTTTATTTTTTCCACTCCTTGCTCTCCTTTGCAAGTTCACCTCTTCAGGATTCTCTTAGCACTATTGTTTTGTTTTCCCTGTTAGCCATTGTAGCAGTAGAATTGATCTAACATGTCCAAATACTCTGAAGTGCAAAAATGTCCCAAAGGAAGAACATTCAGGGTGAAGCCCTACTTAGGTTCAATATTAAAACATAAAAATTGAATGGCCACTTAATCTACGTGTGAAGTGCTAGACATTTTTTTTCAGTATTTACTGTACTTTCTTCCTAATCCAGCCATAATTCTTTGGAAGAACATAATTAAACTAAACCTGGAAGCATTAAAATTGCTTTGGATTTTTTTTCTTTTATTTCCTTTCACTTCTAGCTATCTCGTTAGCATAATGGCTTTACTGGCAGTCATTATAAGAACAACATTCTATAGTGATGGAGATATTATCATTTCCATACAGAAGTATTTAAACTAAGGTGTGAGCTCATCAGGAACACAGTGGCTACAATGAGAGTCAAGAATGCTCAGAATCAGATAAAAAAATACACAGCCTTGTGCAGAATCTGGCTTAATTCTTTAATTCTCAGTCACATTTCATTTCCAAATGCATTTGCTATACTTTTTTATTACATGCTTAACTTTTTTTTTCTTTTTCCAGAGGACTTCATAATTTACAGTCTAAATGAGCAAACCTACATATTTTTGGCAGGGGAAGGCACTCAATACATCGCAAGCTAAAGTGATTACTGTCTCCCATCTCTATAGAATTAGAGTTTTTCATAAATTTAAAATTATTAAATTTCATAAACTGTGCTCATTATCTCAATCTTGCCTTGAAGATTCTCAAGCTGACTTACATTCATCCTATAACTTCTTGGTTTACAGTAACAAGCAGCTGAAACTGTAAAGCATATTTAAACTGCAAAATATTTCACCATTATTCATGCAGCTAAAATTAAAGAAGCTATTTTTTGTATTTAATAATCTGTTTATTTATTTGCCCATTGATTATTATTTTCTGGTTATGACATTTTTGATTGTAAATATTTAAGCTCTGAGGCTCCTAGGGTAAGAACTGGACTTCTCCTAATGTAAGAACTTGCTGGAGTGAGTTTAAAGGCCATAAAAATGGCCAAAGAAGCATGTCTCCTGTGAAGCCAGACAGACATATGGGGTTCATCAGCCTAGAGAAGAGAATCATAGAACTACAGAATCATTAGGGGTTGGAAAAGAACTGCAAAATCACCTAGTCCATGCGTCCACCTACTACCATTATTTTGCATTAAACCATGTCTCTTAGTATCACATCTCCACATTTCTTGTACAACTCCAGGGACAGTGACAACACCAACTCCCCAGGCATCCTGTTCCAGTATCTGATCACTCTTTTGGAGAAGAAGTTTCTCCTAACATCCAACCTGAACTTTCCCTAGTGTAACTTAAGGCCATTCTCTCTAGTCCTATTGCTAGTTATGCAGGAGAGGAGGTTGACCCTTCACCTCACTAAAACTTTCTTTAAGGTAGTTGTACAGAGCAATAAGATCACACCTGAGCCTCCTCTTCTCCAGACTAAACAACCTCAGCTCCCTCAGTTGCTCCTCATAAGACTTGTGCTCCAATACCCTCACCAGCTTCACTTCCCTTCTCTGGACCTGTTCTAGCACCTCAATGTTTTTCTTGTAGTGAGAGGTCCCAAACTGAACACAGTACTTGAGGTGCAGCCACACTAGTGCCAAGTACAGGGGATGATCATGTCTGTTCTCCTGCTGTCTGCACTATTTCTGATACAAAGAAGACTCTGGGGAGATCTCATAGCAGTCTTCCAGTACCCATAGGAGGCCAAATAGGACACGTAGTGATAGGACAAGGGGTAGTGGTTTTAAACTATAAGATATTAGATTTAGATTAAGCATAAGGAAGACATTCTTTACTCAGAGGGAAGTGAGGCTCTGGAACAAGTTACCCGAAGAAGCTGTGTATACCCCACCCCTGGAGGCGTTCAAAGTCAGGTTGGATAGAGCTTTTAAGCAACCTGATCTAACAGAAAGCTTATGGCAGAAGATCAGGAGAACCAAATGATCTTCCAGGTCCCTTCCAACCCAAAACATTCTACGATTCTATGATTCCAAATATAATTCTGAGTTTGTAGTGCTTGTGTTTGTATCATTGTATTATGCAGCAACCAATATAAAAAGAGCCATATACGTGATTATTTTCCATTCCTAAGTGATATTAAACTACACAAATGATCTTACTATCTTCACACTATCAAATTACTATTGCAATGGAATATGTAGAACAGCAGAAAATTTTTACATTATATAAGACAACTATGAATAGATCAGCAGAAATCACTAACTTGCTGACTGTTGGAAGCCAGTAAGGTATTTCAGGGAAAGGTATTTAACATATTTCTGTTTTGCACTTTACTCAAGCATCTGTGACCTGCCACTTCTAAAGCAAGGATATTAGACCAGAAGAGTCCTTGGGTTGACAAAATGTGGCTGTTTCCATGAAAATAAAGGTCCATTTATTTTGAAACCAATGATATTAAAGCAACCAGGTAGACAATGCAAGTGCTACAAGCATAGAATTATAGAACAGAATACCTCCCTCTAGACCAGGTTGCTCAAAGCCCCATCCAGCCTGGCCTTGAATGCTTCCAAGGGAGAGAGTATTCACAACTTCATTGGGCAACCTGTTCTAAACACTGTTCTACACCTGTTCCAAACATCAAACATTACTGAAAGTGTCAACATTATACTACAGCACTGATGGTAAGAACATGTTATTTAACAAGAAGTGTGATAAAAAAATTCGAAATGAGTATAATATTTCCCACCAAAGAAGAACTCATCAAGGAAGACCTCTTATCAAAAAAGACTCCCAGCTTTGGAAAGCCATCCTCACACTGGATGTTCTTTATACCAGACAGAATGCATTGCCTTATAAAGGACCAGTGTGACAGTTTGAGAGTCTCTATCTTTCAAGTATTCACAGAGAAGAGATAGTTTGGTATTGATGTTGTTACCACCCCAAAATGTTCTGTGGAAGCAAAAGGTTAGTCAGGAAGGGGAGACTTCTGAAATCTCTCTTGCCCTCTCCAAGACAGAGGAATACAATTTTACACGAGCTGCCAATGGAAAACAGTTAATGAAAATAGACACGCCTTAAAAACTTAGATTGTCTGAACAGGTGATCTCCTCTACACATTTTTTAATAAATAATCCATCACTTTTTCCTTTGGAATCCTATACAAGCACTATGCATACCTGTTGCTGTTGAGTACAGCTAACAGAGACAGACAACAGATGCAGCGGTTTGCGTAGCCATCTCTGGATTCTGCTTTGGGAGCTTCTGAACCTTCTAGGAACAGGATCCAGTATCATTGACAGACCCCTGTGAACCCTTTGAGAGACTTTAGAGTGCCTGTTGCCTCTAGCCAATGACAAGCTTAAGTGGAGCCATGGGGTATAGGCCTAAGGAACTTCTACCATTCTTCTAAGAGTTCAATCAGCTGCTCTTGACCTAAAAGTACCTGAAGCCTCTGTTGCAGCTACCATCCAAATATGAATGGTCAAGCACCATTTTATGGGTTGCTATGGAGAGGCCTAGAGCTAGGTCTAGACCACAGCTCACAGGTGGAGCATTTAGTAGAGGTGTTGGTGCAGCAAGATTCAGAGAAGGGGTCCCCATTTCAGTTCAGACCAGCACTGAGATTCCCATGTGCAGTTATTATGTGCCACAGGCCACATTTTCCAGCAGGTGTTGGAGCTTTCCATGGTACAGGCTTTGATTCAGAAATAGATTTTGGTGGTGGATGCAGCCCTGCAATTTTCACGCAATGAACACAATGTAGATCTTGACATATCCCAATTAAGCAAAATAGCCAGAAAGCTGACCTCAATAACTAGAAGAAATTCAGTGAAAGCAATGTTCCATGGTGACACAGATCTGGAATTAAGTGCACAATTTCCAACTTAGGAAAAGTTCATAAAGTAGGTTAACAAAAAAAAAAAAAAAAAAAAAAAGATATCATAGAAGTGGGATAGAATAATGAGATATTAAAATGGATAAAATGGAGACTTGGATAACCTAAAATTAGGTGTCTGTGCTCTGAGTTCAGGTAGTAAGGTGGGCTGTTCTGAAAATAATGCCTCCTTTTTTATTATTGGATTTGGCCCAGAACATCAGAGGTGAGTGATAGTATGGCAGTAGAAGCTGAACGTTCCTGACAATATTCCATACATTTTGCTGCCATGCTACAGATAACAGCAGAGGGGCAGTTTGTTAAAGTGGCATCTGACATGGAAATGTGTATGACAAAAAAGTGTTTCATGGAATTATTTCACTCAAAAAAGAAAAACAGCACCCATTGAAATGCACTGACATTTGCTGAACGTGTATGGAAACCAAAAAGTGGATGTGAGCACAGGGAGGTGGTGGTGCATTTCAGCAGTGGTGACAGGGGTCTGCAGAGTACGCAGACTCTTGTTCATCATGGGTGAAAATGCACAGTGAATAGTAGCAATAATGGTGAAACGTGTTTTGTTATTATGCAGTTTGTACCTGCCATAATTTCCATGGAAATAAATAAGAGGCATTACTTTTAGGGTGACCCACGTATTTATATAAATGATGTCAGAGCTTAATCAAAACCAGAAAATACATTAAGGGATAAAATGGCTTAAATCAGTGTAGAAATAGTTTTACTCAAGGAAAAAAAAAAAAAAAAGAGAGAAAAAAAAGAAAAGAAAAAGAGAGGAAGAGGAAGAGGAAGAGGAAGAGGAAGAGGAAGAGGAAGAGGAAGAGGAAGAGGAAGAGGAAGAGGAAGAGGAAGAGGAAGAGGAAGAGGAAGAGGAAGAGGAAGAGGAAGAGGAAGAGGAAGAGGAAGAGGAAGAGGAAGAGGAAGAGGGAGTGCACTATGCTTTACTTCTGTTTGAGTATTTGTTGAACAACTTCTACTTTTATTAACATACTTTTGGAGGAGAAAAATAGCAGTACAATGGAAAAAAAAACTTTGAAAAGTATGGAAACATTTAAAAGCTGCTATTTTAGAGTACATTTTGAATATGTAGGTACTGTCTCATAATCTAGAAAATCACAATGAGTAAAACAGATCACAAAGGAAGACTTTATGATTTCAAGGTAAAGAACAAGTGAGAGCAGTGGAACAATAAAAAAAAAAACCTTCAAACCAATGCAAATTTCAACATCGAAAATTACTAGAATAGACCCCCAGGCAGGGAAAAATTGTTTAGAAAGAGATTTAGTTTTGACAAATGTCACTATGAAGTCAAAAGAACAAACTGTTTCAATACAGAGTAAGGATGGGAAGTTATATGCCCATTTCTATTGCAGAATCTTGAAACTGAGAAGTACGCAATCTGTCCCTATTACTAAGACCCAATCAAACAGAAAATGTGCACTTTTAAAAAGATTCAAAACAGAAAAATAGAAGAATGGAAACAACACTTAGTAAGGGACACAGAATTATGAAAACTTTTGTGAAGACAAACAAGCAAGGAGATCATGGACTTTTTTACTGATTAGCAAACTAACCATAGAGTACTAAAAAACATTTGTATGTACACTACTAATTAAAAAATACCATAGTTGATTGTCATTGTTATTTTATGGCAGCCAGTTATTTTGCATTGCTCCATGCTAGGTAAGCCTAAACTGGAACACTGTGTCCAGTAGTAGGTATCATACTAAGCAAGATGCCAACAGATTGAAAGAACAGCAGAAATATAAGGTTTTGAATATGTACCGTAGAAGGCAAGATCTAAAAGTACTTTGAATTTTTTTCAAGAAGACTGAAACTGTATGTAATGGGTGCCTCCAGGTACATATTCAGTTACTGTAAAAAAAAAAAGATGGATGATTATCTTAATGCAAGGAAGATTTAGGTTAGAAAATTGTGCCTAGTATCTACTTACAAGGATAGTAAACCTATGGAACAGTTCATTGAGCTGTGAACCCTGATCAGTAATCAGATCTGTTCATGAAAATGAGGAAACAATTCTTACAGTTCTCAGTAGTGTTGTAACCATACTTGTTTCTTCAACATGGATTAAAAGTTTGCTTATCTTTCTGTCCCGCATATTACCTTGCCGTTATTTTTGTTACTTAAATGTCAATCCTTTTTACTTAATCTTTTTTTTTTTTTTTTTTTTTTTTTAATGTTTTACAGCATAGTTAGAGGATTGGAGGTCTGTCATTCCTTTTCCCACCCAATTGCTATTTATCAATTTCAGCATGCAAATCCTGTAATTTTTAACTGAAATATTTTACAATAACACATAATGGAGCTGAATTGGTAGCTTGATCCTTCTAGCATTAATAACTTGCATAACACCATGCATTCCTGTGTCTGTCAATGTAACCATCCTTACAGCGACAAATACTGTCACGTTTACTTTGAAAATAAAGAAAATAAATGAAGCTTCCAGGACATATACTTTAATTTTACCTTTCAATGAGTCTTCAAAATTAACTTCTGTTCCTTGCATCTGCAGAATTTAGCAATGCCAAGCAATAAATGTAGTTCAGTTTCAGTTTAAATTACAGAATATTGAATTACTGTAAAAAGAGATGGATGATTAATATTTCTCAATTATGTAATCTGTCTGATTTGCAGCAGTGGAAATTTAGTTTAGAAAATTGCACCCAATATCTATTTATGAGAATAGTAAACCAAAGGAACAGTTAGTGAGGCTAAGAAATCTGATCAATAATCAGGTCTGTTGGAATATGTTAGAATATTTAATATAATTGTCATAATTGAACCATAATTATATTTAACATAATTTGTAGGAACATAAAAATCAAAGATTAACTGGCAAATTAAAATAAGTTCTGTACAGTAGCAATTGTTTCTAAAAACCCATGACTTTTACGAGTTAAACCATTAATTTCACACAGTAATTTGTAAAATTGAGACGTATGTCATTATCAACTCTCCTTTTCCAGTAGAAAGAAGACATTTTAATGGAGTCTTAGCTTTTGGGGCAACAAATGCAGCTATCATTTACCTTTCTGGCAACAGCAATTGCTCAAAAAGAATCTTTCCAGGCTGCTGCAGGAAAGTGTTAATCCAGGATCTCTGCTTTCACCTTGGTGGTCCCTGATATAAAGACAATATACTATCAGTTATTGTTCTCCAGTGTCCTTCATTCTTCACTATTGTCACTTACTGGCTACATCATTATCAGCAAGAACGAGTCAATTCTTTTGCTGCTGCTCTGCTCAGCCTATTCTTTTCTAGAGCAGCAGGTTTTTTTATTTGCACAACAACAGAAGTCTCACTCTGCTGTGAGTTTTGTTGACCAGCTTTCCCCAACTGTCTTTTGTTCAAACAAATGTGAAACTCAGTCCTCGCACCTTCCCAAAAACACTCTTACTTGTCCCAGCCTGCAGGAGTTTTTTACAGCATAGATTAAGGTAATGCAATACTGAATTGAGATAATTTAAGATTCATTTAGAAAGCTAATAAAAATAGTGCTAACAAATAGTATGGAGGAGAAGCTAGAGGAATTCTATAGACAAGTAAAATCAGCTTCTATAAGCTTCCACTGCTGAACAACGTATAGTCATACAGCCTTCAGAAGGAGCAACACAGAAACTTTCCATTGGACACAAAGAATTTATTGATGAAAAAAAAAAAATCTGTTAGACTGAGAAGAAAATGTAAGTCATCCATGTCATGTTGTTTTTGCTAGATCAGTGACTAAGCTTGAAAGGTATACTGCTGTCAGTTCATTTGAAGACAGGGATATTTAACGTTAATTTTGTAGGTGTTAATTTTTTTTTACTTCTTAAGCAAACTTAATATGAGACACATGCTGGGATCAGAATGACAGTGCATATTGAAAATATGCAAAACACAAGACCTAATCACCTGTTAACCAGCTGGAGCTTAGACTCTTCTTAAAAACAAGATCTTGCAATCATCAGTAGCGGATTTAGAGAGTAGAAATTTTTTTACTCCACCTCTACTCCAGGTCAGCTGGGCAGTTTTTCATAGAGATGTATTCAGCAGAAAGCAGCATCCTGCCTGCAGCCCTTCTGGCCAGCTAGGCTCAGTACCCTGCCACTGCATTTGAAAACACAGCAGATGGGTGTCAGCTACAGGGCAGGAAGGGGCCCAGAGCATGGATGAGATTGACTCTTTGAGAAATCCCAAAAATATCACAGAAGAATTTATTAACTGAACTTCATATTTCCAAAATGTAAAAGTCTGTATGCAAACCATTCTAACCATTATTTATACAAGGAGCTGGATAGAAATAAGCCTTTTTAAATATATATATATATGTTACTATCCACCTGATCTTTTTACATTTTTATCATCAAATAAATTGAATTGTATTTATTTCTCCATACTTCTTCTAAAGGGAGCCAGAAGTGTCTGATTCAGATGTAATTTTATCCTGCAGAACTTGAAAATAATGAGATGATTCCCACTCTACTTGTTTTGAGAAAAGCTTGCCAACAGAGTTCAAACTTTAATCCTCCATATTCTAGAAGGCATCTTATCAACTGTGAGCTAATTCTTATTCTTCTTACAAAACAAAAAATGTATAACTATGTACAACATTAGCCACGGCAGAGTAGCTTGCTTTTTTAATCCAGACTTCTCAGGCAGATAGAATTTTTTTTTAGGGAACAGATGTGCTACCTGTTGGAAGAATTTTATAAATACTTACAGATTACATTTCCGGATGTATTCAAAGGTTTGCTTCATTTTCATGATGTTTTTTCTTTCTTTTTTTTTTTTCTTATTTAGTTTTCTGCCCCAAAGAAGGGAAAACTGTTTTCTGACTTCAGTAAAAAGAATTACTTCATTTTTAAAAAACAAAAGTAATTGTTTCAGGTTGGCATTCATATTAAAAATTACCTTAAAAATAATTTGAAAGTATATCACACAATCTACAAATGAAGTGCAACACTTCAGGCTAACCAAAACACTTTAAAATGCTTCCTACAGTTTTTCTTCTCATCATAAAGCATGGGCTTGTTTTATCAAATAATTTTGAAGAACATGCTTTGGACCATCTGCTTTTTAATCAAAGCAGATCTCCCTTCCTTCCATCCACCTCCCTTCCCCCAACATCCTACTTCCATCCCGCTCCCCCTAATAACAGATCCATTTTCATAGGCAGTCTTCCAAAAGCAAACCAAGTCTTCCACAGTCACTTGGAGAACATTTTCATCTGATTTGCTTCTTAATTAACTAATGCAGAGGAAGGACTGCCACACCATGCACTCCAACCCAAAGACTTACTGAAAGCTAACCAGAGCCCTGTTCATTAGCTGGACATGGAAACAAATGCCGAAAATAAGTGATGGGGCAAAGATATAAACCTGAATGTCTGCATCCACTTAAGAATATATATCTGTCAACCAAAGAGCAAAACAAAACAAGCTGTTATCTGGCACTTTGGATGTGGCAGAAATGCTACCAGCCATTGGGGGTTTCCCCAAATCAAACTTAGAAAAGAAAAAATGGTGGGTATGTGTCTGTATTATCTATTGTTTACATGCACTTAGTTAATGACAGAGTACCACGCATATAACATTGGTGATATTATCTTCTTTCCATTTTATATCGTTTCCAGGGGAGATGCATGAATGTATTTGCTCTCATGCTGTTAGGTTAAAATGCCATGCTGTTTTTCACAGTAACTCACTAAAAGCACTACCAGCATAAAGTGAGTCAAATTTTGCTCAGTGTGTGGCACTGCATAAAGAATAACTAAATAAACAAGATGAAACTGCTAGACTAACACTTAAGGTACTTGGTGGAAGATCAGGATAAAACTATTTCTCCCTGCAGAGATTTAAAGACTACCTCCCCAAAACATCACCTAGTTTCTGGTAGAGACAGACTTGCCTTTTCTTAGAGGGAATGGAGAATCTTCTTTTTATATCTCCAGTCTTTTCCTACTGAGACAAACAAACACACAAACAAACAACAACAACAAAAAAAAAGTTATTTAATTATCCAACCAGTAAAATTTTGCAGTGCTGCTGGGAAGGTACTCTTTCTTCTAGAAAAAAATCTGGATTGAGGGTAAGGGAAGAATGCAGTTAAATTCTGAAGCTGATGATGTATTTGAGAAGCATCTTGTTGGAACATTTTCCTATGGAGCACTCATATGGGCATAGACATACTGGTGCCATGCCACAGAGCCAAGCCCTCAGCAGAAATTGCTGAGGAAACATCATTGCAAACATCAGCTCAGGTAGTTCATCAGATTGTCTGTAAGTACAACTTCTCTGTCCTACAGTTCAAATCAGATTTCAAGCATTTCTTTTCACTGTGTCACGTGCTTTAATTTCTATCTTGAAACATCTATTTTTACCTTAACTCTGCCTTTTCTGTTCACTCCCCCACTGAAGATTCATTAGATAGCTTTTTTTGAAATTGAGTGGTTTTTCATCTGAGAAAGAAATGAACATCTGTGCATATTTATTCCTAGGTGTTTTTTTCAGTATGTTTTATTTTGGTTTGAAATCATTATATACACAGGATTTGCTGAACTTGAACAAAGGAAGCAGAAGAAGCCAAACAATATCAACAACAAAAAAAATCACTACAGTATAAAGACAGCTATAGATACCAGGAAAACATATGATCCAGTTCCTGAAAACAAATACTGTGAAAGCACCAGGAAGGATTTCTTCTTCATTACCTTTCAAATTCCACTCCAGCTCTCTGTCTAACTGTAACTTCACTTTCCTTTTATTTCCAAGTATTTTAACTGTCCAGCTTCACCCACGAAGCTTGGATCATGAGTCAAGAGAAAGTATTACTTCTAAACCCTACAAATGTCCATTCCAGGCTTCTTATAAAGTCACATAACAATTTTGAATTATTCTTTTAAGTAATATGCTAAATTCCACATTTCAGTAAACTCTGAAAAAACACATTTTATTATATTATTTTTTAATAAATAGACATGTCAGCAGGATTGCACCAGCCTAGTTAAGCAGCTGACTGGTGTCACAAATATTAGTGCTCCACTCGTTTATTTTCATGACTTCCACATGCTCCACCTTGAATCCTGCTGCTACCCTATTTAACTTGACATGTTTCTGCTTATGCTAAGCAGGTTGGATCTTATTGCATCTATTTAGGAGCAGATGTTCCCCACTATATCCTGCACTCCTCCAAGTCACCTTTTTTTCACAGCTCCCTGCTAACTGCCTGCAGGTAGTGCACTCTCACTTTTGTGTCACCATCTCCACAACAGCTCCTGGAAAGAGAGAGGAAGAAATATGAGCTTTTAATGTTGTTATGAAACCATATGCACCCTGCTGCCACCATATCAGCGAGTGCGTTTTCTCCCAGAGTGTTTAATACACCTCTTTTGACATCACAAAAAATGAATTGTGAAGGATACTGCAGTTAGAAAAGTGTTGATTTTTGCCTGGGGAAAAGAAAATCAGAAAAGGTTATAAAATTCACTGTTCAATATTAACTTAATCACAATACATATTTCAGCAACGTACAGCGCGCTACTTTTAATGCACAGATACAGTTTCATGCCTGTCTCTTTTTCTAATCTAGCCTGCAGCTCTCACTGGCTGTGAAAGTTAAGATTTATAGTGATAATATTTGCTATCTGACAATAAGTTTTCAAGCTAAAAGCTTTGTGGTGTTTTCCCTATCTTGTTGCATATGTTTTTTTCACTTGCAACACCCATTAAAATTTAATAGGAGATTTGTGCAAATCATGAACATGAAAATGAGAATATAATTACCCCTCTGTTCTCAGATCACTAAAATCAATCTTTTTGTTTGTTACAAAGTCTCAGGCTGACTGTAGTTGAGACTATTTTCACAGAAATCTTCTGAAAACCTTGTAAGTGTAATGAATACCTATGCTACAAATCAGAATATTTCTTTTTATGTCTGAATTTTGAAACCCATCTATCCTCTTCGTGTAATATATTATCCAAAACTGAAGAGCACAAAATACCTAAATGTATTGCTATTTCTCTGAAGTGATTTCAAAGGAAATGCAAAAATAGTACCAGGAAAATTGCTAAGCAGCCTTAGACCACCTGCTAAACTGCTACACTTGTTATAAAGGATAAGGGGTTGTCTTTCCTTTAAATAACTTTTTTTAATTATGCACTTAGCTGACATGGAATATTTTCTTCAGGAAACTACATGTGCTGGTAGCAGACATTTAACTTGCAAATACGACTACATAACCACCTTTACAGCATAGTGGCAGCAGACTAATGCTGAGCAAATAAAAGAGACACTCTGAACCATAAGGTAGGTAGGTGAGATTGTGGGGTGTGACTTGTTTGAACTTGGCAGTAAGCCTATATTAAAAACATTGAACACTGAACATAGCTAAGAAACAGAAAGGGTTGGCTTGAAACCAGGAAGGCTCTTTGAACTGCAAGTGTGACTCAGTGCAAGAAGACTCCACACTCAAACTCCTTGCCTAACAAGGCTTTAGTCAACAAAGCTTCATTACTGAAGTAGTAATTACAATAGATTTTGCTAATAAATCTCCTTTTCTTGAATAGCACTTGTCTACTCAAATGCACAGCTCAGGTGAGTGTGACCTCTGACAACAGCTTCCTAGCCTGAACTGATTAGATGCTTGTGGCATGTGCTCAGAAAACAGAGATGCACACATAAATATCCCAGGATGCTCGACCAAGAGCACTGCTAAATTGGGCATGGACTAATCTGTCCTACCATGGTGGTTTAGATATGTTCTGGAAAGAAATAAGCATGGTTGAGCTATTAATAACTTGATATCTTCATAACATATTTAGGGCAAGAGGCTAGAATGCAATAGTAACATCGATCGCAAATTCTAATTGCATTTAGACATTGAGAAAATTACAGAGTTCAGCTTAGGACTAAATAACTAGAAAGGCCTTTAGCAGTTTGTTGTGACAATCTGTTTTTAAAAAGTACTAAAACTGGAAAACAGCTGCTGCTCATGGGACATTTTAGACCTTGTTGTTTGGCTTGCTTTAGCAGCCTGAGGTTCAGGTGAAGCTCTACATGGGAGATGAGGCTGCTGGCAAGGACTTAAGCATGTGGAGGATTGGTGTAGATGTTCTCTTTCTCCAGGCCCATGGTGCAGGTCTGATGTGCACCAAAGGGAGGGGTTTTCTGTGGCCTGCATTGGTGTGAATATATGTCATTGTATTGATGAACAGAAATTCTGGAAGAAGAATCTGATCAAGAGAAATTGTTATCCCACTTTCTTTGTCCATAATCTTCCCATTTTGTGCTGCTGAGTGATGTGGTTCCTGGTCATGGCACCCTGAATTCTTCCAAGACAAGCAATGGAACAAACACCTAGTTCATTCATGGGTACCAGCTGTTTGTCTTGGTGGTTAATTTCAAAGAGTGTCCCACCAAATTTCTTGAAACATAAGATTTCTCATGCAACAAGTATTATTTATTTCAGTTGCCTTTCAAAGAAAAATCCATCCTGCAAATCTCACTTTTATAGTACAATTTTATTTCTAAATGAGACAAATATACGATATATTCTTATCTTCTTCAAAACCATCCATAAATTCTTTACTTTTGGCTAAAAGCAGAGAGAAAAGTACATAAAATTTTTCATTTTTTTCTCCACAAGTGTTCCACAACATCAAAGATAATTCTTAATCTCCATTTGCTCTTCACACAAGATATGGTCTCAGAGAAAATTTTGAACTTTGAAGAAGCTTTTTAAAGAAGCTTTTAAAAGTGTCTTTCATAAATCTTCATATGATCTTTGCAAAAACATACATATATTTAAAAGAAAATATCTAATGAATTATATCTGTAAAAACACAATTAATCTGAGAATCTTGATTACAGATATTCTCCAGTGGTAACTTATTAGTTATAAATAGCAATTATTTGTATAAATCTATTATCTAGATATCCTTATCTAGATCAGTCCTCCAAGAACGTGAATGAAAAAAAAAAGATGGTCCATGAGGTTCTCGGATGGTCTTTTCAAACATAAAATCATAGAGTGCACCCTGTTGGAAGGTTGTGCCAGGTGGGTCCCACAAATGCTCATACAGGAATAGAAAGAAAACAGTATGCAAGTTTGTCAGGATCTTTAGAAAAAATACAAGACTGAAGGTGATGATTCCCTGGATTTTGTCATTACTAGTAATGAGATATGGTGTCACCACAATGAGACAGGGTCAAAATGGTACTCCATAGAGTGACAAAGTGAATTTTCCATCAAATAAAAAGTTCAAGATGCAGCCCTCAATGAGTAAAGTGATGTGCATTGTCTTTTGGGATACAGTAGGGGTGATCGGTCTGTATTTTGGGAACTGAACAAACCATCAACTCTGACTGCTACCTTGCAACACTGACTAAGCTGACAGCTCAAACTTCCAAGGTCAGGCCAGAAAAGAAGACAACCTTTCTCTTGCAATATGATGCCAGGCCCCATACCAGTTTGAACACTGGAGCATGTTGCCAATCTTGGCTGGACTGTCCTACAGCGCCCACTCTCTACTCCAGATTCCGCACCTTCTGACTTGCATCTGTTCAGGCCAATGAAAAATGGACTGCATGGGTGACATTTTCCTAGCAATGATGTCATCATAGCAGCTGTGAAATAGTGTGTCACTTCATCTGGTGCAGATTTTTACAAGGGCAGCACATAGGCTCTTTTTGATTGTTGGTGAAAATGCATAGCTAATGGTGGTGACCATGTTGAAAAATAGTGTTTTGTAGTTGAAAATCTGCTCAACAAGTAGTGCTATTGTGCTCTTTATATCTGTTGTAGTTTCCAAGAGAGTAAATAAGATACATTACTTTCAGAGTAACATATATAGAAGGATTTTGTAGTATAGAGGAAGTATATTAAAATATTCTTTCACCACAAACTACCCAAAGCTATATGATAGGTGCCAGTAACTCTTTGACAGTGTCAATGCCCTCAACCTCCCGTGTCTAGCATCCTCAGTTTGGGTCTTCCCTTCATGTAATCCTGAAGTATGTTAATCAGTAGATGTATCCCGAGCACACCAGCAGGATTATAGTTCCCTTCAATATTAGTCTAGTCACATTAGCTGCACTTCAGCACTCAACTCAGCTAATTCCAATGTTGCTGTTGTTGAAACTAAGTAGGCTGTATCTTATAGGTGCAACCTTTTTTACGTTTTGCCTGCCATGCCTCCACTGCTCCTCCCCACCGTAACTTCCAGCTTTTGCCTCCCAGTTCCCCTGCCCATGTAGGGCAGCGCTCTGGCTGCTCCCTGGCTGTAACTCCTGGATATTGATATGAAATGGAGGTCTGACAACGTGTAATGCTACCTGGATCACTTAATACTGATTTTCCCAAGATGAATGCTGACTTCAAGTACTATCAGAAAGTGACTGATAATCATCATGATTGAGGATTCTTACCTTTAATGTTGGAAGTTCTTTTAAAAATGCTTTCCAACAAAGGCCATTTTCAGAGCCTGCATTTAATCTCATGGCTGCAGTTATTCTAAAGAGCAGCATACAGGGAGAGCAATAATTTGTGATCTCTGCTGTAGTCTTAAGAAAATTATACCTGTTTTTTGATAAAGGTGATAAAAGTTTTCAGAACATTGATCAGTGAAAGTTTGCTTCATTTTCACAAAAATATTGTTTGGCATACTGACGTTTTAAACATAGAACAGTTCTAATTAGAGAGCTCTAATTAAAAGCTTTAATTAGAACTGACACATAGTATTTTGTAAACAATTATAAAAACTATAACAACTTTTAAAACTAAAACCAAATAAATCAGTAATGCATTTCATTTCTTTGCTTCTCATAATAAATCAAAAATTCTATGATGATGATTTCTGGATAATGTACATGCTGCCATAAGAACAACAAAAAAGAGGTCTTTACTAATGGATATCCACTGTGCATACTCATTTTAGAACTCCAATATGAAACTGAACGGTGAATAACATCAGTTCTAGTTCCTGATTTGCAATTAAAAAAAAAAAAAAAGAGAGAGAAGAAAAAAGAAGAAGTATGAAAAATGGAGCCTGCAAGTAAATCTAAGTGTCTTAAACTGAGGCTAAATGGCTTTGGGTTTGTAATCAAAAGTTTGGGGGATGATTATTTGATTTCTCTTTTTTTTTTCTTCTGATGAGGAACATCTGTCATCATGGAAATGCTGGCAGTGCAATGCCACTAGTACAGGTAATGTTAAATTTCTATTTATATTACGAAGCCTGTAAATACTGTAAATATTAGCTCAGAAGAAATGTCTAAATACCCTGGGCCCCTTTTGCCAGTATTTCCTCCACTACATTATGAATCATGCCAGAAAATTACACTATTGTAAAGACAACCTGCAGGCTTGAACATTGCTTTGTACAGGGAACCTGATGACAGAACTGTGCCCTGAAGGCTGGGGTACCTCATTAGAGTCATCACCAGAAATGTGTATGTAGGAGTCTTCCTATAAGAGCAAATATTTAAAGACCCAAAGTACACAAAGTTGGTTTGCAGAGTGAAGCTGAATAAATGTTATGGGAAGGAAGAAGAAAATATATATATATATATATATATATATATATATATATATATATATATATATATATATAACACATACAAAATCTATATTTGAAGAACATTATTAAGACAAAAAGCCAGAAACAAAACCGTCAATACGTACTAGCAAGACCTCCACTTGTGCACTACCAGTAATTTATTTCCTTCCACATACTCACTAGAATTCGAGATGAATGATTTTTTAAATTAACAGTCTATTTCTAAAATAGTAGCTGGTAACTTTAGAAAATCTACTTTTCTAAAGAGCTAATCTTGCCTGCCCTCCAACAAACACAAGATGATAGTGTGGCACTTGTAAAGGGAGAGGTAGTGACATGGATGTGATCAGATCAAAGAGACATGCTAAGACAATACCGGTTACATTCTAATTGGAGTTTTACTTGTGGATGATATCACAAGGCAGCAGTCTAAAGTCCAAAGAGATGTGAGTTCCCCACTGTGACAGACTCATCTGTAATGGCTAGGACAAAACGTACAGTTTCAAACTGTAATGACTAGGACAAAACAGATCTTGGTAACTACAATCATAAGAAATGTGAAGTGTCTATCTAAGCTAACTCATGGGTAGTTTAGCTCCCTTTTAAGGACATGCTTTTAAGTCACTTTGAATTGCAAACTTTTTGCTGAATGTTTTCCAGAGGGCTTGAGAGACTGGGCTCATTATTTTCTCTTTTTATTTAAAATAAGATGGAAAAAAAAAAAAAAAAAAAAAAAAAAAAAAGCAGAAAAAAACAATGATATACAGAATAACTTTTAGAAGAAATGTAGCCAGGAGAAAACCAGGGCGTATAGGAGAGGCTAATTACTATACGAATGAGCTGCTGTAATCTCAGCCAAAGCAGCTTCATTTATATCAAAATAGAAAGTATAAACAACGAGAAATTTTCAAGAAACAGTTAAATAGAGGGAATATACCTAAACTCATTATACACACATATATATATGAATTAAAAATAAAAATGTATTTCAGTATCTAAGCACAATCTAAAGTACATTGAATCTTCTAAGAATTGATGACCTACTAAATTTTGTATGCCAAGTTTAATCTTAGCTAGTCATACAGAAATCGCTCAAGCTTCTTTGCTTCCAGAATGGAACTTGAAGATATGCACAATGCATACTAATCATTACATTAGCTTTAACAGAAGTACTTCATGTTATTCATCAATGGTCACTTGTAATGAACCATACCCTAGATTCTTTTTTTAGATCTCTGAATTTCTTTCAAACACATATTCTTTCAAAGACAAATATTATAGGATACAAACTTAAACCACTAACTGGTCACTCTGTATAAAGGTTTATATAAGGGTTTTATTTCCAAGTCAGCCATACATTTATTCTGGGTACATCATACAGAAAAAGAACCACCATACTCTCGAATTTCAAAATCAGGCCAGTATTTTGCAATCTGAACAGTAGACACTGACCTTCAGGCACTCAAGTCTGAAAACATCTTTCTTTATCCACTTTATTCCAGAGCAACAAAATTCATTTTTGAGGGCTCTCCAAAACTAATGCCTTCCACTTTACTATGTTGGCCCATTATGTTGAGGAAGACATTGGTGGTATGACAGTAGAAGCTGAACCTTCCCACCAATATTCCGTTACATTTTGTTGCTGTGTGAAAGATGGCACCAGAGGGCAGTCTGACAAAATGATGTTTGACATAGGAATGCAGATGAGCCAAAGGGGTGGAACTTAATTCTTCAGTGCAAAGAAATTGACACTAATTAACACATGCTGAACATTCATGCAGACCAAACAGTAGATGTGAACACTGTGAGGTGGTGGGTATGCATTTCAGCTGTAGTGATAGCAACATGAAAGACAAGTCACATTCCAAGCAGACATGCAGATTTGTACAAGTGCAGCATGCAGGCTCTTGTTCATCGCTGAAGAACACTCATAACAAGCAGTGGAGACCATGTGTTTTGTAGCTGAGAATTTGCTCTATCAAATAGTGTTATTGCACTCTTTGTATCTGTTGCAGATTCCACGGACAAAAATAGGATGCAATACTTTCAGAGCAACCTACAAAAAATAGATTTAAAATTAGTTTAAATAAATTAATAGATTTAAATAAATTTAAATTGTGTTGAATGGAGTTTTGTCACTTTCCTGTGTGCTTTATTTATGTACCCTCACTTCTTTTGTTTCTTTGTCTGTTTACTAGCTGTGTTTGTACACATATGTTGCAAGATCTTCAGAACAGAAGTGGTTTCATGTACTGAAAGAGCTCTATACTTTGGCTTTTTAATACCATCAAGATGCAAATAATAAAGTATATTTAGTTCCTACAGTTGTTGGCAAAAATTTTTATTGAAAAAACTGTGTCAGTTGTTTTTCACCCAAGTACTTCAGATTTTCTGAGATTTGATCAAACATTTCAAGAGGGCCTTCAGTGACAAATGTTGTGCATACTGTTCATGTAGAATGACCATACTGGGTTTACTGACCACACTGCCCCTCTAACAGAGTAAGAAATGTTGTTACTTTTTTGAAATGGGGTGATGTGAATCTGAAGGGCTTGGTATAATTACTGTTTGATCCTAAGTACCTGCCACTTCATTACTAGGTGCTGTGTGACTTGCTAGCAGAAGTGGCCTGATATAAACACACTTTGACAATTTCAAGTGTGTTCTACAGTTGTTACCAGAGAATGAATTTGTGGGTTGCATGTTTTTCAGAAAAAGTATTATTCAAGCATTCATTACATTTGTTATTTAGTGACAAAGTTAGCTGGTAACAGTTTCTCTCCTAAGATGTAATTTATATTCTCCAAATTGCTAAGAAGACAGTATTTGTTGTTCCTTTCTAGAAGTAATTGGTCCAGAGTTTGGCAATTTGCACTTTCCAATAGCTGAATACCAAATGTCAGTGTTGATTACAAGATGTCTTACATTTTCTAAATGTGGAAGGCTGCTTGTAAATGTGATATGCACATTCTTATGACAAATTTTAGTTCATGATTTTTCCACATATGCTGTTATTGAAACACTTCAGCCTATGCTATCATCTTGCAGTCAGCTGTGTGTAGCACATTCAGTTTCTTAACCAAAAGGAGTTCATATTGCACTCATGTTCAAATGGTAACACAAGTGTATTTAATGCTACCTGTTCCATTAGTATCAAATAAAAGTCTTCTGTACACTCCACCTTGTATCCCCACTCTACCAGAAGGAAATAAAAAGATGGTGAAGATATATAGAGGATATAAAATGTAAGTTCATACATCTTATGCTTATATTGAGATGCCAGCCTGCTGCTCTGAGCCAACACCCTTCCATTCTGCCCTGCAGCAATATTTCAGGTAGTTTCCAGTGTCTTCCATCAGCCAACTTTAGGTTGTTCCCCTCTCAGTAGGTGGATTTCTGATCTCTTTTAACATTGCTTCCACCCATGTCACAACCTTCAGATTTTAAATGTCACTGTAGGAACAAGTCATCTCCACGTCACACACTACTTTCAGATGGGAGGGTGCAGTTCTCCTTACTGGATTAAACTCCTTATTTATGACTGAAAACATTGTATATTCCATTCCCTACAAGACTCTGACAAGGGTCAAGTCATGCTAGAAACATTAAATTGCTGAATATACCCTCATTTTCTACAGCCTTCATCAACTTACAGTTTCAACAATGTTCTTGCAAATTTTTGCACTGCATGAACAAAAATCTAGATTTCCAAGAAGTCATGAATTTCTAAGTGCTTAATTTGTACTCTATTCTTCTTATCAGCCACTGAAATCATGCCAGAAGTATGAGATAAAACAGATGATTAAAGAGATGCAATTTCAGATTACATTATTTGATTCACAGTATTGTAAAATTTAGTACAGTACCTTTAATACAACTTTTTTTTCAACAGATGGACTTAAACCCAATGCAACTGAAAAACAGTTCAATTTAACAACTGATAGGGTTTAGTTCAGGCTCTGTATTATTTTAAATTGCTTGATTTTTTTTTTCATAATAGAGTATCTATGAAGGTTAAATGGTAATTTTAAAAGTAAAAAAGCAATTTTACTGAAATATATCCTATCAAATAATTTATTTGCATTTGAATACAGACCTCCATGTAACAACAGAAACAATTTGCAAGTGGCTATTTGGGCATTTTAAAAATACATTGAAGTAGTTTTCCCTTATGATGCTGTATATATCAAAAGGAATGATTAGAAGGCATTCAGAAATCCTACTAGAATTGTTTTCAGTAACTGAAACATAGGAGCATAAGTGCAGCCTATGTATCTTCAGTGACAGTGCTATCAGTTATTTTGTATTCAAGGCTGTTAGTTCAATAACCAGATAGACTAAAGAAAATTACATTAAAATGAACTAACAGTACTTGAAACTTTTCTTGTTTCCCCTTGCCTCTAATTTCAATAACTTCTATCTCAATAAATGTTTTCTGCAATATTGCTTTAAATTAAGCATAATATAAGGGCTGTCTATGCAGCATCTATTTTGCTGTCTGAATTCTTTTCCTCCTATCTCTTAAAAAAACAAACAAAAAAAAAACAAAAAAAAAAACCCTAACTTTTAATTTATAGTGCAATGTTGTGAATTGATTTCTCTGCTGGTCAGCACAACATATTTGCTGATCATCAGCGCAACAGTAGTAGAAGTAGATCAAAGCAATTGGTGTTGGGAACTCTACAACTATAATAAACGTAATTCTGGGTTTTACGTCAAACTAGTCAGTTCCCTGAACCTGACACCCCATCACACGTGATCTGAATCTGCTTGATGAAGGAATCATTGTGTTGGGCCGTATTTTCACATTATGGGCTAGAGTGCATTTGCTGAGCTCTCAAAGAAGTTTCCAGTGTCATTTTGCCTAAACAGAATCTCATTTCTGTGTACCACATCCTCTCTGTGAACCAAACCACAGCTGGAGGGGAAACCAAGAGATTTGTCTCAGTATTACATTTCTGTCCCAAACCAAAATGCTAATACAGATAAAGCCTTAATATGCTGATTTCTATTGTTTTGATTTAGCAGTTCTGCTAAACATACCAATCTCTGCATCTCTGAGGAAATTAATTTTATTGTTTTTTTACAAAATAAAAGAAATTCAAAAAGAGGTCAACCCAGAAGATCTGCTGTCTAAAGAAACTTCAGAGTGAAAATTATCTCCTTAAGCAAAAGAAAGCGCTGTACCCAGGCATCCATCCTCTACAAACTGATGAACTCATCTCACTCAAGTACCAGAAAACCTTATATTTTAAGAAAAACACATTTTATGCAGACAAGAGGCACTTCAGGTCTACAGGAAGTGAAGAATAAGACTCTATTTGATATTACTTATTATTACTTCTTTTTTTTCAGGAGTTAAAACATTAAGTCGGTGAAGTAACATAACATGTCTGTAGATGATACAGGTTAACACTATTCGATCAAGAAGACTGATTAAATCAGTGTAAGATTGGTCCATGATGTACAACTGCAGACCTCACAATACAGCTAAGAATTATTACTAGGAAGCCAAATCAAGAAGTCTTTATTCATTTGTCTGCCAGTTAAAAAATACCTTGAGATGAATAGGATATTTTCCAGAGTAAAAAGTGGACGAGGGGAAAAAAAAAAAGTGAATGGCTAAAAGGAAAAGAATAGCCAAAAAATGAACAGCATGCTTTAGTAAACTTGAAGTCAGGGCATAATTTCCAATGCAGAACACAATCTACATATAGATTAAAGAGACAGAACAGGAAAATAAAAAGTCAGAATATATTCTGTGACAATATATACAGTTAGTGTTGCCGTATTCTCTCAGATGCAAAGACAAAAAGAAAATTTAAACATGCATAGAGACCCGTGCAGGTATTGGAAAAGAGCAGAAAACATTGTAACACTTTTCACATATTAGCTTCAGTTGTCATCTGCTGCATAAATCAGAGGAAAACTAGGTCAAGCTGTACTAACAAGCACATAATTCCCATTATTATCTATGAGAGAAATACACCTCTGTTTGTAAGTTTACTCCAAAGAAGCTGCCAGTCTGGATAAGATTATTAGTCTGTTTTACTTAGTACCATGTCTCACAGTGGTTAGCACCAAATGATTTAGAAAGGACCAAGAAATTCCAGCATTGACAAATACAGAGTAAACTGCTGATAAGATGTATTGCTTTGTACTTTCTGTCATTTGACAACTGGTTTGTGACTCAGAGGATAAGCTTTAAATATCCTGTGTATTAGGCAGCATAAAAATATTTCTTTTTTTTCTAACTGTGAATTCATCTATGAAATGATTTGCACAAGGAAACCTCAATATTCTGAAATGTGATTTTGATCTGAAACCAAGATGAAGCACTGCATACTATTTTTTCTAGCAGTTTTCAGTTTAGCAGCCTTACATTCTGAGCTATAATTGATGTTAATCTGTTTCCTAAGTAACTGTGAGATTTTACGAAACATCCAGAAACAGATACTTCTTCATCTTAGTTTCTTATAATCTCGAACTGCTTTCCTTCAGCCTTAAAAACAGAGCCCCTAGGGTATTATGGATAAATATTTTCGATGTCCAAGCTAGGCTTAAGTTTTCAGAGCTTCAGCCAAAGCAACTAACATTGAAAGGGAAATAGATTTCTTCCATGTTATACTTTCAAGTCATTACCAGCTTAGCTTAAAAGCAAAAAGAAATAGGTAACACGTTCAGAAAGGTTTGTAAACATAAGAAAGGGAAGAAAGCCATATCAATCTACTTAGTTATTCATTGATTTATGTTGTTTCTTCACTTAGCTTAAAGACAGTATGTTTCTGTCTCGCTCCAATTTGTAGGAGGGAGAGGAGGTTCTTTTATTATCTATATACCCGGCGTGAGATTAAGAAGCAACGGTTCAAATGTTGGTCCGACCAGTTTATTACAAATCTTAATTAGGGAAATGGGGAAGGAGAGGACGGACACTATTATGAATTAGGGTAATGGGGAAGGGAAGGAGAGCGATAGAAAAGATAGAAAAGAAGAAGCAAGGGGTCTTTATAGGCAGCAAGAGGGACATAGTCACCACCATGGATCCAGCGAGGTTCGTAGTTCCGTCTTTGATCCTCAGTAGTGGTGGGTCGTCGGGCATTGTTGTTCTGTTGACAACGACGACGACGACGACGAAGCATGACGACGACCATGGTGATGATGGCCCCTTTTCAATGGTTTCAAAATGGTGAAGTCAGCTATCTTTGGAGTGACAGCTCAAATCCAAAGTGGTCGAGTCAGCTCTCGTTTGAGTGGCAGCTTCTGGCTCTAGGATCTCAGCAGAAACTCCTTTGTTCCCATCTTCCGGGCCTTGCCAGCAGATAAGAGGGAGCAGGGGTACCCATCTGCATCCTGTTTCTCACAGAACACGATGGTATCATTCCCCAATTTTCCCACACCTAGCTGGAGCTGTTTAGTCACAGGCCAGATCTTCCACCAGTGAACACTCCTGAGCATTCTCATCCGCTCTTCTACAGAGCAAGCAGCTCTGGGGGAAGGGGCTTTCAAATGTTCCCAAAGTGATATCGATTGTCACACGGTTAGCACCCATCAGTTGCCTCCTCAACAAATCATTCAGAGTCTTATCGCAAGAAATACCTCAGGAAGCAAGCTTTGAGCCAAAAAACAAAGTAGGATTCTCACAGTTTCATAGCATCCTGGTTTATTTGCCTACACTCATTCAGTTTATCTTCCTCCTCCTTCGAGAGTTCCAGCACAGAAGTTTGCCTCATGCTAAGTGAAACTGGGAAAATGGCGTGGCTTTTAAATAAATAAATAAATAAATAAATAAATAAATAAATAAAAATAATGAGAAATTCTCCACTACTATTTAGCTTGATCAGGCCCCAGAAGTTTTTTCAAACACAGAATATTAGATCTTCTCAAACTTGCAAGCAGACTTATTACAAGCATTTACATGAGGATTATATTCCTAGTTCATTGCAAGCTATGCCTTTATGACAGATAATAAGAATAAATAATTTTGCAACAGCTACATCCAAGGCCATTTATTTGTTTGTTTGTTTTACTAAAATACAGAACCTTAAAAGAGCCACAGTTTAAGTATTTTATGCCATCAGTTTTGCCTTGTGTCCAGGCTTCCAAGCCAAATTCATTCATTTAGACCAAACTATAGCAATTCAATGGATCAAAAATTGTCTACATTTTATTAAGAACTAGAGAATTATTCTTATGACCATGACAAGTTACTTTTCTTCTCTAAACCGGTTCCCTCTTTGCCCTCTTTGCCTAATAGAAGAACTGTGATTAATACGTAGCTTACTAACTGTTTAAGATTTGCTCTCAACTCCGAGATCTCAGTATTCCCACCATACAAACAGAAACTACAATCCAGGCAGAGAAGCAGATCACTGAAAAGACTGTCAGCACTCCTCTTCAAAGTATCAAACATGGGCCCATGGCCAAGAGGGCAGGACCAACTGGGGACTCACTGGGACAGAGGCTGATAGCCTCAGGCTGATATGGTGTCTGGTCCTGGGCCAGGACAGAGAGGCCCTCCAGGACCTCGGAGACATGGAAAGGCACATCAGAACTGTGATCAAAAGAAGTCCCAGCACAGTAAATACTTTGTGTGTTGTGTCCCAGAGATTATCTGCCTACTCCCACAGCAAGAATATTTAATATTAAAGCTGGCCAGAAAATTCAGACAAAATCTTTCTGGAATTTTTACTTCCTCAGAATGCAAATGTTTCACTAAAATAGCCCAATTGTGATGAGATTCCACTGGAAAACTGCCACCAGACAAGCTTTGAAACTTTCTTGGTGTACTGCCAGCTCATCTCCATGGCTCCTCAATAAAACACCTGCTGGGTCCCATGACCATGAACTGTAGATCTTCCAGGGGCTGAAGGACAAACAGGTGGATGTTCCATGCACCAAAGATCCTTTCTGTTGCCCAGCAAATAGAAGTACTCCTGTTTTGTGATCCAGGTTAGAGTGAGAATGGTTTTCCAAACATTAAAATAAGTCACGAAAAAGAATGGTGTTTTTTTCCTTTCAGTTCTATTCCAATGTGTTCACCAAATTAAAGAATGAAGGATTATAGCAGAAGAACATTTCCTTTTTTACAAAGACTTAAAAAAAGAAAAAAAGAACAGTTACGTATTCTGGGACGGAGGAGTTGCATTAATATGATTTTTTTTTGTTCTTATTTTTTGTCATTTGTTTAGACAAAATCTTACTTCTATTTATCGTGCAGATAAAGAGCTGTATACATTTTCAGATAAATGAGAAAATGATTGTACTTAAGATAACAAGATGCAAGTTTATGCATAGAATGCTAAGAATTTCTGCTTAGAACTAGAATTCACCAGTTTGAAATGTGAAAAGAAAATATGAATCTAGTGGAATAGATCATTATGTACTGATTGATACAGGTACTGTGGAAACAAAGAACTATTAATGTCACCATATGGAAAGTAAGAGCAATCCTTATCACCTATACACAGAAAATATGAGAGCATGCTAGAGAATACAGAACAAATGAATGGACATACTGTCACACCAAAAGCAAATAATTTAGCTCCTTATCATAGTCAAAGAAAGTGTAGGATAGTCAGCACTGCTCTCTGTATATACAACAGAAGGTAATCACAGCAGAAAAAAAGGAATTATTTCTGTAAAGAAAAATATCAGGTCAAAACTGAGAGAGTGTCACTTAGCCATGTATCCAGAGAAAATTTAAAACTACTGATGAAAAAGTACTAAATATCAATGTCAACCAGAATGACAAAAATGATTTTTGTTTTGTTTTGATTTGCTCTTCTTTTTAATTTTTAATCTTGTAATATCAAGAAGTTCTTTGGTAAATTTAGAAATTGGTATATTAGGTTTTACTGCAGCAGCAGGAACTGGACTGTACACCAAAAAGTTACTTCCAGTTAAACTTGGGATGACATTCAACTATATATACCCATCTGCACGAGGAGTAAAGGTAAAAAAGTAGAAATTAACCTTAATCAAAAGCATTAATGATGTGGCATTCATAAATAAGCAGTCAGACAGCCTTTAATTTACACAGAGTGGATCAAGCTTCAGTCGCTTTATCTTTGGTATATGAACAACACAGGATGGCACATATTTTTCTGGGCATTAATCACAAAACAACACCACATTTTTTTTCTTTTTTAAAATTCTGTCTTCTTTTTATTTATTTTAGTTTGAAAGGGTTGATAATTAGGGCAATAAAGAGAATATATGAGTCATGTCTGGTCACCCCTTAAAGAAAGAATTGCATTAGTGCAACAAAGAGTAAGTATATTGTTTTAATGAAATAAAGAGTGTGTAAACAGTTCAATAAAGACTAAGACTTTAGTCAATATCATTGTCAGCTTCATCATTCCAAATCAGAATAACTCTCTAATAATAGAGGTAGAAAGAATTGAAAATAAGGGCCAAATAATTTTAATGATAGCAAAGGCCTTAATCAACAATTTGCTTCATTAAACACAGAATGTATCTCAGCCTGACAGAAATTCAGAGCTGATTAAAAACAGGCCAAGTGGTAATTTAAAAACGCTTGTCAAGGAAGAAATCAACTGAAAGTATAATTCTCAATCCTTTTATATGCATCAGTGGGGTACTAATAAATCTGTGCAAAAGCCACTTGGCTATGTTCAAGTTAAATTAGCTCAAACTGGGTAGAGAGAGACCACTACTAAGTGGATTTTTGAATAATTGGATGACAGAGGAGTCTCCAAGGCTATCGCTCAATTATGATAAAATATGGAAAGTCACAAACTCACCTAGGTTTGCAAACCCATGTGACAGATGTGGGATAAAATTTCCTACAGTCAGAAAAATACTCAGAAATTGCAGTTGGTCAGTGGATAAGACTTTTAAAACATAAATTTATTGTCACAATACAAATATGTGCTTATGGCTCTTTGCCAAATTGCAAAATTCGTGGTGGAACAGTGAAATTTCCTGGCTCCATAAGGTATACTCAGATCAGTTTTGAAAAAAAAAAAGGAGTTTAACTATTTAGTAGGAAGCCCTGGAACTGTAAACTATGACACAGGTTTTATTATGTAATCCAAGAAAAGCTTTTTTCAGTCACATAACAGAGTAAACAGGTTATCTTGCTTTCCATCCATAAAGTGTTTGTCCTCCTAAAATTCTCCCCACAATATATTTCTGTGTTTGCTAGTTCACAGTCTTCCAATTCTAATCAAATCTTATTATTTGAAGTTTTTTTTTACAATCCTGAAGATTCTTTATAAAAAGCATTGATCTTGCAGAAACTCCACATTTACTAGCCAAATTATTTCTTTAACTATGTGGCAAATTCACTCAGTATCAGAGTACTGAAGTGCTTCTGTAATATTTCTCATTTTTTTTGTCTCAGGGCAAGGCAAATACAGTTTCATCTGCAGAGGCACGTAGAGCTTAACATTAAAATATAGAGAATATATGTTAATATTTTCCATGCTCTCATGTCCTTCCACATAATTTTGAAAATGAAAAATACAAGAAAAAATGCCTCCAATCAGAAATCTTATCCACAGAACATATATATTTTCAACAGAAAAAAAAGGTAGCCCTCTTCCTTTTTTTTGGAATTTCGCCAGTATTTCAACATTGGATGCTGTAAAACTAACACAAATAAAGAATCACAAGCTTTAAATTTAAGCACATAAGTACTTAGTAGCTGTGGTAAAGGTATAGCAATCTTTACCCCAATAATCCCAAGGAAATACCACCAGGAAGGTGATACTACAGAGAAATAAGGAGAGAGGGCATCAGGAATTAAGTCAATGGAGAGACACCTGTTTTGCTAACTGCTCTCCTTTTTGGTAAACCTGTATCTGCAATCCATGTTAAAATTTTTGCTATAAAACTACAAGTAAAACTGATAAATACCCCACAAAAAGGGGATGAAAGGAAAGAATTTATCCTTCTGAATAGCTAAGAAAGAAAAATTCTGAGAAATCAAACACAGTCATATACAAATTAAACTGTTCTTACTATTAGTAATACTTAAAACTAACAGTAATTACATGGTAGGTTCTACCTACCAAAGCATTTCCACTTACGGAAAAGCTGCAACTACTGCCTGAACTTTTTTGCCTTCAGACAACCGTGGTGGTAGAATGAACTTCACAAATTTCTCATGCCACCTTCAGGATACTACTGCTTCAATGTGTACTCCCACTCCATAACTCAAAAAGAATCTTATATTAGTAGTTACATGAGCTATTTCTTGAGATGGTAATCATAGTTTTTATCGGGCTGGAAGATACACCATAGGAGATATTGCAGCCTCACATGTTTTGAAATGTCTCACATACCTTCAACTATTCTACATATAAAAAGCTTTAATAGAAAATATATCCGAGTTCTTTTTTTTTCCATAGATATCACAAAAAGCATACATTTCCAGCAGGGCTTCTTCTGATCCATTTTCCTACCTAATAATTTCCAGTGGAGCTAAGAAACTTTCATTTTCTTTTGTTCTTTCCAAACAAATTACTGGAATGACTAATGAAAGCCAATGTGTTGGACATGCAGGCAGAGAGATAAGACACAGCGAGCATGACTTAATTAGACCAAATTTTTATTAACTTACTTATTTGGAAGCTGTCCACTAATATTTCATACTGGATTGGTCATCACCTCTTCCTTGTTTGTACCTTTAGCTATAATCAGTTTCAGATCCAATCCCCAGGCTATTCTGGATATGATTGTCAGACCTTTGCAAGAAATGAAAAGAGATGAATGAACTGTTTCCTATAAAGTACATATTAGCTAGTGGTAGCTCCAGCAGGAGTCTATATTTCTATTCTTTGATTAACTAAGCCAGTACTAATCTCTGTTGATGATAGAGGGAGAATTTTACATACTAATCTGCTTTGATTTACTCGAGTGTAAGAGAAAAATCCCTAACCTAACAAACAAACAAGCAGACAAACAAAATAATAATAATAATAATAAATGAAAACCATAATGTCCAGAGCTCATGTAAAATAGTAGACTGAAACTTTTCTTAGCAGTGTGAAGTACAGAAGTACAGCTATTCTGTTTCAAGAATTGGTTGGGAACATGAAAGTTGGAGACATCCTCAGCTGTGGTGATCATGAGACTGGGAATACTCTAAGTAAATAAGGCAGAAAAAGCAAGACCACAGCCCTGTATTTCATAAAAGCAGATTTCAACATCTTCAGATGTCTGCTTGGAATAATTCCATGGAATTTAGCTTTGAAGACAAGGGAGCCAAGAAAGTCAGTTGATATTTGAGCTTCAAGTTTATACTCCAAGCTCAAGAAAAGTCCATTCTATCCATTCCAAGAAGAAGAAAATAAACAGGGGCTCAAACTGTGAAATTCCTTACAATAATTTGTGCAAAAAGTTCTTGTACAAACATACTAGTACTTACTGAGACAGTTAACTGATTGCCAGGCATAGATTTTTATTAGGACTAGGTCATAAACTAGTGTTATATTTGAACAGTCATAGTAAAAGGCATCAGGCTCTGCTTTAAATGCTCCAATTAGATTATATTATTGGACTTCATCTAGGATAAGCTCTGTCTTTACCTGCGACATACTCCTTTGGTGTCCTACACATGATCCAGAGCATCAAATTTACTAAGGCTCTTTATGTCAGAGAAGAAGAAAAAAAAGTCAGTTTAGGCCAAATTATAACGTCAACTGTCATGTAAGAGAATTCTGATATACAAAGACATGATATGATACCACCTGGAGGTCCTTCTCCAAAATTTCATTTTTCACATAGCTGCAGAGCCCTTGAAGCTCTTGAGAGTATGGTACGACAGAGTCCAAGCTGGTTCCACTTTGGAGCTCAGACAGCATGAAATTTGAATTTTGTGGGGTTCCAAGAGCTTTAAAGCCCCATTCTCAAGACTCATAAGATTTGCTTATTTGATCAAATTTGAGCCAAAATGTCTTTGGAGATAAATAATAGCATGTAATAACAGGACCCCAAAGAAGCAGAACATTTTGTGTTGTCTTAAGAAGAATAAGATTATGGTGCTTTTTCAATGAACTTTCTCTCTTAGCTTCCAACAGTTTGCTTAGTGAAACATCACATCTTTTCTGTGGCAGTGCATTATTGCCATGCAAAACTTTCAGTAGTCAAGACATCTTTTCTCTTGAAGGATTCTCTTTGAAACAGAAAATTATTTTGAAAGTGTTTTCCTTCCTTTTCTATTTCTGCAGTGTACACTTTGGTGAATTGTTTTCTTCAAGTAGCTGATAAAATTGCTTGTAAATGAACCAAATTTCTTGCTATTATTTGCTTGAAAGGGGAAAAAAAGTTACTCAACTATGTCTAAGTCTTCCACTACTAGATGTTTCAGAAAAACAATAAACATAGTGCTATTCACAACAAAATCTGGAGACCTGGCAAACCTGACTATAGGTAATTTAGCAATGCAGATTTCACATTTTTAATCAGTTCTAAGGCAAAGATTGTCAGCTAAATACCTATTCATCAATATGTCTTTGTGCAATGTTATCTGATTTATTATAGTTTAAAAAATGATGAGAAGGTTCTCTTACTAATGATTACATGGCAATACCACATCCTACAGGCAGCATTAAGACTGCAAAAGTTTATTATTTCTTGACTTCTGCTGAATGAGAATATTTAGCTGAATAACCTTTTTTTAATATCCATTAGAAGTAGGGCCTCTTCTTCCAACCTGAGCCCATCTTTCCAAAACTCTTTTCCTGCTCTCACAAATTCCCATAAGCAAAGGGATTTTGCTTTCTAGACAGGATTCACTGGTACAAGTTTAGATAAGTCTCTCCTGGAGAACTCTTTTGGCTGAGAACAATAGTGGCATGGACCTTTGCTCTGGAAGAATCAAATGTAAAATGAAGTTAGTCATGTTTTTCTTCATGAAGGTGAGGCATGCAACGATTGGATTTTTAGTTATTGTAGCTAACTTTTGTATTTGCCTTGCTTATCGATTTACTGAAACCATTTAGAAACAAAAGACAAATAATTATATTAGTAGGAGTTCTCTGTAATGTAGCAATCATTTTTAAACAGCATTTTTTAGGGTAAGTCAGACTAGAGAGCCAGAAATGGATGGCTTTTGCACCATTTGCCATTGTTATGATAGCATCTCATATTAGATCTCTTGACACTATCACTGAAAATTTTTCTCTTGATGTTTCTGTGTGATTGCAAAGGGCCAGTGACTGTCTGGCTTCTTTTTGCTACTAAAACAATTTCCTTTCTGAATAAACTTCTGAAGAAGTTTACTCGATGATTTAAACTGATAAAGGACTTGAGCCACTGAGCACTGATCCAAATGAACTACCTCCCTCATTGTGCTGTTAAATTAATCTCCCATTTTTCTGTTGCTCCTCATTATTTCTCATCTTTACATCTAATGATGTAAAAACCCTGCTGGAAGGAGCATCAACTTTTTTTTTTTTTTTTTTTTTTTTTTAATTTCATGAAACTTACCCAATGTCTTTTCTTGCTTCTTTTGGTACACATTCCTGTGACTGAATACAGTGACTGAAGAGCTTAAATGTGACAAGATCACACTAAAATCACTATTTCAAGTGCTACTTAAATTTTTGAAATTGAGTTATGCCAGTGGAATGCACTGTCCTCACTCGCTCTTCTCACCTGATATTTTGCATGATGCCTCTCTGCCTCATAAGTCTTACATTAGAAGACAATTTCCAAATGACAGATCTGCTTCTGTTATATAACATTTGAGTAGACAGTGCTATCAGAGGAAATTCAGACAAAAGATGCATCAGAATTCTCTCAAGATGCTAGCAGATTTTGAGCCACGTCTTAGCAGCACACCAAATGCCTTTCTTAAACTCTTGTCTGAGGCCACCAGAGTGCCTTGGGAGGAAGCACAAGACCATTGTGTCTTTTCTCCTTTCATTTGGACCTCCAAAGCAGACATTTTTTCACCCTATCAACTCCAGGCTTCTATTGTTGGAAGCTTAGGGGGGGTAAAAGCCTCTGTTCCAGTAGAGTCAAATATGCTCCTTTACTCTGACAGACAGTACTGAACCATCCTCACAAACACATGGATGGTAGTTTTTTTGAAGCTGGATCTTACAGCAGGCTTCATGCCCCTGACAGTCTTCCAAATCTTTGTCCACTTAGTCCAGCTGGCTCCCAGCCTCTATCTGCTATCAACTGATACAGGTGTTCCAAAAATGCAGTGTGGTAAAAACAATAAATTTGGTCATATATTCCTTTGAACTTCTCTCTTCTGACATAATATTGCCACAGTATAATTTTGCTGCAGAAACACTGAGCTTAGAACAGGTTTAACCTCACAGTTACTTCTGGACTTGCAGAAATCAACACCTTATCTTAAAAGCACATTGGCACGCAATGTTCATCAGTCACAGCACTGAGCCAAGCGTAATACATTGACTGAGAAGGTCCCTATTGTCTCGATGAATGATTATCACTAAGTCTGCTAACAATTCTCAGAGGCAGAATTTTCTTTCCATTCATAATTGTGACACTATTAAGTTAAAATATTGCTTTGATATAGTAGTTTTGTTTCTGGACAGATTTTTTTTTTTTTTTTAATGAAATTGATGGGAGGTGCATTGTAAAGTTGTAGCCTTCCAGGAGAGGACATGAAGTGTCTGGTATTATGCCATCTACACTGTTGTTTTACCCTGCTGTTTCCTCTTAACAGGACTAGGGCAAAACAAAGCAAAGTGCTTTTGATTGTCTGTGTTCTGCAACCTGCTGCTGTTCTGCAGTGTTCATGGCAGGAATCTGACAATGTGAAGACCCTATGCTTAAGATAATTTCTGAAGCAAGCACTGTACTTTCTCAACTTTTATTTAAAAACCAAATAAAGATTAACTGCAACCAACAGGTTGTACTCTTCTCTGCAGAGAATCCAAATTCACAGAGCCTGCTATTATCTTACTGAATAATGCAATTTTTCATCCTAAAAAGCAATTTCCAAGAAGCAGCATTAACAAAACAGCAAGTACAAAAAAAAAAGAAGTCTTCCTTTGGTTATCTTAGTGTTTGAATTTCAGTGTGAAAGCTGTAACTGATGATTGCACCTGCAAATGTTCGTTATAAAATGCTTTCCAAGAAGAAAATACAACTGTTCAGTATCATGTTATCTCACCAGTAAAGACATTATTTGGAATTTAGTTCTTCCAGATTCTTCAGTGATCTGAAATGCTTATTATTGCTCACCCTCTCAAGAAGAAATAATTTTGAAAACGAGTAATTCAGTGTTGAGTAGGACTCAACAGTACCTCATTGCAGGTGTTATCTCTGGTAAGGCAATGCATATTGTGAAGAACAATTTGTATGTATACATATATGCACAAGCTTCCTTCAAGCGAGTCAGATAAATGAAATGAAATTATACATGTGGTTTTTTTGTTGTTGTTGTTTGTTTGTAATTGTATTTTCAACTATACTGTAAAGCCACAAGAAAATATTTCTGGTTTTCATAGCCTGTTTATTTTACATACTTGTATTCAGAGGAAGCCCTAGCAGTAGGCTTGTAGCAATTTTGTCAGGCCCGAGAGGCAAAGGGACAGGTGAATAGTCAAATGTACTCGGCAGCCGTAGTTCTGAAAATCAACAGGACACAGTCCAGAAGTAATATTAGCTGCAGAAAAAGCCTTCCAATATCAATCTGAGTCTCAGAAACTTTTTGGGTTTCAGTGTTGCCCTGATACATTCTGTTAAAGGAGAAAAAATTTATAGAAGAAATTGTGCAAAGCTATGAGAGTGGGAGAAGGAAGCCTGACAGACAGAAAACACAAGTCCTCCTATTAAAAATAAATAAATGAATAAATAAATAAGAAGCAGAAGACTCGTGAAATACTCCTTCTGATATTCTACTGAGCTCCTTGAACTGCTGAATGTACCTTTCCTGTGATGTCCTTAAGTGTTCTCAGTTAGTCTGAACTCTATATCAATCGATTCTACTTTTTCTTTTTTTGAAAACAGAACCAAAAATGATAGGTCTGATGTCAGCTGACATTTCTATTACTTCTGTGTCTGATAGTTATGAATATACTGGACTTTAGCAGGATAACACGTAAACATCTCACTCGCTATCCTGACAAGGGAAAATAAGGCAGAATGGCTCAAATCATGTTATTTTTTTTGAATGCAGAGGAGAATTGGCTGACCACAGGCTGGCCAAGTATGATGTTACTGATGTCCTTAGCTCTTTCAGAAAATCACAACATTGAAAAATGGGAGTAAAAAAAAATAGAAGAAACTACTGTATTTTTCCATTTATACCTTGTTTTTAACAACTGATGCTTTAAAGTTAGAAAATTATTACATATATTAATAATATTTTTAAAAATTGCCTGAAATAAGTTTGTAGGTTTTGTTTGTTTTCTTTCTTTTTTTTTTTTTTAAGATTTGGACAGTGTTAGACCGTTTTCAAAACATTTTTTATCTTCCCATATCTCCAAGGACTTTCAACAACTATTAGTATTCAATACGTTCATTTACTACTTCATCACTTACTATTTCAGTACACCCTAGATTTGCTTACAATAAATTACTCAGTGTTTCTGGAGTTACACGGACTGTAGTGAGCTCTGTAATTACATTATTACATTGCTATATTCCTTGGTCCTAATTATCAAGTATATACGTATATTTCTGTGTTCACACTCTTACAGCAAGACATCCTGAAATACAATGAAGTCCAAGATCTCCAGATTTTTCTTAAAGGCTTGTTCTTGAATGTTTTAGGTTGCTGAAAGGAAGCAAATCTTTCTGTATTAAAAATTCATATGCTACTTAATCAGAAGACCTTATTAAATTTCACATACTGATTTTAAGTGAGTGAAATAACATTTTAATTTTGTTTCATTCCTGGAAGGAAATAGTGGTGTAGTATTTTCTAGGGAACAGCTTTCCTGAATATTGTTTGTCCTGATCACCTCCTTTTGTAAGCAATATCAGTAGCCACATTAAATCCCCAGGACATTTGATTCAATGCTGTCTATGTGGCCCTGATCTCATTAAACTAGAATTTCTCCAGGAGTGTGGGTTTATACCAGACATGTCCAACCCATGGCCTGCAGGCCACATACAGCTGGGGACAGCCAATAGTCATAGAATCATAGAATAGATCAGGTTGGAAAAGACCTTAAAGATCATCAAGTCCAACCACAACCTAACCATACTACCCTAACAACCCACTACTAAATAATGTCCATGAGCATCACATCCTGGATGTCTTCTGACCCAAGCCATCACAGTGGCAGCTCTGCTCAGCCAGATGACCCAGCCTGGCCAGGCACTCACCTATCATTCAAGAGCAACCAAAACATCAGTGTGCCATGAACGCTGTCTCAACTGAAACCAGGGCATGGTAAGGGTGCAGTGCAGTACAAACTCAAGTTATGACAAATAATTGTATGCATTTGGATACATTGGTTAAACTGTTCTGTGAGCAGTGCAAATTATACAGCCTTGCTTTCAATTTTGATAAAAGAATTTGAGTATAGGTTTCAGGATTGCCGGAAAAATCAATTTTTTGATATATTTGTGACTTTTCTTTTTTAAATGCATAATATACGTGAACATATATTTACTTATGAATTTTAAATTAGAATATACATAGGGAACTCAACTTGGAATCTAATTGAAGATACACTGTTTTAATTTCTTTCTTTCTGTTGAGCTGAGTATTTACAACAAGTTGGGATGAGACTGATTCTCTCTCCTTTGGCATTTAACTTCCAGCTATAATACAATTAATCTTTGCTTTGCAATAAAATGAAGTCATAGTTAACAGAAGTTAACTGCAAAATCAGTGATTTTGCTCATAGAATCAGAAAAGCCTTTGTTGGAAAGGACCATGAGAACCTCTGTTTAATTATGGAATATCAATGTGTGGTAATTTTGGATACAACTGAATCCACTTAATATGAGAGACATTTCTGAAACCTGAAGCAGCTCTGCATTTTGAAAGGTGTTTGTGCTATTCTTCTGATTCAGTAAAACTCAATGTCCAGGTTATTTTAAGTTCCAAAGAAGATGCATGTGTGATTTTATTTTCCTTTTGTGATAGGGCGGTGGATGTCATCTACCTGGATTTCTGCAAGGCCTTTGACACGGTCCATCACCACATCCTTCTCTTTAAATTGGAGAGGTGTGGATTTGAAGGATGGATTGTTCGATGGATTAGGAATTGGCTGGCTGGACACAGCCAAAGAGTTGTGATCAATGGTTCTGTGTCAGGGTGGGAGTCAGTCACAAGCAGTGTCCCTCAGGGGTTGGTCTTGGGACTGGTGCTCTTTAACATCTTCATCAATGACATAAACGATGGCATCAAGTGCACCCTCAGCAAGTTTGCAGATGACACCAAGCTGAGTGGTGTGGTCAATACATTGGAAGGAAGGGAAGCATCCAGAGGGACCTGGATAGGCTGGAGAGGTGGGCCCATGAAAACCTAATGAGGTTCAGGGTGCTGCACTTGGGTCAGGGCAAGTGTTTATACAGATGTTTATACAAACTGGGGAAAGAGCTCCTGGAAAGCAGCCCTCCATAGAGGACTTGGGAGTCCTGGTGAATTAGAAGCTGGACATGAGCCAGCAGTGTGTGCTTTCAGCCCAAAAGGCCAATTGTGTTCTGGGCTGCATTAAAAAAGGGGTGGCCAGCAGGAAGAGGGAGATGGTTGTCCCCCGCCACTCAGCTCTTGTGAGGCTCCATCTGGAGTACTCCGTCCAGGCCTGGGGCCCACAGTACAGCAAGGGTGTGGAGCTCTTGGAGTGGGTCCAGAGGAAGGCCACTAAGATCATCAGAGGGCTGGAGCATCTCTCCTATGAGGTAAGGTTGAGGGAAATGGGCTTGTTTAGCTTGGAGAAGAGAAGGCTCTGGGGAGACCTCACTGTGTCCTTGTAATACTTGAAGGGAGCATACAAACGGAAGGGAAGACGGCTGTTTACTAGGGTAGATAGTGATAGGACAAGGGGGAATGGTTTTAATCTGAGAAAGGGGAGGTTTTAAGTTAGTTATTAGGAGGAAGTTCTTCTCACAGAAGGTGGTGATGCACTGGAACACGTTGCCCAGGAGGTTGTGGATGCCCCATCCCTGGAGGTATTCGGGGCCAGGCTGAATGTGGCTCTGGGCAGCCTGGTCTGGTGGTTGGTAACCCTGCACATAGCAGGGGGTTGAAACTTGATGATTATTGTAGTCCTTTTCATCCCAGGCCATTCTATGATTCTATTGTGCATTCTGATATATAATCACAGTGTGCTGTGATTTTTTTTTTGTGAATGAGTGGTCTCCATACTTGCCTATGTAAAGTTACTGTCACTGCTTGTTTAATATCAATAGCTTTTTCCAAATTTTATTCTTAATTCAAGCAATATTTATCCTTTTCGACAGAGATACAGGGTAGAAAGCAGAACAAAAATGCAGGAGTAAAAAAAAACATTTATTCTTAAAATTAAAAAAATACATTTTTTGCATGAAAAGAGAGTGGTGTAACTCACGAAATTAAGAAATAGGAAGCAAATTATGGGGGTTGCCCATAGCTGATACCATCCTTCCATGCTTTCTACTGCTCTAGGATTACTGCTGAGGCAACCCCTGTACTAAGTATGTTAATTTCAGCTTTGTGCAATCACTTTGACCTGCAGGAGGTGAATCATTCAGACATTTATCTGCTAATCAATTCTGACATCTTCCAAGAACAGGCATAATTAATCACACCTCCTTTGGTTTTGTGTTTTCATAAACAACTTTGTTCTGCTGTCAAGATCTCTTGATTTCATGTAGTTGAGAGCATGCCACCTGTGATTCCAGGCTGCTGTCTTTCATGACAAAGCATTATGGTGATAAAATAGCCCTTTTTGTTCTTATTTAATCATAGTATAGCTTTGTTTATGATTATACATATTACGGCTTCCTTTCAAAACTAATCAAATACAGTAATTCTGGGAAAATAAAAAACCATCATAAATTAAGGTTTAGTCAGCTGTGCAGGTGTAAGACTTAACATTGTATGTCTTCATGTAAAATCAGTTTGATTTTATAGCTGGAGATGTCTGTTATCATTTAAAGTGCATGTATTGCTAATAACTGAAACTAAGTTTGTCAAGAATTTACATCTAAGTTTTGCTATCTAGAAGTATCAGTGCTTCCTTTTAAAACATAAAAAAGTTTCAAAATAGACTTACAATTACAAAGGGAAAAAAGCAACTTTTACTGGATGCAGGAATAGGTTTTGCCATACTGCTTAATCTTCCATTCATGCTTATTATTCCATGGCTAGTTCGGATAATTGAATCTACTAAACTGTTTCCATGCTTCATGCTGTACAGCATTGCTCTGGGAATGTTGCTTTGTCTCAAATTTTTATTCTAACATCTAATTCAAGAAAGCATTCCATCTCTTTCCAGAAACAGAAAGATTTCAGGTGGTTTTGTTAATTTACTGACACTCTGTCTTGCTTCATACTTGCCCTCCCATCACACTGGATATATCCCACTGCACTTTCAGTACATCATATCTTGTTGGGCGATGCACAAGGTATAGAGATTTTGTCTTTTTCTATTAGCATGATTTTTGTTATGTTTCAATATCTCAGATCTGTCTTGATTTAAAAGACCTAACTCCTCTTTTATAGTGTACTATGTGGTCACAAATCCTGAACAGAAGTGAGAACAGTGAGAGACAATCAAATAAGTTCTTTCAAATGACACTGATGGACTGTTCCAACTACGATGCTGAATAGGTCTCAGCCTCTTAGCAACCAGTATCCTGTATTCCACAGAAACAGAGCACTTACACAGTGTCTAGGGTGATGACATCCTCCATCAAAACTAATCTGAGTTAAAGATTACCTTACATTCTTCCATTAAAAAGTCTTAAGCTACATCCACTCAGATAGCCATTTTGCAAAAGATAATGTTAGCTATATCCTTACTTACATGACATTGACATTGACAAGTTCAAATATCTGCATACCAGGAAAATCTGCAGATTGATCTGCAAGAAGTTTATGTATATGTGAATAAAAATACGTGTACAATGATCATCTCACCAGCTTAATTGTCTAAGTCATACTGAGATCGTAGTTTCCTATAAGGAAATATATATAGTTTCCTCTATGTATCTTGACACACAAATGAATTTGAAAATAAAGTCTTTTAAGTTTCAATTTCTTCTTACTGTATATATTACAAGTCCAAAATATTTCAGGATTTCCCTCTGTTTTTCAAAAGAGAACAAGCAGACTCAAGGTTTTCAATAACCAACTTATATTTGAAAAGCATAAACAGTTAAGAAAATAAAAATTTTCCAAATTCACTTCATAAATTTAATTGAAAATGTACAGAAAATGATGAAGATAAAGATCAGATAGACTAGATGTCAAGCTAATTAGAAGATGTCTATTTTGTATTCAGCTGTTTTCCACTGAATTAAAAAAAAAAGCCCAAATTCAGAATATCAAAAAATGTAGTATAAGCATTAACTGAAAAGTTAAGTCACCTCCATACACCATGGAGCGAATGTAGCACACTGATATATCATTCAGATTATAGAACACATTGGTTCTTAAATGAAAATGGAGATATGACTAAGGAAAAGAATGTGAAATACAGAGAACAAATCAGTCACCTTTGTTTTCAAAACCGTTTAAAGATCCAAAGATTTTAGCTAACATTTACTTTTATTGTTTAAGAAACAAGAACATGTTTTGCACAGTTTAAAATATCTGTTAACCAGATACCTGAACAGAGCAAACACCAGATTTAAAAAAAAAAAAAAAAGCAACTAGCGCTATAAGGGAACAAGCATAGAAGACTAACCTTGAAGAGTTATTGAAATTCATAACTGTCATGTATGATTTTAGTTATTTATAAGCATCTACCTCCCTGTACGGCAAAATTTGCCACATATATATATTTTTCTAATTAGCCATTAAAATCAAAACTTCTGCTCATTGAGCTAAGTAGAGTGACACCTTCAATCCATCAGATGTAGTTGGTGCCCCTGTGACTCTGCTCTGGATCTAGGGAGTTGGCTTGGCTCTTCAAGGCTGACAATTCGATTGACACATACATAAAAAAAATTATTATATAATTTGTTATTTAGATTATTTTCATTTCTTATCTTGTCTAACTAAATTTCTTTTCTTTTGCTTCATGTTTAAAATACTTTATTAAGAACACTTACAACAGAACAAGCCTTGCAGAATATTTAGTTCTGGAAGATACAATGTGGAATCCTTATAATGCGAGGGGGCATATTAAATTTGGGTTTGAGGATATATTAAAACCATGTCTCCTATTTGCTGTTCAGGAGCTTTAAGCATCAATAACTGGATTTTAAAAGAAATCTAGTTCTAGTTTTTTCTGTAAATGAATAGCCTTACCCAACAAACCTTCGAGTTTCAAGCTCTAGGGAAGAAAGAAACCTATCTGCAGCCTTGCCTTTATTATCTCATTTCCAGAGGAGATGGAATTTCAGAAGTATCATTTTCCTTTTGCTTTGTCTCTAGGAGTGTCCTCACTCAGCAAATAATAAACTGTCCTATGAGGCATGCAGTTTCTTCAAGTACTGCTTAAGGAGCTTAGTCACCTGGTTCTAGATTTTGGATTATTTTATAATACTCAAAGGGATCTAATTTAGAAGCTCTTTTTGCTTTATCACATACTATACAAATGATGGGTATATGCATCTAAAGATAGAATTCTTTGCCACATATAGCATAAACCCAATAATATTCTATTCTATGTAAATAGAAATGGCATACAACGTCCACAAAAAAAAGTGTAGCTTTGCAATTGAAATACCAAGCAGTTTGTTTACCATTGTACTATGAAGAGATTCACCACAGAAATAGATTATTCCTCTGCCCTTAATTCATAAACAATCTTAAAATAAAAATCAACTGTTTTAGGAAGTATGGTACAAAGGAGATGCAAATCTTACAGAAATATTTTAGAAAGCCTTTCTTTTCATTACACCCAGTTTATGAGTTGCCAGTTAATGGCCATCTGCATCCATCACTCTCTGTTACATATCTGATGATGGTGACTCATGAGATCTGACAAAAGGTCACCACAAACGAAAGCTTGATTGCAACTTTGGAAAAACAATTTTTGAGAACAAAATCAATATATGCAAAGACTTAAACGTGTGATTACTACTAGTAAACTCTCCTGAATTTAACATATCAAGTATGTGTCCAGATAGATACATAGATATTCAAAGATTTGGATCCTGATTAAAATGGCATGTAAAATCTTTGAAAATTCCCATCAATTTCCTAAGTATTTAAAGCTTCTTGTAATTTTGAGGATCAGTGTTGCAGTAAATAAATACCTGTTTCTGATTTCTTGGTTGTTCTATCCAACTCTGATTTAACATTTAATTCAGTGAATCTTTAGATCTATTTCTACAGTGCTGTCAATAGTAGCTGTGTCCTGACAGGAGTTTGTAGTTAAAAATAATAATAATAATAATAATAAAAATCACCAAAATAAATAGTTCTACAAAAACTAAGGAAATTAATTCTAATTTGTATTTGAAAATTAGGCAATTTTCAGACCAGATAGCTATGGAAATAAGATATTTGTGAACGTGTTGCTTGCAGGCGTGTCCATGTATGCAGTTTCTCTGTTCTGCAATAACTTTTGAGTGTATGCTGATACAGAAGTAAAGATCTCAAAAACAAGGTGATATATTTTTCATAAAATAGGCAATGAGATAGAGAATTTCATTAGTGCTTTTCCTAAAGGAAAGGCTAAAACATGACCTTTCAAACATGGTTACATAACTGGCATGCACATGTAATTTATAAATGTCCCATGAAAGGACAGCTCTCCCATGCTGACTGTATTATTTTTAGATATGAAAGACAACCAAACATGAAATAATAACATGTGGAAAACCCACCAACTGAAGTATTATCTGAATAAGAATTTAAGATTTACCTCAATCCGAACTTCACGCCTGAATTTAATTTTTGAAATCCAAAAGTAATCGTGGTGGTTTGTTCTACTCCAAAAATAGATCTCCGACATGGGGATGTTATGCTACACTTCTGAAAAATCAAGTTAGCGGTTTTTGTCAATATTTTGATAATGGAGTAATTCTACTACGTCTCTGCTGCTGCTGCTGTGGAAATAGTGCAATACACATACTGCAAATGGAACTGTCAAACACAGTTGGCATTATATGCACTGCTGCTTACTTGCAGTCTTCTAACATTTATATGGGATGAGTATTCTGACATGTCCAGGGCACAGCTTTCACAAAGACTGTATTCAAGTAAGAAGAATAGCTGCAAGTGCAATCATAACTCAGCCAGAATATTTTGTTAGTCCTGCAACACTTACTGTTTATGAATATTGGCATCTGGCAGTATATCTAAAAAACAGCATTCCTTCTGTGTGCAATTTACTTAAACTGGGATGACTTTTTAATTTTTTTTCTTCGTTGTTTCTTTTTCTTCTCAGTATAAATATCTATCAAAACACAACAACAAAGAAAATAAGTTTCTACCAGGCATATTTACTGTTTTTTTTTATTTTGTATATTTAAGGTTGTTTTTTTTTTTTAGTTCTAAAAATACATTTAAGAATAACTGATGGGATAAAGCCATAAAAGAATGTTTGCTTCTGTGTAAAGCTGTTCTACTTCTGTAATTCTTCACTCCTGTATAACAGAGACAAAAACAATGTATTGTTTGAAAAATTTCTGTCCATTCATATGATCACATTTTTCACACAGTATGCCGAAGCAATGATAAAGACTTAAAAATATCAGATTCTCTTTGCAGTTCTGCTATAAACTTCACAGATAAGCCTAAGGAAGGTCCTATATGCCTATCTGGGAAATATGAACATAATTATTTTCATAAGTGCTGGCATAGATGAACATTATTTTGCCCACTTACAGACATTGCTTGTAATCTCTGAAAAGAAGGAAGAAAGAAAGTGTAATAATACCATTACTACATAATAGCAGATAAGTTGCTAATCAGTGTATGAAATCTGATACCTCAAGGTCCAAAAGTAGGTAGTAAATTCATGCCTGTATCACCATTATGAAGAAACTTGTTTACTATACCATCTCCATTTCCAATCTCTTCAATTTTTGACTCATTGTGTTTTACTTTTAGTACATTTACTTATTTGTTTGTTTGTTTGTTTGTTTGTTTGTTTGTTTGTTTGTTTATTGAGAGATGTAGTTTATGACCACAGAACCTGGGCCACACAGCTTCCTGATGTGCAAAAGTTTAGCTGGAAGAGAGAGTCAGTCACTGAAGCACACCGAGGCCATTAGCCACATCCTGATAGCTGCTGAGTACCTACTTACAAGTAAGGGATGGGACAAATTGCAAAACAGCAGATCTTTCAACCATGGCTGCATTTCCCCATCTTCCTCTGGTAGTTTAGGCAAAACAGTTCAGTCAGAGGTCTCTGTCTTTTCTATTTAAATACAAATACGGATTTTCTTGGTTAGACTTTGAGCAGGTTATTAACAGAAGCAGATGTGCAGCTTGTGCACTGGTGCCCCTAATTCGCATCAGAAGTGAGTGGACTGTGTGTAATGAAAGACTGCAACAATAGTTTATGTTTTTTATAGTTTTAACTCATAGAATACCCCAAGTTGAAAGGGACCCACAACAAATTGGAATCCAACTCCTACCTCCTCACAGGACCACCCAAAAATCAGACTGTATATCTGAGAATACTGTGCAGACACTTCTTGAACTCTGGCAGCTCAGTGCCATGCCCACTGCCCTGGGCAGTGTGTTCCACACCCACCACCCTCTGGTGAAGAATCTATTCCTTACTCCCAACCTGACACTCCCCTGACACAGCTTCATGCTGCTTCCTTGGATCCTCTTGCTGTCACCAGAGAGCAGAGATCTCTGAGCATACAGTTGATTTGTGTGTGTAGCTGTGGTGGTTATGCTTTCTAATTATGCGCTATGAAATCATGTGCAAGCAGTACATTAAAATTTGGCTCACTTAAGTGTGAACATAAGTACACTATTAAAAAAACATTATTCAAATTTATGGCTGATAGTTCTAGTGTAAGCATACATATAAATTCCGTGCTCTAAAATGTGTAGGATGAGTAATCAGACAGTGTTCTGTTACTCTTGCGTTATGGATTTGATACTAGTAATTACTGCTCCCACTCAGTGACTAAAGTTGATGGTGTTAACTTGTGAAATTAATATTAATTTTGTAAATAATAATAAAAAAGCTTCCGTTTTGCCATATATTGCATTACCTGTCCAACTTTAAAAATCTGAATGCTACAAAAGTAATCCAAATACAAAAAGTTTGTGCAAGCTGTTCATTAAAAGCTTATCATTTCTAGATTCACATAATGGTATGATTAAACAAGAACTTGTTGAAAGAATGGTGGATCAACTCTTCCCACTTATCTTGCATTGACAAAATGACTCCCAGGGTATATATAATAATATTCCAATCAAAATCAGTCATTAAAGTTACCTCTCTGTCCCAAAACAACATCAGTTAAAAATTCTACATTACTTAAACAGGTTTTTGAATAAATCATTCTCAAAAAGAATGTCTTGGAAGGAAATTCCCTAATCCCTATAAGCAGTACATTCTACTACCTGGAAAGAATTTGTTGCTGTTAAGCTTGACGTCCTAGCTAGACTGCTACTCAATAATGCTGATTGTTTGTTAAGTCACAGTACATCACTTTTTTGCAATTTTAACCCATTTTCATATCTTATCCCTGACAGATGTGTGAGCATTTCAGCTGAGGTCCGATACAGAAAAGTTAAGATAGATAAGGCATTTTATGGCATCCTACCATAAAGTAGTGTAAGGGCAGCAAAATTAACTGCAACAAGAAAGACATGCAGCAGCTGTATGGAAGATAGGCTTTTAGAAGAAAGCAGTGTCAGGAAGTCACTTTTTTCAGGATATCTACAACTAAAGCACGAAGTATAAATGGAAAGGTATTAAAACCAAATTATTCTCTTTTCTGAACCTCTTAAGTTTTGTCTTTATTTTATTTACTTCAATTTCTCAAAGTAACCCCTCTGTATTTTTTTGCCCTCCTGTACAATGAGCACAAAATTGAGTTTTGTTTGACATGTAAACAAAATTTTCCAGGATGTATCCTAAATCTAGAAACCTTGTAGGACATTAAGATTATCTTTGGAAGGCTAAATCCATTATAGTTATATGTGTATTATTTTCCATTTATAAAACACTGTGTAAATGTCAAGCTATAGATAGACCTAGAATATATAAAAAATATATATATTTAGCTATATTAATCTTCATGTACCTGCTTTTTTAGTGATGCTTTTAAATAAAGTTTAGAAAGATTGTTTATCTAGCATAACTTTGCTTGATGTTAAGTTGTATCAATTCTACATTTTAGTGTTTATTATAACATTTTCAGTAAACTCATGCAATACAGAGCAGAATATTTCAGAAGACAACACAAAGCCCAAGAGTCACATAAATGCTGAAGATGAAATTTATCTTGAAAACAAACTAAATATTTCTAAGAGCTAACAAACAACATAGCAAACACTATAAGTTAAAAAAAAAAAAAGAAAAAAGAAAAAAGAGAAAAGAATAACAATAATATTGCTAGAAGTGAGGTCAGTGAGGTCAGACCTGAACAGAAGAAAGGGAAGTGCATACATAGCCCATGAAAAAATAAATAGCTTTGAAATAGCTGGATAACTTCTGCATACACCATTCTTCTTACTCGAGTCATTATTTATTTAAAATTAACAAGTTCCTAGTGTTAACTTGCATAAATCATTTATGGCTTTTAATCTTAAAGAATTATATTTGATTTACCGGAATCACTGAAATAAATGATTTTTAAAAAAAAAATAGTTACTGATTTTGATAGTTATTTTCTTTTAGCTAATATTATTTTATTTAGCTCCAATATCATAGCACAAGTTCCTTCATTAAAAAGAGATGAAAAAAATTGATCTCATACTTGCCAGAAAAATGTGTCTGCGACTTCTAGTCACAGCGAATGTAAGTATTTAAAATAAATTGTTTCTGATTCTTTGTCATCTAATCTGTAGTTAGATTTAAAATTTGCTAGTTTTAAAATTTATTCTATGTTGTATCTTTCTTCAGTGTCTTTTAATATGGTCTGCCAAGTCAATTGAAGACAGGCCACAGCCACTATGAAGGCAGACTGTAAGTAGTAGGAGTAGTCACTGTTCTGTGCTATGGAAGTATGAAACAGCCAAAGCAACTGCATATAGAAACTGATGAGATTTGAGCCTCTGGCAAATTCCAGGGACATCTGCCCCAACAACGGAGGTGTTGGATGGGGCCCTGGGCAGCCTGGTCTAGTACTAAATGGAGAGGTTGGTGGCCCTGCCTGTGGCAGAGGGGTTGGAGATTCATGATCCTTGAAGTCCCTTCCAACCCGGGCCATTCTGTGGTTCCTCAAAATTCCTTATGTGTGGTAGAGCTAAATTAATCCTACAGAAAGATACAAAATACAACTGGAGAGTGTACTGCATGGCAGGAGATACAGTGAAAGCCCTTACACAAATGCTAGGGTGACGGGGGAGGTGGTAGCTGTACTTTGGTGACCTGCTCTTCAGAGATCGTGATTCCTATCTGAATTTCTTCTTCCTCTGCAGGAGATATGTGGAAGCATGTCTATTACCTCTGCCAGCTTTTGCTCCGTGGCCTTCTCAGTGAGCACTGCAACACCAGCTTCTTCTATTTCTTCCCAGCATCATCTACTTTTATGTCAATAAATTATCCTTATCTGTTAGAGTTCCTGTCGTCTCCTTTACTGACCTTTTGTTCTCTATTTACTTGAAACATTTCTTATCATTCATCTTAACCTCTGGTGCAATCTTCCTGTCATTCTCTTCCTTTGATTGCCTCTCCTTTATTTCACAGTGACTTAACTTCATTTTGTAATATTTCCAATCCTTTGTAGTTTTTGTGTTTAGATCTTTTGAATGATCCTCTTGTATTGAGAACTTTTTGTACTTCTTTCAATACTGACCTTTCTGGCCTTCTCGTTTTCCTCTTTTTTAAAAGCCAGGAAAACAAAGAAAAAAATACTACTCCACTGCTAACGTTCTATTTACAGGTAGCAGTCAATTTGGAAAAGCATGACTACTGTGTGAAACATCTTTCCTTTTTTTTTTTTTATTTTCCCCTTGCAGCTTAATTCTGGAAGTCAAGGAAAGGTTATAACTGAAATTTGTTGATGATCACATATAAATATGTGAACCTTTCTAGGTTACAAACAGTCCGTGCAGTGTCAGACCACAGCACAAAACAGTTCTAGCATTTCAGGGACAGTTCTAGAGTTTATCAACCCTTCCCTATCTTTGCTTCTTTCTCTGTATGATTTGGCTATGTACTGTCCACTAATTAGACCCAATTAATCCAATATTAATGTATTTTCTCAAATTGGCTATACCTAACACATCTTTGATCTTGACCAATGGGAAATGTTTATTCATATACTTGATGTAAAGGTTGAAGAAGGGAGTTTTCCCCCATATTTTCATTGTGTTGTTGGAAAACTTTCCTTATATAACTTTGCTGTTCAAGCCTGCAAACATTTTCACTCAGTTTGCTCATGAAGTTCAAACTTTCAGCTATCACAGTGCTGGCTTTCATCGTATGACACAAAACAGAAGCGTATGACAATTATATACTCAGTATTCAAAGGACAGTTCCAGGTCTCATTAAATAATATATGACCCTAATATCTTTCAAAAAGAATTCCTACACTCACAGTCCTGTAAGTATTCGTAAGTACATTTAATTAGTGTAATTAGTTTTTATAAATACACGTGATCAGTCAGACTTTGAGATTCAACTTTTTGACAGACTCAGGTTAATTTTCCTTCAGTGTGAATAGAGATTAGTACAGACATTTTTTTCTTGAGACATACACAGAATTATGTCAGTAGAAATTCCAAATCAATGTATTGAAAGAGAATTGTCGGTAAGTCCTTTTACAGTCTTGGGAACCTTATTTTGTCATTTTTAAATGTTTTCTAACCCTCTGGAATATCTTTTTTTCTTCTTTTTATTTAAAAAGTGTAAACATTTTCAGTTGCAAATAGGCAAACCAGTTTCTTCAGATAAGTTTTTCTTTTCAGAAAGTGTTTCAGTGGCTTTATTTCCTTACCAAGCAGGTACATAAACATGTGGTGTTTAAACATGAATAAATCTTTAATGAAAACATCACATTGTGATACCCAAGTTACCATGCCAGAGACACTTTTGAAGGGCTAGCACCTCAGTACTCATAATAGTCCATTATAATTCAGGCAAACATGCAAATGCTACAAATGATACAAACTGAGCAGGCATTTTACATTTTCCATGACACAATTCAAAGCACTCTTTTTCTCGTATCCTTATAATGCTTATAGAACTTTCTATTATGAAATACCTGAAGCTACTCCCTCAGAATCTGCATAATTATTGCTGTTCATCAGAACACAAATTCACTCTTCTTAATTGTCATCTTCTTCCCCTCAGGATTCTGTCAAAAGCTCTCTCTAAAGCTACCCTGGCTTTCAAACACTATTTTTAACTTTCACTTGTTCATATAATTTTTGTATATACATGCAAAGTCTATAGTGGTCCTAATTTTATGCTCTTTACTGTCTCAAACTCCTACTGCACATAAGCTTTTGTACCTCTTCACAGTTTCACCTTGCACGTTGCAAATTTCCTGAATTTCACTCTTGCATCTTGTTTTTTACTCTATTTTATATGAGCATTTGTAATATTCTGGTTTCCTCCTATATTAAGTCTTTTTAAGAGACTTATATGTTGGTTTCCTCCTACATTAAGGCTTTTTTCCCCTGTGACAGTTTTTCTTCCTTGTTCATTCGTGCCCTTTGCTATGAGGAACTGCGTCTGCTGAATTCCCAAAATGTTTTAAACCTTTGTTCACTGACCAGATCCATATTCTGACTTTGCTCTCAAGTATGTAAATACATCTGAAATGTGAAACTTACCCTTCATATGTCCTGCCTTAAAAGTTGGAGACATTGTTTCAGCTAACAGTCCTCAATCTGAACTATTCAGTTTCCTCTTCTTTTACCACATTCCCTCTGTCCCCCCACCATGACCCTGCTGTGTAAGCACCACTTGCCGAAGGTGTGGGATCACGTTCTTCCCAGCAGTTCTATGCATTTCAAGATAGACAGGCTCTACACAGGACTTCTTGCATAAAATATAATCTCTGAGAAAATAAATAAATAAATAAATAAGCAAAAGAATATCGAATAAACTTCTGATGAGATGTTCTTTCCTGTGGAGTGGTTCTTTTTTTTTCTTTTGGTTTGGCTTCAAGGTTCATCTCAATTCTCAGTTTTTAAAAAATTCCACTTTTTTTCTTTGATATGTTACAGGATCTTATTTAAATTTTTTCCTTGCACCGTGCCCTTTTATTTTTCCTTTGTCACACAATTTTTTGTTTAGTTGTTTTTGTTTGCTAACATGTAACCCAACAAATGCAAATCAGAATGTTTTCTATTCTTTCATCATTGAAATCCACAATTCTACTCTGTGATCAGACAATCATTTATTAGCTATTTCCTCTAGGCTGATACATGGTACATTCCTACTTAGCTTCATGTTTCTCTAAACAGGAATTCAATATCTGATAATTTTCATTATTACAGCTTTGTAACAGAGTCCAGAAGCTGAGCAGAGAGATTTCCCTGGTAGCAATTAAAAACTGGAGGGCGTTTAGAATTAATGGGTGTACACTAATTTCTTTCCAACTATTGCATAACAGAAGACACTAAGGGAAGGACAGTGTTTCATATCCTGCAGTATGTGTTAATATTTTGAAATGTGAGAAAAAGTAGCATCTAGTTATGTAATGTTTCAGGGATCACTTGTCCTGTGTTCTGCAACTTGCAGTAGTTATACCACAGGATGACATTTCATCTCCTTGATATCAGAGCGTTAGGTTTTGGTTCTCTAATTAAATGTTCCCTTTTTAATACAATATTAAATTAGTAAGAGTGAATTGTTAAAGTTACCTGTACAAATTATCTCTTTAAATCATAGAGAAGTTAACAATTTCATACCACACACTTCGTCTTATGTCAGCAATTTAGAGTAAATGATTCAAATCAGTAAGATTATCATACTTTGGGAAGTTTGGCTTAATATTAAAGAAATAGTTGTGTTCACAGCAGAGCACTTATTTTTACTGATGCTTTCCTTAATATTTACTGTTGTGAAACATTTTTTAAAATGCCTTTTTCATTAAAATTCTAGTTCTTTATACTCAGTTTTATGGTATACATATATTTTAAACTATCCCTAAGTTCATTGTTTCCAGTCATATTGTACAATTACAGACAATTCTCGTTTTGTCTTTTGGATTTTAATAAAATAATGATAGCAATTTTGCTGCAAGGAAAAGGAAATTTATGGAATAAAGAAAGAACATTTGATTGCTTTGCTTAGAATAATCACTATATTGCTGTCCTAGGCATACACTATTTCTGAGAAGTAAATAAAAGCAGTGATTGATAATTCTAGGTACTTAGATCAAAATTCTGAGCATCTATTTTTAAGACAGCCTTTTAGAAGGTTCACTGTAGCTGGCAAGAGAAAAGGAAATGTCATAAGAATCCAGAAGGAAATAGACTCTCCAGTACTTTTCCCAAGCATTTTGTTTTAGTTCAAATATAGCGTTGCAAAACATAAATGACAATTGCAATTAATACTACAGAATTTCTGTTTATTTGTCCCAACCTCTCATCAAGCTGGGACGTCATTCTAAATCCATCATGCCATATGGTCAGGCAAATGACCAGATCATTTACATGTTTGCCAAGCTGTTACAAACATCTATCTGTGCTTTACAAACTCAAACTGTAAAAGAGTGAGAACTCGTTAATTTCTTAAAGACACTGGTCAGGAATGCTACTAAGTCTGCCATGTGATGGTGTGATAGAGCTGTATACACTAGTGGAACTGAATTTAAGGGCCAGTAGATTCTGCTTTGCAGTAGCTCAATGGTCTACATTTATTTACTTTGAAACTCAGCTCTCGTCTCATCTCACAGCTTCCAATTTCCTCTTAAGTTTCTTTCATTTCCAACAATTGTCTGGTATTTATTCTGAAACTCTCTTGAACAATTATGAGCTACATTACATTGAACAAATTGAACAAATAATAAAGTAGTATGCTGCACCATTTTGTTTGTTTTGGTTTGTTTTTTTTTCTGAGGAAGAAAGCTACTACGAGTCAGTTATATTGAAACACTGTACATTTTAGCCTCCCCTTTATCTACGACATCTTCCAGGATTCCACTAAAACAGGAGTTAAGGTTTGCCAGCAGCAGAGATGTTCAGTTTTCAGGAATAATCAAAATCACTACAATCTTTGAAAATTATTTTTTGGTGTTTTTCATCTATCCTACCTTAGAACTAATAAACTAGGAGAAGTATTAGATTCATGATCAGAAACTACACTGAAGGCTTAGAGAAACAAGAAACGTTCCTTTGCACTAGTTACTATACTCAAAAAACTGTCATTTCACAGTCTAGGGGGACAGCAGGGCACAAAGAGGGGATAAATTATACAGACTAGAACCACACATTCTAAACTGAACTTCGTGGGGGAAAAAAAAAAAAGGGCAGTAAATAAAGCTGTAGGGAGAAAAATAGAAAAATATAAAGTTCTGGTACTTTTGAGAAAAACAAATACTCTATTATATGTGCTGCAGTATGAAGATTAGGAAAATGGAGGCTTTAGAGTAAGTAGAAGCAAGAATAAAAGTGGAAGCCATTGACAAGATAATGGTTAATGAAGAAAGAAAACTGAGAGCAGTCTCAATGAAATGAGGGAGCTCAAGAAGAGAATTTTCTACAAATGAAGTGGAAATCTAAATTCTTCTGAAGGATGAAGTAACTTTTAAACAAGTACTTTACAACCAATCAACATTCCCATTAAGTAATTCTGAGATTATTCATATGCTCCTAGAAAATTCTGTTAGTTCCTCATGTCTGTGCAAGGGGTCATTTTTTACTCCCCAAACCAGTGTCAGTAAAAGTGGTAGAAATTGATTTGTGTCCAATAAAACACACTAGTGGTATTTAAAGAAAAAAAAAAAAGGAAAATAAAGCTTTATCTCAGCAATGCCCACTACTGCCTAAGCACTGAATATGTCCTTATGGACTCATATAAAGAGAGTAAACTTTTGTTATTAGCTATATTTATTGTTATTTATTCAAAAAAATCTTCATTGCACAGGCTTAGGGACAATCCTGTTTTTCTATAGAGCTTCCAGATAGACTACAATAACCATGTGAAAGGAGTTTGAAGAGCTTTTGAGCTAGAAGTTCATTCTGGTTGTTACCATGCAAACAAGCACAACACATTTTGTGAGTCACCCAATACAACTAAGACTTTGATTGTAATGTAAACAATTTTCTACATCTGTTTATTTAGCCTAAACGGCTTTATTGCTGTGCCCAGAATATTGAAAATCTTTTGTGTTATCACATTTTCTGCACACAGCTCTCTCTAGAGTTGAAGCAGATCTCACAACAGGATTTCTTGGATGACTGTTCTGCACATGGAATGAACTTACAGACAGCACAAATAAAACAGACTAAATATGGATCTATCAGCATAAAGGTAGGGGTAGGTGATTTTCAAATCAAAAAGAAACTGAGTAAACGGCACATTTTCCAATTCTTAAGAAAAAGCAAGAAAGGATCCTAAAGCCAGGGAATGAAGGGGAAAATATTTTACTGTGCTTTTTTAAAAATCATCAGAAAGATAAAAATTAATGCAACACTGACAGCAGCACTAAGGTTAAAAACTGCTGTAGCTACTGTTGTCTGATTCTTGATGTTAAGTGTAGGGCTGAGAATTTTTGCAAGGAGAAAAATTAAACTACTTCATTATGATTTTAAGCTTTAATAAACTTCATCCTCTGGTCTAGGCAATTCTATCACATATTCACTTAATTGCTGTAACTGCTTAATATCACCATGCATCATTTTGATTTTGTAGTCATGGAATAATTAGATAAGTGATGCTATGAAAATGAATTGTGATGAAGCATTTTTTATAGGATTTTTCTGCATGCTTTTTAAATATAATATAAATCATATCTGTAAACCCCTTTCTTGGTTCGATGGAACGTCACAGGAAGTTCCGTATTAAATGCAGATTTGCCTCTCAAGCAAATAGGCACTTGCAAATCAGGTTAAGGCAAGAAGTTCTACAAAGAACACAGTGGACAGTGTATTTGTCCAATAATCTCTGGTAATACTATGCTTGTGGGCAGGATTATGAATGAAGAGTGGAAAAAAACAACACCAACAATAATAACAGATGAAGGATTGGAAAGGAAGATGAAACTTGACAACAGTGGCAGTAGTCTTCTCAATCCACTGAGACTTCTCTTAATGCATTTGTTGATTCTTTTATATATTTAATCTCATGTTTCTCTTGACTGTGAGGCACAAGAAGACTCTTCAGAAAAAAAAAAAAAAAAAGGAATTTTGTCAGTATAGAATATTGTCACTTTAGGCCGAATTTTGTCTATGTTTCTGTTTATTTTTTGCCTATGTTCCCTCAACAACTGAATCTTTCCCTTCAGAATAAATTGTCAAATGCTAGTAAGGAAACTACAAAATAATTACACTGTCTGTATTAGCGTGTTGAGTTTATGATCTTTATCAAGATTTTATGATGATTATAAAATATAATGGAGTACTAAGAAATAATTAATAGGGAATGAGACAACATTAGAGATCACCATTTGTTTTTCAATATAAGCATCTGCACTCGAAAGTAAAAAACTACAGTCTACAGTATCTCAATGCCGTTATAGAAAAACTGCAGTTTTCCTTTGGCCAGATTCTCTTGTAATACTGAAGTGAATCTTTTTATCAGCTCATGTAAGTCACTACATGTCTCAATGTATTATGAGTACTTCAGTCCAAATTAAATTCCAAATAAAAACCAGAAATGCATAAGAGATATATTTTTTAATATATAATTTTTTAAATATAATTTTATTATATATATTTCTATATAAGAAAAGTAAGAAACTGTATCTGGTCTGTTTTCAACTGAATTCTTCAAAAGCAGAACAGTACTAGTGTAAAAAGTACCAAAAGGATTTTTGTTAATACATTGTATGAATAGATGTTTTAAATACCATTTGCACTAACTTAAAACATCTCCTTTTTGTAATAAATATCTTTTAGTTAATATGCTTTGGTTTATTCCATATCTATTCCGTTACATTTAAAATGCTTTTGTGTAAGTCAGCTGGATATCTATTAAGATATTGTCAAGTGCTAGAAACAACAGACATAGAGAACTGCAAAAATTACAAGAGCATGTTTCATTCAGCAGTGTTCCTCTTATTATTTACCATCGGTGAGCACCTGGCTCACTGAGGGATGTTTCTGAAATATCTGTGTGCTTGACAGTTATGGGAGTGTCACTTCTCTGTAACAAGAGGCTGGAAGAGGCTAAACCCAAATCAGGAGGAGTAGAAGTGGGATAAGTAAGACTTCCTTGACTAAGGACATCCAAAGCTAAAGGTAAACCAAGTTCTTGTCACCTTTGGGTCATGCTATTAACACTTCCTTTCTTGGTTTAAAAACAAAAACAAAAACAAAAACAAAAACAAAAACACCAAGACTTTGAATTAAAAGATAAAGCTTTTGTATCACATTTAATTTCCCCGAAGTAATAAGTTTAATTTGTAGAGGAGGCAATGGGAGCTTTGTTCCTCCTCCTTAAGGGCATTGCTCTATTTTCTACATATGCATCTGACATTCAGATGTTTTAGATGCTAATACACAAGCTTACATTTTAATGAAACAATCACAGAAGATGCAGCCATAGACAGGCTTCCTACCTTACTTCTAATGGCTCCATCAAGTGGCCCACATGCTCTATTACAGCCGGACATGTTTGCCTTTGAATTTGTGCCCAGATTCTAAGTATCAATAAAATTGAACAGAAAAATATTGCTCAGTGCTACCAACTCGATGTATTTGGGTCAGATCAGAATGACTTGGTAAAAGTATTTTGTCTCTTTTGGTGTTTTAAAATAAACAGCTTTTGCAAAGCAAATTTATTGTCATGAAAGCCTTTTATTCCCACTAATATATTCTAAGCACAAAAAGAAAGCTTACCCCTAGGTAGCCCTTATGCTTCACTTATGAGTAGCTTTGGGGGCATATGATTATAGAAGATTTTTGAAAATGAGAGTTGTCACCTTCAGTATTATTCGTGTCTCCTAACTTTTTATGGTAACAATACAGAGAACCCTGCCATTTTATCTTTCAGCTCTAAGATAAAAGGAATAGTGCCCTAAAAGTGCCTATTTCTCTGTACTGAGTGTGAAGAGGACCTAAGGGTAATGAGATGAGATATCCACATCTACACTGTGTACAGTTACATTTAGTCAGATAAATCACGCATCTTTTCTCTGTCGAGAGGCTTGGAAATATTCCAGAGAAAAAAACAACAGTGGCATACTCTCCCATTTAAAATGAGAGAGCTATCTCTTTCAGACATCTTCATACTGATGATGTTCTGTTGTGATGTTAGGTTCTTCTCTTCTAGGGCACCCACACTACAAGAAGGGGAATTAAGCAAATTTATTTATGAAAGAGGGATCATTTTCAAATCCTCTGAACACTTCTTTAAAACACTCTCTAAAGAGCTTAATTTCATTTAGCAAACAGGTTTTATGAGGAGTAACTCATGAGGAAATGCCACGAAAATTAAGACTGCAGTTCAGGGATTTAATCTTTGCATCACAGTCAGGAGTCTCCATATCCTGGAATAACAAATGAACATGCTCCTCTAGGAAGCATATTTGTGACCTACAAAATCTCTTGATAGAGCTAGATTTTTAATTTTTAACTACTCCACGTTTTCTTAACTTTCTCAATAACTGCCTTAGAGGTCAAATAAAACCAATGATGTCCAGAAATAAGACAATATTTGTTAACTCCAGCAAAGAATTATACTTGGGCATGTGGAATCCCTCATTTTTTTTTGTAAATGTTTTGTTGGTTTGTTGGTTCTTTCAGCTCTTTGTTGGTTGTTTTTTTCTGTTCAGGGGCTTTTTGTTTTTTGTTTGTTTTTGTTTCATTTTGGTGTGATTTTGTGTTTGTGTATTACAACCCTGATGAGAATTCCAGCATATTTTTAAGACAACACAGGGGTCCTTGATATCTTTTACTTCAATCTACAACGCAGCAGCACCCACTTCTTTTAGTCAACATCCATTCTCTTTTTCTAAATCATGAATAACATGGGATCCTGCCTACTCAAATCACAAATATTAGCTGTTTCTAAGAACTGAACACATTTGTTGAAGATAAATACCCACAAGCATCTAAGTACGAATTTCCAGTTGTCATCTCAGTATTTAATAATGAAAAAACAGTGGTTTGTTGCCTTTAACACACCAACAGATTGGATTCATTTTATTTTGGATTATGGTTCCTGCTGGAAAATCTTTTAAGAAAGATAGGATAACAGCTATATAACACATTTGTTTGAAGGGGAAAGGGGCTGGAAATATGTAATATGCCTTAAAACTATTTAGAATACTAAAAAATGAAGATTAGAATTTTTAAAAGAATCAAACCATCTAACCTGTGCTTAAGTCATGAACTATATAAATGAGGCATCTTTTAGCATGTGAACTGCTTAAAGCTAAGTCTACAAACTAGGAAATTACAGATTCATAGAGGCAGAGTAAATCAGGTTGTAAGGATTATCTAGAAAACATCTATGTGGTCCAAGGAACTTATTTAAGGCTGCTCATGGCTCTGTCAACATTTTATTATCTTCAAGGACAAAGAATCCACAGCCTTTCTCAGCAACTTTTTCTGTGTTTCTCTGCCCAGTGTGAATCACTTTTTCCTAGCAGCTATTCAAAATTTCACAACTTTGAAACTCTTCCTCACCTGAAGTCCAATCCCTCATATTCCAAGGGAGTCTCATAATCCTCAAATCTAATTCCACAGTGGGAAGAACATATTCCTGACTAGTCCTCATAAAGCCCTATTGAGTTTCTAAGAATAAAGATATTTGGTGAGACAAAGTAATGTATGTAAAAGAAGCAGCTAAATAAAGCAGTTAGGTATTAATTTCAGTTCAGAGCTTTTACTTTCTGATCCCTGGATAGAGAGTAAACAGACATTTTAGAGTAAGGAGTCATTGGACAAATGTGTGAAAATTTAATTTTGGAAGAAAATAGTAATTATGTTGACAACTAACAAAATTGCTAATTAATAACTTACAAAATAAATACTAATTTATGGATTATCAGGCATATTTATCAATGTTTTATATCTGTGATCAGTATACTGTATTGCTATATAATTATTTGTTATTTTAGTATTTGCCCTGAAGCTAATTTAGATTTAGCTTAGATGTTTATTTAGAATTCTCCTTCTAAAATAACTGCATTTAAAACTTGGGCTTCCATGAAACATGATGGAAGTTCTACTGAATCAGAGTCTGATGTCTATATTTTTAAAAGATCATGCATATTTTAAATGATTCTGATTTCTATTGAGTATGCTATATTATTTTGGATCTGATATTAAAAAAGTAGCAAATAATATCATAACAATGTAAAAAAAACATATTTAATGAATGTTTTTCTTACTTTCAGTACCATGACTTACCACGTATTTGTTACCAAACAGAAGTATTATAAGCTAAGAAATTCTTCACTTCTAAAGTTGGCCTGTTTGGGACAATATTAAAATTAATAAAATTTAGTGCTATTTGCTGTTTATTTAAATACTAGAAGACAACTTGATTTCTAATGTAAACCAGTTACAAAAGGTCTAAGACTGTCTCATGTTTAAGTAAAAGTTAACTACAAAACGATAGCTAAAATATAATCAATCCAAGAATAATGCCTATTTAGTGGTTAGCAGGGCTTCCTCTACTTACTGTGTCACAACAATCCATTCTAATCTGAAAAAATAAAGCACTAAACTTTAAATCAAATATCTCTTTAAGTCAAATATCTCAGCTTACTTCAAACTGCAGGCATGACTTTATGGGACTGTCTGTGATATCTCTTATGATAAAACCATAAGCATTTGTATCATTATTCTATCTTTTTCATCTCTTGTGTGGTAAATCCCCAATCAATATTCTCCCTAGCAAACAGAAATCTCTTTTAGTCTCTATTTCCCAAGAATCTGAGAGAAAGAAGAAAAAAATCTGTTTATACTTAAAAGGTTATGTTTCCCAAAAGACTGTAGTTATTTAAGCAGCTCATGCTCCCACTTGTTTGTTCTCCTTGGTTTCAAGTATCTCTTACCCACTGTCACATAGATTTGGCAAGTAGGGATTAAACTGTAGAAACCTACCTTGAATTTTTTTATAATTTTATGTAAGAAAAACATGAGCTATAAGAGTAATGTGAATTTTATTGATAGCAAATGGATCATAAGATCTGTCACAGGCTCTTTTTATAGCAGACAAAGCCCTTACAGGGCTTCCTTACAGCAAACTGGAACCATTAGAAGAAAGATAATTTGCAGTGTTTCTATGGTCGTTTGTTTTTTTTCTGAATATGTAGTCCAATGCTAAGATGAATTGTTATAGGCTGTAATGACAATTTCCTACTGATTTAAGACTTTCGTCCTGCTGCCTTTCTTGCCACAATAAGCACAGATCCCTAACTCCCACAGAGCAAGAGAGAGCACAGAATGTAGCAGTTTGTGTTTAAATGCATGTTTGTGTTTAAATGCATGTGCTTTTTGACCAAGTGTTTATTCCAGTGAACAGAATATAGAAAAGATGTATTAGGAAATTATCCTAAGATCCACAGTTTTATCAGATGTATTTCACAAGTTTTTTTTCTTTCTTAGAAATTAAATACACTCTTGCAACACAGATAGGTCTACTTTACATGTGAAGTACAAATCAAGCCACATAAATTTCATAGGCTTGGAATTTTCCTTTCAACTTACATTTATAATTATAGCTCAATAAATTGGTAATTAACTGCTATACTTGCAAACATTGAGTTTCCTGAAACTTAAGATTAGCATACTTTTATAGGTATATAGTATCAAGTATTTCATTATATGTCTGAATTTTTTTAAAAAAATCTTTCTTTATGAAATAATAATGCATAATTTTTATAATAATGCAAAAATCCATACATGTCAGGGTAAGTGCTTCTGCAGCAAGACTACTGCTGATAAGGGTAAGTCTCAGGTGCAATAACACTCTCCTGGTTAGTATCCCTACCTGTATCTTACAGGTCACATACATGAGAAAACTTTCATCAGTTCTGCTGAATTATAAGAACCTTTAATGAAAGACAGTCACGTTCACAGTCTACTTTGGTAGGAGATAGACAGTGATACCTCAGCATCTAACAATGACGCCCAGTCTAATGGCACTGCGGATAGCATATCCCAACTCATTTGCCTTGCCATGTACTGCACAATATGACAAGGAAATTTCCATTTCTTTGCTTTATGATGACTGCACACCAATGTTGTATTTTTTTTTTAATGCAGTTGTTGCCAGTGAGACCATCAACACCCGAACCATAGAGAATAGGCCATCTTTCAACTCTTTAGACAAACATTCCAGGAAGATGATCCAAAGTCAGAAAGGCTCAGCTTGCAATGTCAGCTGTCTAGATTATGAAGTCAAACAGGGGCTTTTCTTTCCTTTAAACTCTACCCAGAGACAGTGTGGTCTGGTCAACCTGCTGGCAAAGGGTGTGTATCAGAACTGTTGACTCATAGCCTGAACAACTCATTGATCACCTGAGGCAAGGACTGGGTCAGCCGTGTGGGAGCACAGGTGAAGGCAAGGTGATGCACCAAGAGACATTGGTTGCTCCACCAGAGAGGAGTCCTGCTCAGGAGGGGAAATATCCTATTCTCGAAAATGCCTGGTACATGGATGAGTCCAGCAAGGATAACCCGAGCAGGTGGAGAGCAATAGTATACCATCCCTCCACTGAAACAGTCTGGTTTGCAGAGGGCGATGGGCAGAACTGCGAGCTGTGTGGATGGTTATAACCAAGGAACCCAGTGAGGGTATTCTGAATATCTGCACAGATAATTGGCCTGTGTACTGGGAGTTCGCTCTTTGGATTGCACAGTGGGCCACCCAGGAATGGACTATCCACACACGACCAATCTGGGGCAAAGATATGTGGTTAAACATATGGAATACAGTTAAACACAGAACTGTACGTGTCTACCACATTTCTGGTCACCAACCCCTACAGTCACTGGGAAATGATGAAGCTCACACACTGACCCAAGTTCAATGGATTGAGAATTCACCATCTGCAAACATCATCTGTTGGTTACATCAGAAGCTAAGGCATGATGGTCAAAAGACCAAGGGCTGTACATACAGCTATCTGACATCACTCAGGCATGCCAAGAATGTGATGCTTGCTCCAAGACTGAGTTCATTGCCGAAAACAACATCCTATCTTGCTATAGAACACAATCCCCTCCAGCAATGGTGGGTTGATTACATTGGCCCCCTCCCTTGGTCTGAGGGGGCAAGATATGCCCTGCTCTGTGTCAATACCGCAAGAGGGCTAATGCAAGCCTATCCAGTGCTGAGAGCAAACCAGGCATATATCAAGGCACTTACCAGGTTGATGGCTGCCTACAGGACACCTCAAGTCATTGAGAGCAACCAAGGGATTCATTTTACCGGTGCAATGATACAATGCTGGGCAGAAGAAAACAACATTGAATGGAGATTCCAACTGCCATATAATCCAACAGGGGCAGGCCTTATTGAACATTATAATGGTATTCTCAAGGCTGCCCTGAAGACAGACTCTCGGTGTCTTCAGGGGTGGATGAAGAGACTCTATGAAACCCTGCAGGACTTGAATGAAAAACCAATAGACAGCAGATCCAGTGCCCTGAAAATGTTAGAGACAACATGGGCATCCCCGCTTATGATCCAAATTACTGACATTGATAATCGGGTCAGGCCCAAAATTGGCAATGAAAATAATATTCTGCTCCCTGGCCTTGAGAATCTAGAACCAGGTACCCATAGAATAAAATGGCCTTGGAAGGTGTAGGTGGGACCAAAGTAGTGTGGCCTACTTGCATCTTGGTGGAGATTATTGGAGATGAGAGGCTCGATAGTCCCCTCTGCTAATAGGTATATGGTCTACTGATATTTTGGTCAACACTCTGGTCTTCATTGCTAAGGACCCCTATCATGTCCTTATGGAAGATCAGGACACTCCCTTTGGTGCCTGACCGTTGTGCAGCCACAGACATCTGGCCAAAGGATGTGGTACAGGCAGGTGGGGCATGCCCAAGTTAAACAAGCTGAAGTGTTGACCCAGGATAGAAATATGGCCTGTATCTTGCTCTGGAGGGCAGATCTCTCCCTCCTGGTACTCCTGAAACATCCGTATTACTCTGTGAGTCTTTTGAGTCTCTAGGATCACTGGAAGGAACAAAATGCCATCAAAGCTTTCCAGTGTTGCTATGAGATCATGCACGATATCTGGTGATGGGCTATGTGGGACTGATGGAGCATAGGATGAATCTGCACCACACGACTGCATGCCACCAGTAGCACCACCAAGCACTGGCCCATGAGAATGCATGAACCTCAACCGTACACTGATCATTACTCATCTTAAATTGTGTCAACCTGCATCATGACAGGCAACTGTATAAGCGTCGCACTGTGTTGTATCCCTGTATTAGGGAAGGCTCACCCTCTAGCTAACTCTATTACTGGTTCATGCCATTAAGGAATGAAGTGTATGGGAACTGTTGAGTCATGGTCTGAACCACTGATTGATCAATCAGTGAGGCAAGGACTGGGTCAGTCGTGGGAGCACAGGTGAAGGCAATTTACCTGCATGAAGAGGGTGGAGCCTGGCTCCACCTCTCCTACACCCCATTTGAGGGCTGACCACTACTGGGGAATGTTCTGTTTCTGAAGATCTGTCCTTTTTGGAGTTTTTCACTATGACTCTAGGTCCTCAGATATAGTAAGCATTTCTTCTTTGATTGTCTCTTTTCCACCACAGGAATCTTTCCAACTATAACACCTGTAGGGTTCCATCCTAACTGCGCTACTCTTCCAACTCTACATTTGTTGACTGTACAGGTATTTTTTATTTTTATTTTTTAATAAAATTCATCAGCCTAGTAGTCAGCTCTGAATAGTCTGTAAGAGATTCAAATCTGCTCTATGTGCTTGCCCACAGTATGTACCTGGAGTGGGTCCGTACCTGCTGGACAGGGAACTGAATAGAGATTCTTTATATATAACAACAAGCATGTCCCAGAACATATCTGTTTTTTGCTGAAGGCAGAGCCAGGTGTTGTTAACAGGTGGCATCAACAGCCCCTAAAATAGCAAGCAAGAGACCAAGTCCAGGCAGGACCAAGAATCAGCAAAAGGAGGCCAGACTGCAAACAGGACTGAGGAGGTAGCAGCAGTGTTTGTCTGAAATCTGTTAGGGAAACAGAGCCACATGAACCAAGTGGCTCAGTGTAGCACTGCCCTGGGACTGTAGGGCCAGAGCCAGGGACACCTACAGCACAGCTTGGATAGGGACTTAAGGCCCAGAGCCAAGCTGAAATGGGGTTCATAGGTCAATGAGCATGAGGAGATGGGAGACCTCAGGAGAGAGCAAGCAGGGGCTGGAAGAACTGTTAGTGCCCTCAGGGCCATGACAGCCTTCTATCCAAAAGTGCTGTGCAGCTCTGTGAAAGGGAAGCAAACTACAATGATCTGTACTCAGAAGCTCAGCATGTTTGAATGCATGCTGTTTTAAGATTAAGAGCTGTTTGCTGGTTTAATTGACTGAGCCAACATCAGTCTTTTTCCTCATACTGCTGCCAGGCAATTTTCCAGCTGCAGAGCTGTCTGAAAGAATGGTCCCTGCATGTATTGACAAGGGTCTCATTCTCTTTTGGACAAACAAGTCACTTCCCTCTGCAAATGTGTTGTTTTGTACAGTTATGCACAAAAATGAGACAGCTGCCTCTGAGCTCAGCAGAGGCATTTGTTTGTAGCAATCACCTGAAAGGAGAACAGGCATTGCAAAGATCCTTGAAGGATCCTTGAAGTAGGTGGTTTGCCTACATACTACATCTAAAATCAGAAGAGACTCTGCATCTAGGTATGAGAGCCTGCACAGCCTCATATTTGCACTGAAGATTGCCTTCTTCATAAAAGAGCTATAGTGCATCCTAAGGAAAAAGAAGGCAAGCAAGAATGCCAGGAGGCCTCCATAGATCAGCAAGGAGCACCTGGACTTGCTGAAGTGAAAAAAAAAAAAAAAAAGCCTATGGGGAGTAGAAGCAGGATCAGGTTACCTGAGAGGACTACTAAGAAGTTGTCCAAGTAGCCAGAGTTCAGATTAGGAAAGCTAAAACCCAGATGGAATTAAATCTAGCCAGGGAGACAAGGTGGAAAAAAAGAATAAATTCTACAAGTATATCGGTGATAAAAAGAAGGCCAAGGAAAACATGGGCCCTCTCTGGAGGGAAACTGAAGACCTGGTCACTAGGGGTATGGAGAAAGCTGAGGTATTCAATGACTTCTTTGCCTCAGTATTCACCAACAAGGGCTCTAGCCACATGGCCAAGCTGCAGAAAACAAAGGTACAAGATGGGAGAAGGAAAATCTTCCTGCTGTAAGTAAAGATTGGGTTCAAGACCATTTAAGGAACCTGAAGGTGCACATTTTCATGGAAACTGCCAAATTCCATCCACAGGTTCTGAGGGAACCGGCTGATGAAGTTGCCAAGCTGTATCCATCTTATTTGAAAGGTTGTGGCAGCCCGCTGAAGCTCCGCTGACTGGAAAAGGGGAAACATAACCCCCGTTTTCAAGAAGGGAAAAAACTATGGGCAAGTCACCAGTCACCTGTGTGCCTGGCAAGATCATGAAGCAGACCCTCCCAAAGGCCCTACTAAAGCACATAGAAAATAAAGATGAGGTGATTGGTAGTAACCAATATGGCTCCACCAAGGGCAAGTCATGCCCGACAAACTTGGAGGCCTTTTATGATAGATTTATAGTGTCAATGAATAAAGGAAGAACAACTGGACTTGTGCAGTGTTTGACACTGTCCTGCACAACATCATGGTCATCAAATTGGAGAAAGATGGATGCAGCACTCACTGGATAAGGAATTTGCTGGACTTTGCACTCAGAGTTGTGGTCAACAGCTCAAAATCTAAGTGGAGACTGGTGATGAGTGGCATTCCTCAGGGATTGATGCTGGGACCAGTGTTATTTAGCATCTTTGTAGGCAACATGGACAGTGAGATCAAGTGCATCCTCAGCAAGTTTGCAGACAATACCAAGCTGAGCAATGAAGTTGGCACACTAGAGGGAAGAGATGCCATCCAGAGCAACCTGGACAGCCTTGAATGGTGGGCCCATGCCAGCCTCATGAAGTTCAACAAGGCCAACTGCAAGATCCTGCATCTCAGTCAGGGAAATCCCAAGCAACAGTACAGTATGGGTGGAGAATGGCTTAAGAGCAGCCCTGAGGAGTAAGGATCTTGAAGTGTCAAGTTGATGAAAGATTCAACATGAACTGTCAGTGTGCACTTGCAACCCAGAACGCTGAATGTATACTGGGATGTGTCAAGAGAAGCATGACCAGCAGGTCAAGGAAGGAAATTCTGCCCCTCTATTCTGCTCTTGTGAGATGCCACTTGGAGTATTGCATGCAGTTCTGTGGCCCCTGACACTAGAAGGACATTGAGCTATTGGAGCAGATCCAGAGGAGGGCCATGAAGATAATCAGAGGGTGAGTGCACCTCCCCTGTGAGAACAGGCTGAGAGAGCTGGGACTCTTCAGCCTGTAGAAGAGAAGGCTCTGAGGGGACCCTATAGTGGCCTTCCTGTACCTGAAGGGGGCCTATTGGGAAGATGGGGAGGAAGTTTTTATAAAGACATGTAGTGACAGGAAGAGGGAAGATTGTTTTAAACTGGAAGAGGGTAAATTTAGACTAGATATTAAGAAGAAATTCTTTACTGTGAGCGTGGTGAGACACTGGAACAGGTTGCTCAGCAAGGTTGTGGATGCCATCTCCCTAGAAGAATTCTAAACAAGGCTGGATGGGGCTTTGAGCAACCTGATCTAGTGGGAGGGGTACCTGCCTGTAGCATGGGGATTGGAACTAGGTGATCTTAAAGGTCCCTTCCAAACTAAATCATTCTATGACTCTATGAAAGTCAGATAGCAGATGCAGAGCATGGACAGAAGACAAGGTCAGAACCAGGGTGTCCTGGTGTAACAGAAGGGGGCACCCACTGATGACAGTGAATTATCCCTCCTTTCCTTCCTGGATGCTCCAGTAACACCTGGAGCTGGTTCAGCGGATTTCACTTACATGCTCACCAAACATGATGAGAGGTTTTTACGTTTCCAAGTGAAAGAAAGGAGGCATAGTTTGATAAGAGAAATGGCCTTTGAGGAAGAAAGCTGAGATAGAGTAATTTGTTCCTTGAGTCATTAAATAGTAGCATGCTTCCTGGCAGGAGCAAGAAAATACAGGGGAAGTAAAGCTCTTTGAACAGCAGAAATACATTATTTTGGAGTAAAACCCAACTGAGAAAATAGGCATGCCAGAAAAATGGCTGCTGCCAGCTGTCCAGGAAATGACAACAGCATGAAAAAGCTTAATATAGGTAGAGATGAATAGGTGACAAAATGAGAACAGAGCTGCTGTCCTCAGAAGGAGCTAAGTGGACTAATTGTTTTATTCATTACTGTCTTTCCTTGGTCTTTTGGAGAACTTTGAAGTAATGACTATCTTCTTTTAATGTAATTATCTAGTATTCTCTACAGTTTGACATAAGCAATAAAGAAAGATGGCAAAAAACGAACTGAGTTAGTTTGAAGAAAAAGATAGTATAAAAATAGGAGATAAAAGTTATAAACTGAAGACAAACTAATTTTAATAGCCTGAATCACCATCTTGTTTATCTTTCTAAGCATCTTTCCTCAGCTGTCTAAGAAAAGTAATTTCATGTGAATGGGGGCATTTTGTAACAACTAAGGAGTAATCACCACCTTCATTTGTTTATTACCATTCAAGTCTTGTTAGTTTCAGAATTTAATTGATTAAATATTAAATTTCTATATATTCAAATCTGACAGCAATTCTACTAATGCTTTTATATAAAATACAGAATTAATTATTCAGGAACATTTATATTCATTCTGAGACGTTGTAGTCCTTGCAGAAAACATTTCTAGGGAGAGCCAATAGGTCAAGGACAATTTTACTGTAATAAGCATGAGCATTTACTGTAATAAGCGTGAGCATATCCCAGAAAATCCTCTTCTGCTTCACTGGAAAATTTGACAACTTTTCTTATCAGTCCCTAAAAAATGTACAGTAAATAAACTGAGATCACCTACTTAAGACAGATTTGGATCTGGTGAAAGCAAATATTACCAAATACTACAAATGAAACCTCATTGTCCCATATCTAATTAGGTAGTCACTTAATTAACATTGCTTAGTTAATTAATATTAGTATACAGCCATTTTCCTTCTCTTCTTCTTTCATTCTGAAGAAGCTAGTATGCTCATTTAATTACGCTGTTAATTGGATGAATTATTCATTCAAATCTCTAACTCTTTCTAAGAGTTAGAGGGAAGAGCTTTCTACTTCCATGTTATGTATCCACGCCTGAGGTTGTGTGATGAATTCTGTTTGTTCTCTTTCTGCAAGGTTTGCAGCCAGTTTGAGTGCTTTCTAACAAAAGCAGTACTCCATTCAATATCTGAGGACTTAATATGCTCTATTATATATATTATATACCTGCATATTATATACCTGCATTTTCTTTTCTGTCACGTTTATAACATAATTTTTAATGTTTATGTTCTAATTGGGATGGGACTGAGTAAACAGCCAGTTCTGAAGAGAACTTTAAATCGTTTACTAAGATTCAAACTTGATCAATTTTAGCATCTCCATTTATACCCTACTCAAATACTTCTGTTATTAGCTAAACAGATTTGCATCGTGAGGGCCAGGTTATTGGTAGTGCTGGGTGATAATGAACTTTTCTCCTGCCATCTCACCCATGCAATGCACAGGGTGAACAACACATGCAATAACTGAAGCAGTCTAGAAAGGATCAGTCATTGTCACTTACCAAAGGATCAGCTCGACATTTCAGTGTCAGTATTCAGGTACTGGGGTTTTAGTGCTGTTCTGATGATACAGTACACTCACACGTGCCTCATTCTGCTAGATATTCTGTCCTTTAATATGAAAATTCAGCCAGATAATATTTCTGCTCCTGTTACCTTTTTTTTTTTTAAGCTTCTCTTTAGGCATCACGCAATGTGCTTTACTTCACTGTAGCTTACAGGATGAGTGTGAGAAACAAGTTAGCAGATTTTCCAAGCAATATAGCTTGCTTCAGGTGCTTGCCCAGTCACTGCTGGAAGTAGGATCAATATTTCTATTTTGAAAAGAGTGATTGTGGTGCTTATATAGGAGAATAAATAACAAAGGCTGTGCGTTTAGTGCATAGATGAAGCAGATTTACTGCAGGGGGACTTCACAGTGGCTTCTTTGGCAACTTTGCCCATATCTTTCAAAGCATCTAGCAAACCCTATCCTGGCCCAAGCATCTTCAGCATGAGTTTAAGAACTATTTATGTGTTGTATTTAATATTTATTTCAGTGTAAACTACAGCACAGTTCTTGATGACAAGAGCTTCAGAGCTGCCCTACTCTCCCTGCAGACAGGGTGCTGGCTGCCAGCGAATAGGCTCTGTGGCAGAGTCATGGGCATACTGTTTTCAGTGGAATAGCTCCAACCAGGTGTACGGAAGGTATCCCCGCTTCTTCCCTTCTAACCTGGAATCTTGGTAAAGAGGATGTCAGTCCCTTTTGTCAAAGGTAACTAATAAATAGCCTGCTGAAATAGAGATTGACTATTAAAAAAGGTTTTCCTTCGCTCACTGCTTTTTGTGCACTATTAGCTTCAAAAGTGTGAGATGAATTCTGCACTGTTATCAGAGAAGGATTAAAAGGATGGATCCCAAGTGAGAAGAGTCACTCCTTGCAATCCAGTGCCCATCAAGGAGTGAGCATTTTCCATTGCTCACCCCTCTCCATCATCTGCTGGTGCCCTGCACAGGACTCTGAATTGCTCTCCAGGATCCAAGCATCTGTAAGTTACATATTGTAAGTCACAGCATAGCGGCACCTATTTTTCTCTTTGAGTACAGCCTTATGAACTGCATTTTGTCATCTCAACACCCTGTACAAAACAGATGCACTTCATATAGCCCCTGTATAATTTATTCTCTTTTTTCCCCTATTAGAGAAATAATGGCTGAAACTGAAAAAAATTTTCTCATTCTGATACCTTACGCAATATAATGTAGACATTTTCACCTTCATTTCACCAACACAAACTGCCATTAACACAACACAACATGTTGATAAAGGATTTATAGGTTTACAATAAATGCACGTTAGAGGTGCATTAGAGGTGCTCTCACACACTATCTTCCTCTCAGTTGATAATGGCAGCACTAAGCACCTATAATTTCCTTTGGCTTGAAGATCTAGAGACATCACAAGGTCAAAGAAAGATAACTGAAGAATAAGCAAAGAAGAAGCAAGGCAAACAAGAAGCAAGGCATCCATTTTTTTAATTGGAGTTTAAAAGTAGGGGGAAAAAAGATCCCATGTATATATGCACTTATTCCATGAGGCAAAACACTAATCTATCAGTGTTTAACAGCATTAATGTATTGATATTTTTAGTAAGATCATGTCAACGGTAGATAGAAAACATCACCTTTATGAGTACATTGATGTACTCATACTGCGTTACATTTAAGAGTATTGCTAGTACTTATCTATGCTAATGCCTTACATGCTTTGTACTAACTTGTGATTTTAAGTCAAAGATGGTATCTTAAACATCACAGAAATGGTGACTGGAAGTGTCTCAGTCCTGGCTCCAGTCTGAACAGGACCATCACAAGCATTACATCAGGTCAGCTGCGATGACTAAGTATTCGCATTATAAATACTGGAAAAGAGGCTTTATGAATCCATCAGCTTCGTATCAGTAAAATACATCTGCTTTTATGAAAGGGAAATGAATTGCACAAAATAATCTCTTAATTTATTTGTGCAAGAAATTTGAAAAAAAAAAAAACTTAATGAAACATTTTTCAGGTTTTTCACTAGCTTATTGTGCTGCCAAACTTCTTAAAAAAATGAAAATTCAACTAAAAATGCAAATACTTGTCACGCCTTTAATAAAAAATGACTTGTATTTTCTATCCAATTTATTCTTAAGATTTGTCAGTTATCATTAACTGTGTACTCACTGTTTTATCCTAGTATCATTTAATCTCCAAATATGTGTTTCCCTAAACTGACTAATTAAAAAAATGTTCCAGAAAGCAGTGTTATAACTAGGCTAATAATTATCCTGGAGCCTACATGACTTTTTCATAATGTTGCATCATTGCTCCAGAATGTCTTTAGTGTAATATTAATTGCAAAAGATAAGCTGTTTCTCTCTGATATGATGGAATTATTTGATTTTAAAAATAAAAAATGCTGATTGATTGCAGAGTAAACAGCAAAATGAGAGAATGCCCACCTGGAAGGCAATAGAGGACTCTCCTCTGATGAAGGAGTGCGTAGTATTTTATAGCTGATGAAGCCACTGCAGCATTACAAAGAAAATACTTTTCTTCATTGCTCAGCTCATATTCCTTACCTTGATTCGACTTCACATAATTTGAATAGCATTTCATATCTTCAAAGCACTGTATGTGCATTAACTAATTTCACTTATTAAAATTTGACACTGCTGTGTAATGATAAATTCCCAAATGCAGCAGATTTGAAAACTTCCTGCTAAGTATGCTGTGATAGGCTGTCTCAAGTGTATGGCTGTACATTCTCTTTTGATGTTGTTATATCTGTAACCCTTCACTGGTTCTATGCTGTCAGGTAACAAGGAGTTATAATGATTACTATACCTCCAGGCAAGGAGAGAAGAGTGGAAGGAAGAAAGAGAGGAAGAGTGGGGAGAAAGGAGGCATAATTTCCTTTCTTTGGGGAGAATTTTGTTACCCAGAGCAGGCATTGCTTCATATCCATGTTTCAAGTTTCCATAACATCTTAGCCACCTAAATTTACACAGTTTAGTATAAACGAAAACATCTAGACAGCTTTGGTAATATACTTTGAATGTTGCACTATAAGCTTATTCTTCTAACCTGAATGCATTCTTGAAGAAGAGCCTTGACACACTAATTAGGCCAAAATATGAATGTCCTCAGCAGCAGTTACCAGCAATGCCCTATATCCAGTGCGAATGCTGTCTCATGTCAGCTTCTTCACATTTATGTCACAACTGGAGACACTCCTATGTTGTTGTTTTTTCTTTTCAGAGACAGATCTGAATTTTGGGGGGTTGGGAAGGGGGGCGGTGGGAGAAATCAACCTAGGGAGTGTCTGCAAGAAGAGAGTATGGCACCAGGCCACAAGTCAGTTGGGATGCGGCCTATGTTAATTGTGGAACACAAGGTAATCCCCAAATTTTACAAAAGAAGGAGATAATCTTTTTGCCAAAGAAGACTGATGGGGACAAGGCTACAGGCCTTAATTTTGGTCTTTCCTTATTTTATGAAGACAACATCAATAAAGCATCTGTTTCAAGAACTCAGTGGGCTGAAGAGGGGTATGCAGGAATGACTACAGTGAAAGACTTCAAGGATTCGTACAGAGCATTTTGAATCTTGAAGTTTCTTTTTCTGAAGTGTATTATGTGGCCAATTAGATGTACAGCAGATCTCTTCAGTAGCATAAAGGAATCTTCATTTTGCTTTCTAACATACCAGTCTGAACAGATTAAAGGGTAAGTCCCCCTTCCGAGCAGTAGCATCTGCAAAACATTGATAACATGACCTGCACAGTGGCAACCTGATACAGTGATAAGCTAAGTAATCATAAAATGATAAAATTGTATACTTGTTTGAGTTGGAAGGGATCCCTAAAGGTCATCTAGTCAACTCCCCTGAAATAAATAGGAACATCTCCATCTAGATCAGGTTACTCAGAGCCCTGTCCAGCCTCACCTTGAGTGTCTCCAAGGATGTTATACATCACCTCTCTGGGCAACCTCTCTTATTGTTACATAAGGTTATTTTTAGATAAGGTTATTTTATATGAAATTATTGTTCTGAATTTCTTATATCCACTCTAAATATTCCCTCATCTAGTTTGAAGCCATTTCCCCTTTTCCTATCACAACACAGCCTGCTAAAGTGTCTGTCCCCTTCCTTCTTATAGATCTCTTTAAGTACTGAAAGACCACTATCAGGTCTCCCCACAGCCTTCTCCTTCCCATGCTGAACAGCCCTGGCTCTCTCAGCCTATCCTCATAGGGATAGTGTTCCATTTCTTGCATCATTTTTGTGTCTCTCCTCTGGTCATGCTCCAACAGGTCCACATCTCTCCTGTACTGAGGACTCCACATCTGGATGCAGTAGTCCAGGTGAAGCCTCACCAGCACAGAGCAGAGGGGCAGGATCACCTCCCTCAACCTGCTCACCACACTGCTTTTGATGCAGCCCAGGATACAGTTGGATTTCTGGCCTGTGAAAGCACATTGCTGGCTTGTATCCACCTTGCTATCTACCAGTACCCCCAATTATTTTTTGGCAGGGGAAGTCATTAGCAGTAAACAGCTACAGTAAATAATAACAGCAAATCATCAAAAATTCATTTATATTTACATATAGAAATAAACTAGGACAGTTTGTTTTGTGTATTAAGAGAATTTCTCTGCAGTACTTCAAACTCTGTTTTTCGTACCTTCAGATGAGCCTGCTCCTTCTGAGGTTGCTGAAGTTGCTCTATGAGCTCCTGTTATATAAACAGAGAAGTCATCTCTTTTACCCTGCCCTTTCCAGCTTGTCTTAGCATATGCTGCTAGTTCTCACAGCCAACAGGCTCTGACAACTGGCAGTCTGTCTGTCAAGAGGATCTGAAAAAATTAAGCACTGAACAGAACGCTCAGCTCAGGATCATCTCAGTGGCTTCAGGAATGTGTAAGCAACATTGATACTGCAGCAGGATGCTTGTTTTTCTGTGAATGCAGAATCTGCTTTAAAGTGGTAATATTTCTCTTTTGCAATGCTTAATCACCAGAAAATTGCATATTCTAAAAGCCAAACTCCCTTCTGCTTCTGGGCTAGACAGAGCCCCGATAAAGCACAGACAAGCGCCTCACACTGTGCAGCCAGAAATGGGTGCTTTGCTCAAGGTGACCCTCCCTGTCTCTCTCATTTCACCAGGCTGCTGTCACCTTCTTCTTGCTTCTTCTCACCTTTTAGAACATTGTCTACTTCCCTTCTGCCTGGCTTATGTCAGGTGAGGAGCTGATCCAATGCTGTCACACCAGGCAACTGGCGCCAGGCCGAGCAATATTGTCCCTTTGCTGCTGGAAGCAGAGAGTACAAGGAGAGGAGGCAGTGACCTGCCTGGCAGTGCTGACAGCAGGGGAGGGATGCCAGCGGCACGGCTGGGATGGTGCCAGGAGCCGTGCTGGGAGGGCTCCGACTCTGCATTGCTGGACTTCTGAAGGAATGGTGAAACTTTGCTGATCTTCCTGACAAGCACTTAGGTTTTATACTCTCGAGTATAGTCCTTGATGAAGTTTAGGAGCGGACAGAGAAAAGCAGCTTTGTGCTGCTGTCACTGCTTCTAATTACCAGCTTTAATAAGGCTTCATACTGATTCTTCCTCCCTGGCTTTTAAGATGGTGTTACGGCCTCTCGGGTGAGTGGATGATTCTTTCAGAAAAGCCAGCAGCAAGAGCTAATCTACAGTGCTTATTTAATATACACAAACCAAACTGGCTTGTAATGAAGGTTCAGAATGTTATGGCAAATACTCAGCACAGAAAAAAATCAGTCTTAATATAGGTAGGTGATGGGAGCGCTACCCCTATTCTCTTCCCCATAAGTGTTTTTTTTTTTTAAGTGAATACATTTCAAGCATGTGACCAATTTTAATCACAGAAAAAAATTGCTTTATATACAACCTCCTGTTTTAAAACAACCTTTCTGAAGAAGAACATCTTTGCTTAGGCAGACCATTTGTCTTTGATAGCAATCTGAAGGATTTTTGATGCAGTCACCTTGTAAGGCTGCAAACTGACAACACTGTGCAACTCATCCACAAGCTGTAGTGGATGTTGTGCACTTCTCTTCAGATAATTCTTTTTTTCACCCTTGTTTAGATTCTGTGCTGTCAGATTTGAGGATTTTTTCAAAACAGGTTTTCCTCTTTCTTTCTTTTTCAGTGGGCTGATGCAACGAGTCACATAGTTCACTCCCAGCATTTTACACGATAAATAGGAAAGATAATTTAAATTGGCACAGATCCTATAAGATATGTCAATCAGTTTTAAGTGCCATCTGTCACAGTGCACTGAGAGTGGAGGAGAGAGGAAAGCACCCACCGGTTCATCTCACCGGCTCTCCACACCAGGTGCCTGAGTGCCTGTCAGCAGCCGTGTTCCATCCTGCTTTATGAACAGTCACTTGTCCTCTTCTATGCTGGGGGCTACAACACACTTTGTAAAAACTGCATCCAAAGCAAAGGTTATACCTCTCCTCTCAATAGAGGGGAAAAAGAAGCAAAAATCCTCTGTTTTCCTTGCCAAATTTAGAGGGCAATTTTTCTTGTGTTCCCTTTTTCCTTACAAATAAGCAAAGATATATCTATCTGTCTTACAGTGTTCGTGTGCAAAGCTCCATTTCAACCCAGGAGTGCCCGAACTTCTCGCTTATTTGTAAGAGGGTGTTCTGCTGCACCAGGGCATCATTCACCTTTCTGCTTCTATACTGCCACTCCACAAGTGCCTGAAGAAAATGGTCCGTGGTTTTCTCCTGATGATTAGTTCGGATTTGCTAGAGTGAGGAGGAGGGTTGTCTTTTTTGTTTGTTATTTGGTATGATAAAGTATTGTGTTGTAATGATAAAGAATTAAACACCAAAGTGCTTCATTTTCTAACTCCATTCCCTTGTCTGTACAGAAATTGATGTTAAGGCAGATATTTGTGCAATTAGCAGAGTCAAATGCACCAGGAGCAGACCGGCTGGCAGAGATGAGCATGTCATCCCCCCTTCCCTCTCTGTCTATGAACCAGACTGCATTGAATGAGCTACACAAAATCTTTTCTTCTTGTCTTTCTCTGATTGCTGCTAGTTGCAATCATAGGATTGCTGATGGTGCAGCCAGAATTCTTCAGACAATAGATTGTTGGTTTTTTTTCACATTTTCCAGGTCCCTCCTCCCAGGTGCCCTTGGTCTCTAAGAGGATCTACCCAGCAAGACTATTTATTTCTATTTCTTGACTATTATCAAAGGAGAAACACCTTGCTTTTTCCCATTTTTGTCCCTAGCTTTCCTCAGACAGATGCCTTTGTTCAGTCTGTAAGTTTATTTCTTTCATTCCTTCATGAAATTAGCATCTTCAAAATCCTCCCCATCTTCTCTGAACCTGTGATGAGCAGCAAGCAGGTTGCAGGGATTTTGATAACGGCCTTTCTCTGTCATTGAGGGCTGCTCATGCCTGCTCAAAACCTGTTTCCTATGTGCTAGGAGATTATATCCTCTGCCTCTGAGAGTCATGGTAAATGGAAAATTATGTCTTCCAAAAGTATGATTTATTTACTACAAACAGCAAAATTATCACAGCAGATTCTTCAACTGAAGGCAGAGCTTCACTGTGCTAGAGAAAAGTAAAAACCAATTATTGTCCTAAAAAATAAATTGCACAACAAATAAAACAGAAGAATTGTTGAGGAAAAGGGTATTAGGTCTGTGGGAATGTGAACACCATTTCCTTAGACTATTTATGGAGAAGACTTATGAGTCTGGATTTTGTTTGTCTGTCCTCAACTAGATACAGTTTTCAAATGTAATTATAGAAGATGGGTACTCTAGAAATTGGGACAGCTACAGGTCATTAAACAGCATATGCTGAGAGTCACTAATGCCATGAAGCACCCACTTAGTAGATGATGTACAACATAAAACCTAATTTTATATTTGCAAAACAGAACGTATGTTAAGAGTGGGCAGGTGGACAACAAGCTACTTTGAATAATAGTTGTTTTTCCCTAATCAAATTTTATCTGTCTTCACTGGAGAAGCAAAAACATACAAACTTTAAAAATCATCTGTGTAATTTAATTAGACAATCATGAAATATCTTACTATTTTTAGCCATATTAAATTAGAAGCATAAGCTTTTCTTCCTTGTAAGCTTGTAGGTTCATTTAGAATCTTATGAGCATTAGCCCACTTTGTATTAAATTCTGTAAATTTCAAAACCCAGTAGTTCCAATAGAACTTAAGCAGAGCATTAGTGCTGTCATTCCTTCTGGAAGACTGCTCAAGAAAAATGCCTCTTGATGATACAGACATCCAGGAGTACGTTTTGTAATTCTGCATAGAGACGGTTTTCATTATGACTTGTCCTCACTCCATATGCTAAATAAATTAATCTCAATTTCTTTCCATCTCAGGATGAATTTCAGAGGAAAAAATGGAATTGAAATTTCTTGTTCTTGCTCTCCTAATCTCATTTTCCTTACACAATCACAACAGTGCAACACAGTTCATCTTGTAGAGTGCCTATACATTTGCATTTTTTTAATGGGCACCCTCCCATTTCTATTGAGAAAGTGTCCGTGTCTATCTTCCCCATTCCCTTTTGAATAATCCACTAAACTCTCTTAAGCAAAGTACTTCCTAAGGAAAGATCCTATAAATGCTCCAGCAGAACCTCCTCCTGTGAGTCAGCAAGTTCCTATACTGATCGCACAGTGCACATTCTCAGCAAAGACATGGCTAAAACAACCACCTAAAAATATTGGACAAAGAAATTATGATCTCTTTTTAGGATAGCCCTTCTTGCAGAGACATCTTTTGCTCAATTAGTTATGTAAAATTAATTTTCCTCATTTTCTTTTATTACACTGTGACATATCCTGACTTCTTTTGCAGAGTTCCTTTGTAATGTCTGAGAGGTCTAAAGAGGCTGACATCTATCAGCCACATGAGAGTCATTAGTTGACTGATGCCTTCCATGGCATTACATTAGCAGCCAGCTTCCCTGCTCCAGGGCTGCACAGCAAGATCCTCTGCTCCAATCAACTCCAAAAGCTTCCTCTGTTCTACCGGTGCTCAGAACTCCACGAGCATGATGTAAAATATATTATCTGTAATCATGTAAATTTGTACAGTCGGAGAGTCGGTTTTTATTTGCTTGGCAGGAGAATCCACAGGCTTGCAACACTCCAAAGCTTTAAAATTGCTAGGTACAACTGCTGTGACATTTCAATTCAGCTGTGCTCATCCCAAATGATAAAACGACCATCTCTGACCTTTCACATGCACGTCTATGCATAAAGCTCGACAGTAAGTAAATGTTTGAAATCTCTCTTGGAGAACTGAAAGCAGCTGCTACCCTGTGTTGTGTATCTGCAAGGATTTAGAAGACTTTCATTAATATTCTCCTAAAGTAAGCCTGAGAAATTTTGTTGGTGGCAGTAGCACTCAGCCTCAGAGAAATAATAGGTGAAAGACAGTGTGTGACATGCACATCAAACCTCAGCAGAAATGCAAAGCAGTATCTATGGCTACATTCCTCACAAAGGTGTGGATGTCACCTGTGCTCATTCCTCTGTTGTTTATGCCAGCAAATGTCAGACAGAGATCTGCATCTACACTGTGCCACTTTACTATTGCTTTCTTCATTTGGCCAGAGGGCCCAAAGTACATTCCCCAGAAGAGAAAAGATGTCAGAAGAATTTATGATGAAAGCATATGGGCATATGGCATTTGGGAAATAAGCTGATTTACTGTCACTCCTTGCAAACACAGTCCCGCAGAGCTTCTGCCTGTTGAACAAACTTTGTTCCCCTACCAAATTCTGGCATCTAAAACAACACTCATTTCCTCTTTCTGGCATAAGGTTGAAGGGAAATTTTAAAAGCCATATCTGCTAATGTACATAAATTTTCTGCTTGCATCCTCTCACAAAAAGTGATATAGCAAAAAGTGACTTACAATGTTGTGTTTCATGCTGCCTCTGTAACAAGTACACCTTTTTTCAAATGTAAAGAACTGACTTCCTACTTGAGGAAAACAAATGACTGCATAACCCTTGTACTAACTAGAGGTGCCTGCTCCAAGTTTCTTGGCAGCATGTTACACTGATAATCCAAGCAACAAATTCACAGCCTCTTTTGTGTGTATGAGTGATTATATCATGAAAAGGAGGACAATGAAAGATCTCATTTCACCTCTTTAAAACCCAGTGAATTTCAATAAAGACTCTGTAACCAAATACATTTGTGATTCTTACTCGTGTTACTTGTCCTAGAACCAAGGCTTACACCTAAACTGCCATGCATACCAATGGATCTAGGAAGGAAACCTGATTACTTTCTTTCTGCATTATCCAAGAAAAGAGCAAAGCAGGAAAAGGCTTCCATAGCTTGTGGATATACTCTGTTTGGAACGGAATTGAATGGAATACTTTTGAAAGTTATAATATTAATAAATCAGGAATCTGTTTACTTTTACAGCTAATTTCTCGTTTAGCATTTTTAAATGATACATTCATTTGTTTTAATAAAGCTTTTTAATTTTGCACACAATTAGAGCAATTCATAATTATAATAACAAATATTCATATCATAGTAACTGAAGTTAAAGGTTCATTTGATTTAATAGTGTTTTTGTCCTATCTTTATTTAGATACATACGGATAATATATATATTATTTTTATCTTCCATGTTCTCCTGAGGGGCATGCTAATCTTGAAAACAGTTAAATATATTTAAATGTTAAGCTGTCAAATAACTCTTATTTGAAAGGAAAGGAAATGAAACAAGTATGAATCTTGTATAGTGTGTACTGATTCCTATTCTTCAAGATTTGTTCAAAATCACTATTATTTATGCAAGTGAGATCCTCACTATGTTAGTCCCTTAAATGATGCTAAATTGCTATGCTTGGTTAGCCTTCTCTGAAACTAAAAATATATGTACAAAAGTTAAACTAAATTTGACACCTCTACTTGCCTTGAATTCTACTGACTAATCTTACATAAATAAGTAATCTTACACATAGAACAAGGACAAGTGCTCAGCCTCCTTCACTGCCATACGGGCTGAAAGCTAGATCAGTCTTTCAAGCATCCTTGATAACATATAAACAATTCTTCTTCACAATTGTCATTTTATCCAAAGGTGAAAGCTGAATTATTATTCCAGGGCAGGAACAGTGGCAAGATTTTTAAACTGATGTTATGAACATTCTTCACTTGATTGGAAATGATTGAGAGATTGGCTGATTCAAATTGACTTGTGTTGAATTCTATGTTATGGATAGTTCTGTGACTGCTATAGGACAATGTTGACTGAATAATAACTGCGGACATTTTAATATATGTATAGCTCTAAAAATCTAAATTGTCATCAATATATATTATTTATTTCTTGGCAATAACACAATCTTATTAGACATAAATAGTGTCTAGTCTACTTCCCATGCTATACATATCAGAAATCTCAGTAGCAAGTTGGAAAGAATGAGAAAGAAATAAGGCTGAGAGCTGAACAATAAATGAATACTTATGATAATTTTAATATGAACCTGAAAGAAGAGCACTAAATGCAAGCATGAATTAGTGATTCTTGTAAAAACCTCTGCTTCTTTACACTATATTTTAAAAAGTGCAGATTTCCTAAAGATCTTAATGTGTTTTTTTCAATTTTCTGGTCTTTATAGTTTTCCTAAAACTGGGGATACTATCACTGTAAGGATATCTTTGCTATTGTTCTTACACAACAAAGTTTTCATTTCTTCAAAAGTGTCAATGTTCAATAGTTTCTGATTAAATAATTTTGGATAGTCCCTACAAGGGAGGTTTACTCTTTAGCATAAAATTTGCTTATTTGTGACTATTTAGCATTACAGATAGTTTTAATTTACCAGAGTGATGCCACAACATATTGAAACCACAACTCAAACACAACAAAGCAATTCCAGCTTACAGTTTGAACCACAGTACAAACACAATGCCCACTCACCATTAAAGGCTCACATCAGGCCTTGCCAGATAGGGCCTGCTAATCTCTTCACAGTTCATTCTGTTGGTTGTCATTTTTCATACTCTACACTGGGCTAAGCTTCACATACACTTTTCCCATGCTGATCTGGCTGGCTCAGGGAGATGTTCCCACTTTTGTGATTAAATGGGGGAAGGCAATTCACACATCCAGTAGATACGCTAACACAGCCATTTATCCAAACTTTTAAAGGCAAATAAATATCATCATTACTCATTGCTTTATGTGAAACGCATGCATGGACAACTGCATAAATGACCCAGTATTGAATCTGAAGGGTTTGGGACAGGGTTTGAAGGCATGCATTTGACCATAAGACACTCAAGTTTGCCCTCTATCAGCTTCTGACTCGGAAGACTCCTCAGTTCTGTAGTTAAGACTCTCAGTCTGTAGCTAAAGGTCCTTCCCAAATTTTGGTATTTCTGTGGCTCGTTCTCTGCTTGCTATAGTGCATTCTTCTCTTTGCACCAGGATGCACCTAGACTCAGTTCATCAGCCATTTTGTCTTCATTAGATACTTTTCAAATGGTTCTGACCTTAGTGTGTCTGAAGTCATCAGTGTTACTTTTACAGGATGGGTCTTCGCATGGAAAATACACATTATATCAGGAGATTTAAATATGCATCTGTACAGGTCTTAGATATGTCTGATTGTCCTTAATAGTTTTATTGGCTTAATTCCTTTTTAATATTCCAAACAGATATGCTGAGATGGAAAGCCGGCTTCTTAAATCAACCCTGTTAACGCTCATGTGGAATATTGAGTACTGTATCTCACAGGAGCAAGTTAAACCAATTCCACAAGACTCGTTGCTTATCACTTCCCAAATAGAGTTTAAGAATTGCATTTGATTTATTAAGACACAATTGTGCTGGGAGAACTTCTCCCAGGGCACAGCTTTTCTATGCACCTTATTGATATAGCTGTGATCATCAAAGACATGTAAGCTCTGTTGAGAAAGTAAAATTTTCTGACTCTAGTAAGATATTTTCATAGAATCATAGAATCATAGAATCACAGAATCATAGAATCATAATATGGCTTGGATTTAAAAGGACCTGAAAGATTATACAATTTCAACTTCCACCCCCTGCTGTGGGGAGGGTTGCCAACAATTAGGCCAGGCTGCCTAGAGCCACATCTACATTTTCCTTCACTTTAGTGCTTCCAGGGCTATTTTTATTTATAAACATATTTAAATCATTGGCCTCTGGAACAGACTGCACTTTGCACTTACTATTTGCTGGGGTAGAATGGAATGATAAGAACAGGTATTTGGGAGTTTGGTGGGGAATTTGGTATGCCCTTCAATGTTTGGTTTTTTTCAAGACAAGGAGAAGCTGCTATTACATTAGTTTTAGGTTTCATTTGTTATTTGTTATTAAAGGACTAAAGATCAAACAATGTGCTAAAAATTCTGGAGATCAGTTCCACCTCCAACATGTTTTTCTTGAACTATAGTGCTATATCTTCACCCACTCGATATCTACCATTGGGAATGCCCTTTTGAAAATGGGTATCTATTTTGAGAGAATAGCCATGGTTACAAGAGCAGCCCCTAAATTTTGAATTTAGCACATCAACACGGTCTTTCTGTGAGAGGAAAGATGCGCAGTGACCTCCTCCTGAAATATCACGTAGTCTTGTGGCTCAACTTTTCAAAAACAAGTCAGTAGATACAGCTGTCAAGATGAGGAGATCCTGTATCTCAAATTACTCATTTGCGTATTCACGCACTGCAATTACATGAATTCTGCCTAAAAGGATATTTCCTCTCCCCTTTGTCCGGACAAAAACTCAGCTTTATGAAATTGGGAAGAATGTATAAAGAACACAGTGTTTAGTATAAGAGTTACCAAACTCTTTCACAGAAGTTGTTGTCTCTATACACAGTGAAGAATTGCCTTTTATAGACATCTGAAAGCACTTCTCTCTCTTTCCCTCAGCTTTGAAAGTCTGGGGACATAACTTAGCTTGTTAGGACAAAAAAAAAACCCATATATTTAATATATTGTCATACCATGCCCAAAATAATTCAGCAGATTCTAGTCCTCAATATTTTCCTTCAGACATCTTTCCGCAGTAGGAAAAGATCAAGTTTTTTGGCTGTCAGTGTTAAAATCTTCATTAGCTATTTGAACTCCTTCAGTTTCTTTGAGTCTCTACAGGAGGTTTGATTTTTTTTGCTTTGCTTTGCTTTTTTTTTCTACTTAATTCAGTATCTAGTATTTTCATATACTCCTCACTTTTAATTTTGAGTGAGGTACTTGGTGCTAAGAGATAACTCTGTGGCAGATGTAATTATCCAGCAGGATATTAGTCACCTGCTACTGCCACCTACCTGCCTTTGTCATACCAATGTGTTGTGGCTGAGAAGAGAGCTCAGAAATCCTTCTACTTTCCTTACAATTATTTCTACATGATAAATATCTGTGTGGCAGCCAGACAGAAAAATCAGAAGTTTAAACTTCAAACCTGAGACTCATCAGTCCTCTAGTCAATAGATCTGACTCTCAGAACCTAGCCCATGCTTTATCTTTATTGCTGGCACCACCACCTTGACTTTTTAAACTAAAAAGAACAATTGTAATTTTCTAGTTTGTTCCTAGTCTCCTACTATTTCCTTCAGGCCTGTAACTTCAGCTGGAACCAGACACATCTATCAGAAGGCCATTCACTTTGATGTTAAAGCTTTAAAGAACAGAGTGTAATTGGAGCATAAGCTTATTTAACTTTACTGATTATTTCAGAAATATTTTTGCATGCTTTTACCTCACTTCACTTTGCTGTCATTGCAGCTCTTTAGAAGATATGTTATCCTACTGCTATAGGTTAAATTCACTTTGCATTACAGTGAATAAATAGATACACAGCCGAGAACAGCCAGATCTCCACCATCTAGGATAATTAAATGGACTGGGACAGATGGGGAACAAACATGTTAACTACCCCAGGTCATAAGAATGCTAGGCAACACTAACCAAAAGCTTCCAAATAATTCTGTGAGGAGTCAGTTTGCAATAATCAGTGAATCACCAGCTTTACTTAAAATTGCTCTCACAGTGGCTTCCTTGTATCAGGTAACTGGTTTCTCACAGATCTGCTCACTTATATATGGCACTAGATCTCTTTTGGTGCCATGCATTTTGATAACTTTACACCAGAAATTGAAAATCTGTCTATCAGCGCTGCTGGAAAGTGATTCGGAAGAATTTCCCTTGGATCTCTGTCATATTATCCACTCTGCTACCATGTCAAGCTGGATCTGAGCTGGCTTTATGCAGAGTGGCTCCATGTCACTCTTCCCAGAGCTGCCAGTAATGGGAATGAGTGTTGGGAGGTCTGGTTTGGTTCTGCATACAGCAGTTTAATGGCTCCTGAATGGCATTAGATTTACTGACTCAAGGTGCAAGGTGTCTTCTGGACACATAACCAGATTCATATGGCACTGCATTTGAGTTTAGAAGTCCAGCTCACAGAAATTGGCTCTACAAAGAGTTTGCCATGATTAATGGAGTGATTAATCAGCAACTGGATAAACCACCCACAGATCATTCACAGTTGATTATAGTTGCTTTTATCTGACTCTGCTCCTGGAGTGAAATTTTTTGTAATGCACAAGGCAAGATTGTTTCAGCTAAATACCTAGTGGGTATTTGCAATCAAGATGCCATAACACTGCTTGAGACAAATGTTAACTTTTGCTCAAGGGAATATGGGAATGATGGTGCTACTGTAGGTCAGTACAAAATGAAAAGCTATCAGAGTAACTAACAGCCCAGCTTCAGAAAAAGCTGAACTGAAATTCTCAAGATGCCATTCATTGGATGGAAGTCTTGCTCTTTTCATGATCCCAGTTCACTGAGGTTTGTCTTGGCTTGGTTTGGTTTTTTGGGTTTAAAAATATGCCTCTAAGGTGGCAGAAGACAAAAATGCTTCTCCACTTTGCAATGGTTATATATGCTACCAACTGCAGAAGCAGATTATCTGAGGAAAAATGTTTCAGTTGTACAGAATCAGAGACAAAGGGATGGAGGTTTTTTTAAAGGAACTCTGCTCTCAAGTGCCGCTGCAATTCTTACCATTTGGAACCCTGATATTAACTCAGCCAAAGGTCCTATGGGTCTCACCTATACCATGTCTGAGTGGTTAGCAGAACTGGTAGCCAAAATACTATTTTGAGAATAATAAAAATCTTAATTAGATGCTCCTGTGACAAGAAAAATTATCTTCTTGATTTAACTGCTGTTTTGGGTGTCTGCAAATGATTACACAGACTCCAAGATGGCTCAGTTAAAGGCCATGTTCAGTTAAAGTAATATAACAAGGGGAACAACCTTTAGGCATATTGTATTAATGTAGTAAATGAGGGCAAAAGGACTTTAGAGACTGAAGGCTAACCTACAAAAAAATCACAAAAGAACTCTGGTTCTTAGCTGTGTCTTTGAGCTGCTTGACAACTATTATTATTGCTTTATGACTCTTGTAGGTATCTGAAATGTCATGGTAACTATAATTTTATGGATAGATATACCCTGAATGTCTGCTGCCAGCTTCACTCTGAATCAACTGCAGCCTGGAAGCAGGTAAGCATCTCACTGATTCCTGTTACTCATTAATCAAATCTCCTCTCATCTCATTTCTGGACTTCCAGCATCCAGGAGTTGCTGTCAGAATTCAGCTACCCCATAGAAAACACAGAGAAGATGGGAAGGGTTGCTGTTCCTGATCACAACATCTCACTCAACACGTGGAAAACCCATATTCATACAGTTAAAACTAGATCCAGCAAAAGAACTTGACACTGAGATCCCTATTTAAATGAGTGGATATTGCAGTCCTTGTTTCTCACATGTGATGCCCATGACAGGAATCCAGGGACCTCCAGACAGCAGGGCACACGAAGAGAAGGATCCAAATCAGACATCATACTAAGTAGAGAACTGTCTAAAGTTAGTACAATCTGATTATATAGAAAGAAAAAACAGAGACACAAGTTGAATCCACCCCCAAATACCACAAGAACAAATAATTTCTATTAAGGATCCAGCAGTTTCCTTATAAGTAGCCTCATCTTATCAGCAGTATGCATTATGCGTACACACATATGGTTCAGGGATGAAGGTATAGGAACATCAAGTTCCTAGACCCAGTAATTTTTGGATCAGACCCAGCTCTGCTTGGGGCAAGAGAAAAATACAGCTCCACATGTGTAGAAACAGCACTTAGGCATCCAGCAGGCTCCATGGCAGAGACTCCAGAGATTTGGCTCACTCCGGAAACAGACAGCAACTAACAGAGGAATACCAGAATCCATTTACATATTGTTCTAGAATGCTCCATGTAGGTCTTCTATAAAAGAATGGGGGATTTATGGATGAAAGCTATTCTGTAAATGTTAAGCTTTTGTAAAAGTTAATTTTGGCACCATGTTTATGGTTTGTCTGTAACTGTTCCTCCAAAGGTTCGTCTTGCAGTCATATAACACAAGAGCAGGAAGTTATAAATATTCAGTTTTTGAATCCACAAGTTTTCAGCACATTTACAGCAGTCATTTTCTTGCCCTTTCTACTTGTGTTCTTATTAAGTAAGCAGCAGTCTTTCTTGGCAGTAAACATTTTATTTTAATAGCACATACTACCACCTGCTGTAAGAAACTGAAATTGCCTTTGCAATTGTAGAGCTTCTAAGCCTTGGTAAAGCAGTCAGCATTATGTCTAGAATAAATCAAGATCACTGACATCTTTCTCTGATGCAAACTTAATTACCTATTCATCCAAATATTGTCTAATTTTAAAAGTTTCTTAATTACTTGTGATTGACAGATCACACATTTATATATAATAGCAGGAGTTTTGCTGTCTCTAAGGCATATGGAAATTTAGGAAACACTTCTGTTGTAGATATGAAACAGTGTCTTACTTCAAAAATATTTATGAAGATTAGCCATTTTTAAGTAGAGAAAATTCAGTTGAGAAAGTAACAATTCCCCAAGATCAGCAGAATTTTTCTAATAAATCAAGCCATTGGGGTTCAACTTTTCAGAATACAAATTACTAAAATATTTATTATTTTACTCAGTTGACTCAAATGAAAGCTGAGAAACATTTAGAAAATCATGACACCACTTTGTGACTTTTTAGAATAATACTGTAGCGGAATGGAACACATGTTATACTGATATTTTAATGTATGCCCCCCTGCTTCTCTTCCTGATAGCAATTTAGAAGCTGAATTATATGTAAACAACTCTTTTTGGAGAATCTTCAGCATGCATAGATCCATGTAAGTGTTATGAAGTCTATGAGCTTGATCACCCTAGTGTAACCTACCACTATGACTATTCTCTGCTTTTCTACTATCTACCCATGTTAAAGACAGGAACAATTTGATTAACCCTAAGTGCTATTGTTAATAAAAACAGCAACAAAAGTACCAAGTTTTTTTCATTTTCCTTACTGTGTATGTAGGTTTAAAATGTAGTTTTTCCTTTTATTTTTACTCAATAACCTCATCATTGTTACCCTATCAGCCTTTTCTCCCTTTGTTCAAATCTACACCTTAGGCACTCTCTACACACATTTTTCTTGGCATCTTCAGGCTTCTTTTCAGGCACAGTGTCTCCAAAACTGAATGTCTTCTCTTTTTTTTTCTCTGTTTTTCTTCTTTTTCTCCTCCACTTTATTTATAGTCTCCATATCTTTCACTCAGAACCATTATCTTGCTAGACTTGATTGATTTCCTCACTTTCTAACAACTCTCAAAGCTCCCCTTTTCTACCTGCAACAATGTCAAAACATTTTGCCATATGTTCATGTGTTGCATTCCTAAGCTCCATTCCCTGCCTACTTAAAGCTGAGCTTCCTGAACAGGTTTTTCTGAGCATCACTGTTAACAGTAGTGCCAACAGTAGTGTCCTGAAAACAATGGAACACATCTGGCTTGTGATATCTATGTGATGAGCACTGCAGAGAGATGCAGGTGCTTCCTGGGATGGATAGATGGATGGCTGGAAGGATAGGTAGAAGGAAGGGAGGAAGGGAGGAAGAGAGGAAGGGAGGAAGAAAGGAAGAAAGGAAGGGGGAAAGGGAGGAAGAGAGGAAGGGAGGAGGGGGATAGGAGGAGGGAGGGAGGGAGGGAAAGGAAAGGAAAGGAAAGGAAAGGAAAGGAAAGGAAAGGAAAGGAAAGGAAAGGAAAGGAAAGGAAAGGAAAGGAAAGGAAAGGAAAGGAAAGGAAAGGAAAGGAAAGGAAAGGGAAAGGAAAGGAAAGGAAAGGAAAGAAAGGAAAGGAAAGGAAAGGAAAGGAAAGGAAGAGGGAAAGGAAAGGAAAGGAAAGGAAAGGAAAGGAAAGGAAAGGAAAGGAAAGGAAAGGAAAGGAAAGGAAAGGAAAGGAAAGGAAAGGAAAGGAAAGGAAAGGAAAGGAAAGGAAAGGAAAGAAGGAAAGGAAAGGAAAGGAAAGGAAAGGAAAGGAAAGGAAAAGGAAAGGAAAGGAAAGGAAAGGAAAGGAAAGGAAAGGAAAGGAAAGGAAAGGAAAGGAAAGGAAAGGAAAGGAAAGGAAAGGAAAGGAAAGGAAAGGAAAGGAAAGGAAAGGAAAGGAAAGGAAAGGATGGCAGGAAGGAGTAGATGTTAAGCAACCCTCTTTTCTGCTTTAATGATAACCTCTGTCTTACTCTAAAATATCTCTCCCTGACAGAGATGTGAAACCTCCTTAAATATCTAGGCCATTTCCTGTTATCTTGTTGTTGCTTAACAACTATAATATTTGTTGAGACATCTAATTCTGAAGCATTTTCCTTTCCTTTTTCCTTCTTCTTTTAAGCACCATAGATTGTGAGGTATCTTTATGTAGGCTCCTCATAAATTAAATACTTTAATAATCAGATCAACATGCTGTATCTACGGGCACATGTTTGCTATCGCCTCAGAAGCAGTACATCTTTTTTTAAAGCAAGTATACATTTTTCATTGTCAGACAAATGCATTAGTGAAGAGACTCTCTTAGTAACATTCTATTTGTCCAAATCTTTTTATTTTTCCTTTTATTTTGCTTCGGGTTAGTCAAAACAGAGCAGAGAAGACATTATCTACATCTCAGCTTTATCACTGCTGTTTCTGTTCTGTTGAAGTCTGTAGGATGTCTCCAGAAATATTATCTGACAGGGAAATTGTTTCCACACTGTTTTGTGCTTTCACCTGCCAGAAAAGAAATCGACAAAAAAATTGAGTATGCTCTAGACTAAACAAAACAGTTAGCTTGCAGTTAGTATAAACCAGTTCTAAAATCAAAGGCTGCACCAGGATTGAGTTTTGTAAGTTAAAATGTTGCCTCAAATGTTGCTTGTGTTTAAAGATATCCGCAGAAATTTTCCTATCATATGTGAAAACTAAATCTTAAATTTAAGTATAAACTGACACATGCTTAAATACATGCTCTTTAAAAGTAAATTTAAAAGTAAATTTAAAAATACATAGATCAGTAGAATTGCTTCCACGCTTTAAAATTAACTATATGCTTAAGCAGTTGGCAGGATGAGAGCAATGAAAATGCTACAAGTCAAAACATTGAACTCTTTTGCCTTTTTTTATAACCTATGATCTTTCATCTGCTACAAGGATGACACAGAAATGAAATCATCTGCTCTTGATGCACTAACAGACATGAGGTTTTGCTTGTTTTTATTTGACTTAGCATTAACAGCAAATGCATTTTCAACAATGAAACAGCAATATATCTTCTGGCTCTTTGAAATGCAGGCAAAAAGAAAAGGTCAGTTATTACTAGAGATGCAACACGTCTTCACTGATGATACCATCAGAACAAGAGATGCTCCTCTCAAAAGTGAGCATTTTGATGAAAACCAATGTTCTCCTACTCTGAAAGAAATAATTACACAGATGAATGAAACCATAAAGAAGATGATTATCTAAATGTTTCTGGGTTTTTTGTTGTTTTTTTTTTTGAGGAGGGGTTGAAATTTCCTTTTTTGAAGTGTCATTTCTATAAACCATTATTGTGTTTTCTGTGTGACAGAAAAGTCAAACTAATTTTTAAGTTTTGATTTATTCTTTCTACAAATTATTAATAGTTAGATGTGGCTCATCTTCCTTTATAAATGGAAGCTCTGAATAGCTCTAATTCTCCTCTAAGAATTTATATAGACATACAGAAACAAAACTGTACACAATTGTACATTAAAAAAAAACATTACTTCTTTTCTTTTAGCTTATAAGTAGGCAAAACAACTAAACAAGGACATAGATACACCAGAAAACTCAGCTCTCACCAGGGCTTACACACAAGATTCCAGAGGCATTTCTATCTCATCAAAGTCTACAGATGGGACCTCTTCTGTAGAAGGACACAAGTTTTGTGTGCGTGTGTGTATCTGCATACACAAAGTTAGTATGCATAGGGAAAGCTAGATCTATATAAAGCTATCTGCACCATGCTAATTTATTAAATTGTCACTGAAAACATAGCTTTGTGATGTTTTGGGATGTAGAAGCTCTAAACTTGAATCCATCTGTGAATGTTTATCATTCTGCATCCAGCTCTCACTGAATAAAATCTGTGAAGCAGATAAACTCTGAAGCAGTCAGCAACATGAGGCTCCTCTATGACTTCCACAGGGAAGATGCAGAATGCTTGCTGTAACCCGCAGCCTTGAGTCTACTTGCTTGGGTTTCTCCTGAAAAGCAGGAAGAAGTGAGCCTGCAGCCTGTCAACAACAGGATATTCAGCATAGGTCGCTGACATCCGGCATAAAAACATTTACTGTAAAAGCAACCACCATCATTTTAAAGAAACTGAATTTTATGGCATGTTAGGCCGAGCTCACACCAGTAGGCAAGCTTTGCAGTGCAAATTGGATTGAGTCCTTACAGAGAGATGTAGGGACACACTGTGGATTATTATCTGTCTTCATCACCAATGGTACAGAGAGCTGCTCACTGCTATGAAAACTGAGATGCTGCTCTATATATCAGTAGCAGAAGACAAACTGCTTTTTAAGAAGGCTATAAAGCTCTAGTAGCAATTCAATGGGACTCTCAGAATTGCAGTGCTAACAAGAAATCTCTAAGCTCTGCCTAAGGTGAGCTTTTAATGGATGAATCTCATTTTCCAACTCTAACACAGTAAAGATAACAATATGATAATTTGTTGAAGCATTCAGAAAGCACGGATGATATAAGGAGTAAATCATTAGATTTCCTACATTATTAGAACCACTACTAATTATAAGTCAAAGACAAGCTGAAAAATCTGATGGGTGCTTTTCAAACATAGATTTTCTAACTAATGATTAATTCCTGTAGTATTCATATCACAGCCTTGTTCATTGATGCAGTTAGGAATGCTGACTGATGACCTAAAAACCGTGGAATCAATACTCATTCAGTGACTACAGGCCATAGGTGGTCAATTTCAAAAATGTAAAGAGTAGCAGCTTTCTTTTATTTTTAATGCTCAGGAAGTTAAAGCCTCCAGTGAATTTTATGCAATTATATGTTAGCTGAATTTTTAATGTACAGATGTATTCCCTAAGCTGATTTATCAGAAGACTTCAAATGTCAGCTCAGTATTCACAAGGAACGTTTGTTTGAATTAAGAGATGGCTGCTGACAGTAATATTGGGTTACAGAGCACAAGAACAGCCAGCCAAAAACAAAAACAAAAACAAAAACAAAAAAACCAAAGTCATTGCTTGATTTGATTTTTATTCATTTTTAAGTACATTAATTCTATTCTGATTGCTTTAGAATTTGTCTTCTTTATGAATGTCTTTAAAAGTAGATGTCGATGTTTTATGCTGTCTTAAGTGCTAACAATCATCACTGTTGATTGACATAGACTCTTTAATGTCCACATCACTTACAGCACAAGGACGGTTCTTTGTCTCTTGAGTTTCCTCCGAATAGGACAATTAATTTTTACATAAGCTACTACATCTTTTACCAACACCAACCATGAAATTTAGTTTAACTTATGAATGACAAGAAAAAGAAGAAAAAAAAAAAATTTGCACAGAAAAGGTTCCATTTTTTAACCAGTAGAACAGTTTTCAGAACTTCCATTATATGCATAGGAGTTCAAATCTTTATTTTTTATTTTGAATTTCTGAAATTTATGACCTATAGATCCTTTAACTACTCCATAAACAACACTTGTTGTTATCAGTGTAAATAACATTAGACTGCAGCATGGAGAAAACAGATAAAGCTCTCCAGCACAAGCCTATTAAAACAGCTGGTATGACACTGCGACAGTATGACAGTGCGCTGCCTTACCTTAATTTTGGATTTTGAAGAACAATTCTTTTTAAATGCTTTTCAGTTACATATTCTTGTGATGAGTTTAGGAAGAGCACAGCAATGCCAAATGCTTGTGTGGAATGCAAACCCTGAAGTCCTTAAGGAAGAAACTGCACTGTCTTCACGAAAATGAACACTGCATTAGCAAAACACTATAAAATGAATGAATCTTCTATACGGTTGGAAGGTGAAGCATTCCTTCATCCTGCACAATACCCAGTTACTTCTGTGAAGCACTGAAACACCACGTAATTGAATCACATGATTTTTATGTGAATTTCTTACAATTATCAAATCACCTTCCCAAGTGCTATAGAAGTGGCAATTATTTAATTTATGAAATGAAAAGAGACAATCTGTGGAACGGTTTTCAGTCTACCAGTCTGTTTCCCTCATCTTTGATTCTTTCTGTTCTTGTTGATTTCCAATTACTTCACAATAAGAATATTCTACTTTTTTTCCCACAAGTCTTGGATTCACTGAAAATTCATATAAAGCAGGTAATGGCATTGCATTTTCAGTACCCTTCTTACTAAATAAAGATGACAAATGGCACCAGGTTACAGAAGACCATGATACAGATGGAGACTAATAGATTCTCAGAGTCTGCATAAACATAGCAAGTAAAAATGAAGGTATTTGCAAGAGGATCACGCATCAGGACACATTGAGCAAACTGAGAACTGCATTGCAACATTGCAACACACAGTTCTCTAAGCAACAGAACCAAATGAGAGAGTTTTAAAAGAGTTTTGTGGCTTTCTGATTAGATACTTTGATACCTAATGAAGTACAAAATTTTCCTGTTACTGCATTCATTGTTCTCTCTTCATGTGAGCACAATACAGCAGATTGAAGCAGGAAAGGTGCTATAATAGACAAAGGAATGTGTTTTCATCTTGCTGTGCGTTGGGTTGACTAACTTTATGAGAGGATGAGAGTGGGGGAGTCATTACAGCATCTGGAATGTTATTATCATTTCTTCTTTCCAAGATGAGTTCACACAGACTTTCCCTCGTATAGGCCATTAATGGCTTCTATCTCTTCTTAGTCACTTGCAGAGCCTAGGCAAAGGAATATCTTTGGTAAATTTGGGTAGAATTAGCTGTTTGGTTTAGAAGCTGGTAGATGCGAGTAGACACAAACACAAGCATTCATGCTTCAATGCTCGGTACTCATTCTTTCAGGAAACTTCATGAAAATATTACGGGAGGCAGAGGGAACAAGTAAATATTCTGCTCTCTCTGTGAAAAGATCTGATTTTAAAAGTTGCATCTCTCTTCAGTTTGCCTGTGATCCTCACTTTTTGATTAACATAACATTTTCCCAGGAAAAGAAAAAAGGGAACAAGAGCCTGGGAAGCTGCTACTGAATTTATTTTAAAAATGTGGTTGCTATACAAGTTTGTTTATATATATATATATGTTTTATGAAAATAGCCCTTTTTTTTAATCTCCCTCTTTTAGTTTTTCCTCCCTCCTTGTAGTAACTCTGCTGTGTGCATTTCAAGCATCCATGACAGCTCTGGGAGGGAAACTTGGCTCAGACTTCTGAGGAAATTACTAAATTATGAGAAAGAGCTGTGAGGAAGTCTGCAGAATGGAGTCACATGAGATAAGAAAGGTAGAATTGTAGACAGAGGTAGGATTGTTGAAAGTGATGTCAGGAGAAGGGGAAATGGTTTTAAGTTGAAGGAGGGAAGACTTAGGTTGGATATTATGGGGAAGTTCTTTACTATGACAGTGGTAAGGGGCTGGAACTGGCTGTCCAGAGAAGTTGTGGATGCCCTGTCCCTGGAGGTGTTCAAGGCCAGGTTGGGCCGCCTGGTCTAGTATTAAATGTGGAGGTTGGTGGCCCTGCACATGGCAGGGGCGTTGGAGATTCATGATCCCTGAGGTCCCTTCAAACTCAGTCATTCTGTGATGCTTTGACCTTGACCAGTGCTTTTCAAAGGGTAGTTTATGTGTATCCAACTTTAGGAAGAATCCAGGCTCAGTGCCAGTCCTGTCTTAGATATCTAAATTTGAACGGAGAAAAAAAAGTAAAAATTATTCTGCTTAATGTCTCTTTTTTTTTTCTTCCCCTTGATAGGGCAGAAGAAGGCTGTCAGAAGCCACATAAATCTTTAAGTCTTAAAATTTTTCCACTCAGTTTTGGGTTTCTAGAAAGAGGTCCCTTTTGGTATGACAGTTCATTTGCAGAGTATCTTCCCAGGCAGTAGGAAGTTTTGGGTTCAGTATAATATGACACCAGCACGCCTGATCACCATTTGGAGTTAGATATATAAGATATGGAAGGGTCAACGCTTAAGGTAGGAGGCTGTAATGGCAGAAATTCTTTCTTCCTTGACATGTTCTTGAAACTGCTTATGTACATTCATGGATCATTATACACTGAAATTATTTCACACAGTTTTCAGCCCATACTGCCAAATGCCTGTGACTCAAGTCCTTTTCTGTATTTAAGTAATTTCTAAGTTCTGCCAAGTATTTGGTAATTAAAACTGCTTGTATTCCTCTTTCGGATGCATTTAAAACCAAACCTAGCACAGGGTCTGAAAAGTGAAAACCCACCTAAAAGGGATGAGTAGATTTAAAAAAAAAATAAAAAGCTGACTCACTAACATTGCCAAGATCACTTCTGCTGGATGCTAATGAGCCAAGTTATCTGTGCTGGCCAGCTGCCTAACTATTTGGTTTCTGTCTGATTTTCACTGCTTGGGCTGATCTTTAGGGAACCATTATTGTACAAATGCAGCTGAATAATTTAAATCTCTACTTTTATTCTTGCTAGCTTTTAAAATAACTGCAAAAGATAATTTGTGATTGTGCTTTTTCTGATTGCTAAAACTTTTGCAAGATAAGAAATTAATATTAAAATTTTCTACAGGAATTCTGAAATTTAGTCAGAGGGCAGACCACTATGGGTAAAGGTTGTGGTAGAGTTGAGCAAAGCCCTACCATTGCATTGACCTTGCCACTCTCCCTCTGCTGGACTTTCACACTTGGTTGTTTGGTTGCTTCGACATAGTGCTTTCATCTCTCCACAGTCTGCATTATGTCTGAAGTTACAGCCTTTTTTTCTCATCCTCTGATTACTCATTGTTTCAGTGCTGCCTATGATAACAAGACCAATAGTGAATGTTTGTGAGATTTCCCATGAGCTTAAATTCCCAAAGCAGAAATCTGCCCACACTCAGGGTCCATGAAACACAGATCATGGTGCTTCCCATGCTTCTTCCCTGTTCCTGAACACAATCTGGGACTTGGCATGCATATTTCATGCTCTTTTCTGCTTGGTTCTTTCAGCTCAAGCTTATTTTAGTCTGGCCACAAAATCTGTGCTAGGCAGAGCCAGGGCAGAGGCCTACCACTAGCGTGCTGTTGTCTATAGCATTAACTGTTACTACAGTCCCTGGCAGTTTTGGCTGGACTAAATAGTGTACTCCAAAACAGCAGTGAAGCACAGGCTAAAAGGGCCTGGTCAGGGCTATAGGTGCAGCTTTTACATGTCCAGTCTGTTGCAAGAGATAAAATAGTTAACTCTATGAAAATATATGGCCTCCTTTATCAGGTGGCTTGCTGCTCAGTTTCCACTTGCCATTCAGATTTGAAAAAACTGCTTCCCTCTGTTCCAGTCACTTCATGGTTCAGAACACACTTAGTTGCTGGCTGACATTACAGCTTAAAGAGTAATATTTGGGATCCAATCTTTCTGTTTATAATGAGCATCAACATGCAAGAAGTGGCCACACAGCCTGAGCCTAGTCCTGGAAACTTATCTTTTCTGTTGACCAAGTAGAATTACTGTCTCCTTTTCTTGGCAGTAGGGAAGAGTCCTATACGTAAGGCATATCTGTGCCAGTGAAGGGTCTGGAGCACAAGTCTTATAAGGAATGGCTGAAGAAACTGGGATTGTTTCATCTGGAGAAGAGGAGGCTCAGAGGAGACCTCATTGCTCTCTACAACTGCCTGAAAGAAGGTGATGGTGAGGTGGGTGTTGGCCTCCTTTCCCAGGTAACAGCAGCAAGATGAGAGGTAAAGGCCTTAGGCTGTGCCAAGAGGGGTTCAGGTTGAATATTAGGAAAAATTTCTTCTCAGGAGTGGTGAGGCATTGGTATAGGCTGCCCAGGGTGGTGGCAGTGTCACCGGTCCTGGAGGTGTTCAAAAATGTGTGGATGTGGCACTGAGGGGCACAGTTAGTTGGCATGGTGGGGATGAGCTGGTGACTGGACTAGGTGATCTTAGTGATCTTTTCCAACCTTAATGATTCTATGATTCTTTGATCTAGACAGTACCAGAAGGTCTGGTTTGGGGTAGGAACAAAATTTAGTGTGGAGTAGTCTGTATGTACCAATACTAAGACATTTCAGCACATGTTCTTCTCATCTTGCCTTTCCATCCATCTCTAAACATATCTGTGTTTTCAGAGGATAAGGAAGAAAAAGGTAAGGGCAGAAAAGCGCTATCAGAGGCACCACATAAATACATAAATACTACATCTAGACAGAGATAAGTATATAGATTGTATGCACATTTACCTATATTCTTGTAGGTTTCTGAAAATTTAGTTTAGGAAATAAGAGATTTAGATTTCCTCTTCCTGCCCTGCAATCCCTGGAGTTCACTTATATTGGACAGACAAGCAAGCAGCAGCAGCAATCCAGAGCAGGGCCACAGCAGAGCCGTGCTGCAGCCCTAGGCAGCCTCCACCGGTTCCAGTACCTGACAGGAACACAGAATTGTGTAAACCAGACCAGAATTCACAAATAATGACCCACCACAAAGCATGTACATTCATGCATGTCAACACAAATACTGCGTAATTTTAGATGCTTTTTACACTAAAAGGAAATGCATTATAAAATAAAATATAAGCATGATTTTGGAAAGTTTGAATTGACCACTTTTGCCAAAAATACAAGTTAAGAAGGCAGATTATCCAAAACATATACAATAATTGTATGCAAAAAAATTATTTGTATTCTGTTCAAGCAATCCTGTTCAGATGTTTCACTGTGAAAGCTGTCGTATTCATATTTTCTTTTGCCTTAGATAATATTTAGCTTGTTAGCTGTAATCACTGTTTACATCTTTCTTATTACCTCAATAGCACTCAAGGATTTTAACTAAAAAAAATAATAATTCCATGACAGATTTAACTACATCTATTCAAATAATACATGGGAATGTTCATATAAAAAACTGAAGTGTACCACGGAAGTACTCAAACTGGCTTTTGACTGGTTAATAAAATCATTCTGCTGGCAGCACACTGGTCTGGTATTTAAAATCTGTAATGCACCAGTCAGAAGAGGCTAAGGCTGGGGAGAAGTGTGGGAGAACAGGCAAGAAAAAAAACAACCACAAAACATAAAATGAGTCATGTCTGTTACCGTCTTTTCCTTGCATATGCATATCTAAACACACACACAGGGCATCCATCCACCTGCATTTGACCACAATGTTGCATATTTTGGCTTCTCAGTGGTTAACCAGAAGCTCCTTAATTGCAGGTGTGAGATGTGGAAGCTGAAAAGACAAGTTTGAAAAACACCTCACACCTCGGTGCTGCTGCAGGAAAGCCTGATGCAGCAAGGATTGGCACTATGGACTCGAGCACTGGCCATAATTTTGAAGTCTACCAGCACAAGAATGAAGCTTTTACTTAAGCAACTCTGGATCAAGGCTGGGCAAGCAGTTAAGATACTGAACTTGTTTTCACCTTCCAAACTGATGCAGCTATGAAAGATCTTCTGTTCTCTCACATATAAACATGTACACTGGAGTACTGTTTCCAGTTTTGGTGTCCCCACAACAAAAGGGATGCAGAGCTGCTGGAGCAGGTTGAGAGGAGGGCCATGAAGATGACCAGAGGGCTGGAGCACCTCTCCTTATGAAGAAAGATTGAGGGAGTAGGGCTTGTTCAGCCTGAAGAAGAGTGGGCTCTGATGAGACCTCACTGCAGCCTTCCAGTACTTGAGGCAATCTCATGAATAGGAGAGAACACATGAGAACTCAAAGCATGTGCACTCATCTTGTGTGTAACAGTCATTGTTCTTCTTGAGATTAAAGTTCAGAAGACTACTTTACTTTGTTTACAATACATGCCACAGGAGAAAATTGAACTCCAGTTTCATAACTCTACATAGTTCCTCTATCTGCAGTATTAACAGAATAATGAATTTAAATATATTTTGTCACTAATATTCCAATGTGTGTGTTGAAATATTATTGTTATATAGGTTTCCAAACAAAATCACATGCTTGGGCATTCTACAACTTTCTGCATTCTTTGTAAGAAAAAATAAATACTAATGCTTGCAGTTTGAAGTTGAAATTATCCCTTATGTTCTTTCAAAATAATCTTCCTCAAAAATTACAAAGACATGAAAAGTTACTTTGGTTGAAAAGGTAACAATTATCTGCTAAATATATTTTATTTAAAAGAAAATAATTTGAGGACAGATACCTCTTAATTCCCATACTTCTGGCAAGCACCACAGAGAAACATCTTCATCAATGACCTTGATGAGGGGATAGTGGCCACCCTCAGCAAGTTTGCTGATGATACAAAGTTGGGAGGATTGGCTGACATGCCTGAAGGCTGTGCTGCCATTCAGCAAGACCTGGACAGGCTGGAGAGCTGGGCAGAAAAAAAGCTGGATAAGGTTTAACAAAAACAAGTGTAGAGTCTTGCATCTGGGGAGGAATAATTGCATGCACCAGGACAGGTTGGGGGATAAGCTGCTGGAGAGGAGCTCTGCGGAGAGGGACCTGGGTGTCCTGGTGGACGACAGGTTGGCCATGAGCCAGCAGTGTGCCCTTGTGGCCAAAAAGGCCAATGGCTTACTGGGGTGCATTAAAAAGAGCGTGGCCAGCAGGTCAAAGGAGGTGATCCTCCCCCTCTACTCTGCCCTGGTAAGACCTCATCTGGAGCACTGCGTCCAGTTCTGGGCTCCCCAGTACAAAAAAGACAGGGATCTCTTGGAAAGAGTCCAGCGGAGAACCACAAAGATGGTGAAGGGCCTGGAGCATCTCTCCTATGAGGAAAGGCTGAGTGAACTGGGTCTGTTCAGCCTTGAGAAAAGGAGAATGAGAGGGGATCTAATCCAGGTTTATAAATATCTGAGGTGTGGGGGGCAGAATGGCGAGGACGGACTCTTTTCAGTGGTGAGTGGAGACAGGACAAGGGGAAACGGCTGGAAACTGCAGCATAGGAAGTTCCGCACAAACATGCGCAAGAACTTCTTTACAGTGAGGGTGACGGAGCACTGGAACAGGCTGCCCAGGGAGGTGGTGGAGTCTCCTTCTCTGGAGATGTTCAAGACCTGCCTGGATGCCTACCTGTGCGACCTACTGTAGGGAACCTGCTTTGGCAGGGGGGTTGGACTCGATGATCTCAGGAGGTCCCTTCGAACCCCTACAATTCTGTGATTCTGTGAAACGTCTGAACTCTAAGTGCCAACTCTATCTTTACTATTCCATTCATACTATAATTCAAACTTACAGACTGTTCCCTCACTGGTATCCACTCACTGCAAAAAACAGTACAGTAAAACTTTGTAAGTCCATCCACTGCAATGTGGTATAACAGCTGTTACCAGCTGCAGATGTCTTCTGCTTGGTTTAACTGACTGTTACCAAGAATTTCTCAAGCCACCTTCAAGTGAACATTTTCTCTTTCACAGGAAATTTTATAACCTATAACTTCAAGCCCATCTTGAAGTCAAAATTCTGAAATTACCTATGGATTGAAATGATTCAATGACTCAGATCTACAGAAGGGTTGAAACTGATTGTTACAAAAAAGTATGTCAACCTCACTAGCAAAATAATGAGATCATTAAATCGGGGTGCCAGGAGAGGTGTTACACACCTTATCTATTGTTTGCCATAGCTGACAGAACTAAGAGATTTTAACTGATTGCTCTTCACTTGAATAAGTGCACCTTCCGCTTCTCCAAGGTTTTTAAGCAGACTCAAAACTAGCAGGTATACTGTTTCTGTGAAGAGTAAGTGAAAATTGATCAACAGGCATCATGTAGGTTTGTTGATGGTGGTGGTGCTTTCTACCCTGTGAAGTTCTGGACCATCAGAAATCCTACTCATGTGTGGTTAAAATAATTTCCCTTGGAAATTATCATTGGTGCATGCCAAGTATCAAAATAAACTGACTGCCACTTAGCTACACAGGTTAAATAAGTGAATCAGCCCTGTTGTTTAGAAGTAAAGAATATATAAATTCATTAGCTAAGAGAACACAGTTTTCATTAACTGCTTGAATAATAAGGGTTTTTTTAATCACATTTTATGCAACATTATAGCCTCCTACGTAATTAATCGTTTAATTAGTTAGTGATCACGTCATGCAGTTTGTATAAGGAAAAGCATATATGAAAAGTTTCTTGTGTTGACTAAATACAAATTCCTGCCATTCTCCAGCAATTTATCTTCTACGAGCAGGAGGAAAATAAAGGAATTTGGTTCTGATATTCTCTAAAGTAAAAGCTGCATAAATAGACCCAAAGCTATTGTAACATCACAGCTCAGTGGTAGTACAAAAAGAGGTAAGCTTTTTTCATCCATGCAATTGAGCTTCTATTATTACTACTTGCAATATTTTAAATGTGATTGTTAGGATCATACATCTTCAACAGTCAGGTGCTTGCAACCTATTGTGTACACATCATTACCTTCGATGTTACTAACTTTTGGGTCTTCAACAGATAATTAAGCCATTAATAATATGGTATTTTACAAGATTCTGTATTTAAGTCTTATCTGCAGATGCAAAATCTTTTTAAGCCCCTCAAAATGGCAGAAATGTCAATGTTATTTTCAGTGTATAGGAATAAGAACACAAAACATGAAATAAATTCAGAGGACTGAGCAGCAGCGCCAGCCTGTAAACACCTAACAACTAGCGAAGGCCTTGTTCTGCCACTGGTACACAGACTAACAACTTTTCTGGAAAGCAATCCTCACCCTCCCATAAAAAGTGAAATATTCTTACTCCTATTTTTAGGTTTAAACTTATTCAAAGACTTAACAAGACAGGTGTATTCCAAGTATTAATGGAATTAGAACAATTCAGTAAATTATCCTAGAAATAAATAACTGTTGTCAGTATCATATTCCAACGCCTTCTGAACGTCAGTTACTTAAGATTGTGCCTTCTTACTTTCTCCTTTCAAAGTAGGAGAGCTCCAGCAGGTCCTAAATGTTGCTCTCTTCTCCCTTCTCTTTCACTGATAGCATTTTTGCAAAGTGGCAATGAATAGACTTTTCTATTCTTCCCTGAAAGCATAAGATCTACAGTTCTCTTTTCTCAGCTCTGTTCCTCCTCCACTTCTTCACAACCATCATCACCTAAAATAAGCTTCATATTACAGTGTAAACTAGAAGGTTTGTTTTCAAGACAAGCTGTTTAAAAAATAAAATCAGTTTTACACAAGATGTAAATAAGCAAAAAAATAATTCACCTACAAAATCCCTATTTTCAAAGATCTAACTACAATTAAGGAAATGGGAGCATTTATTGCAGTAGAAAGTACAACAGGAGGATGTTTTGTAATCAGAGGTCTTCAGGAAGTTCAAACTGCAGGCAAATGTTTCAGCATTTTGACTCCAGCTTTTTCTCTCTTGAACACTGTCTTTGATGGATGATGATCAGCTAGTAATATGGCTAGTTTTATATGGTTATATTTTGTTCTTTTTTTGTTTGTTTGTTTCTTTAATATACCAATCAGAACAGACAGGAGATAGCTTTTTTTCTACACAAACACCTTTACTCGTCTATCTCAGTGTAAGAGACTATACTGTTAACTTCTGTGTCTCAAAGCTTGCTGGGGACACAGATGGACTTGTTCAAGTCCCGAGCAAGGATTGTGAAATCCTTTGTTTGAAGGACACAGATGAACAAGTTCAGGCAAGTCCTGGGCAAAGGTTGTGAGATCCTTTGTCTGGGGGAACGCTGATGGACAAGGCCAGGGGCAACGAGAGCGAGATGAACTGCAGCTGAATAGCTGTGAAGTGCTCCTTTGTGTGGGCTTATCTCCGGATGATGGCCATCTCAGGAGGTACTCAATGACTCTTGCTCGAGGCCCATCCTTGTCACGTAGGCAGGAGAACAAGGAGGATTAAAGAGGAACTGAAAAGCATGAGGATAGGTTTTCTGACAACAGATTCCTCATGACGAACTGAGGTTTCTGACAACAGATTCCTCATGACGAACGTGGGGTTTTTCTGACAAGAGATTCCTCCTGAAGAAGAAGAGGGATTCCTGACGATCAGATTCCTCGTGAGGTGACTCCTGCATGCTGCTGAACTCTCCTGAGCCTGCTGCCTGACCGCTGTTGCTGCTTCAAGACTTGGCTTCTCGACTTCTTCGTCTACCTGCCTGCTGCCCAAGGCCGGCCACGCTGCTGCTCCCCGTCTTCTGCTGCGTTCTGCCTGGACCTTCAAACACCGTGCAACGGGACCGCTGCTGGATCCTGCTGGTGACTATCCCCGCTTTACGCAACTCCTGCTTCTTTTCCACCTTTTCTATCGCACTCCTTCCCTTCCCTGTCTCCCTGATTAGGTCTTAGTAATAAACTGGATGCAACAACATATGAACCGTTGTTTCTTAATCTCACACCGGGTATACAGATATTAAAGAACCTCATCTCCCTCCCATAAATTGGAGCGAGACACTCAGCTCATACCACTACCTACAGATCTTGCCTTATATTCAGTGTTCCTTAGACATCATGCCAGAAATCCTCTGCATACCTCTTTAATTAATTTGACTTCTTACGAAAAGCTTTAGTGCCTGGAACAAACACTCCTACTTCTTGAATCATTTCCAGCCTTCAATTGTTTCTCAGAATTTTCTTAAAACTAAGCAGATCCACAAAATTCTTCACACTTCCTTGACTTTTTACAGTAGTTTCTATTCTGCCATGAGAAATGATTCTGTTGTGTCCTCCCCCAGCCTATATTCTGGATATATACACCTCATCCACAGAGCAGTACATTCCAGCCACCAAAGCGTCCACAGAGGATCCCTAAAGACCAATTAAATATTCCTTTATTACATTGATATATGAAGTACAGAATTTCTTATTAAACATTTTAATGTAAACTTGCAAAAAAGTAACTGAAAGAAGAAAATACACCAACTAAATTGACATTACCTAGTATACTATCATGCTACATATAAATATGCATGCAGAACAACTAATCTCTGAACTAATTTCTAGCCCTAATTACAACTGAGGCAAAACACAAAGAGACATGAACGAAACCAGCATACTGAACCCACAGGATATTTTTAAAAAAGAAACCTGCTGTTAATATGCTGTGGGAGTCAGTAGGAAGACTATGAAGCTTGTTGAGAAATTATTAGATTTAGCTTCCGCAGCCTTGCATAGCTTTGAAAAAAAAAAGGAAATACATTACTAGTACTTCATATTTTTCAAGAGTTATTTCTCACTTAAAAAACAAATAAATAAATAAGCAGGCAGACTTAAAACATATTTTATTAAAAAAATATATGTTCAAGTAAATATCTGGAAATTCATTGCACATTACTGAAAAAGCACATGAAACTTTTTTGAAATATAAAGTGTAAAAGCCCAGTTACATCATGGTTGATGGTTTAACTTGAACTGTAATGGAAAAAGATATCATTACAGTTAAGTAATTAATTTGTAGTTTAGATATATAGGTAAGTATGAATTTATTAGCACCTCAGTATGAAGTTTGATTTCTATTTTACAGTGTTTATAGAAAGAAACATTGGATCAATCCTAAAACCAAAGTGGTACTGAGGTTGCACAGAACTTAATACTAAAACCAATGTAAATAAAGTAAAACAGCACAAAGAAAGTTTATAAATTACTCAGTTATGCACCATACCATACATATATCATATTCTTTTTAAAAATATATGAATCTCATCATCGATAAATAAATAAAGTGAAATTTCCATGAGATAGTTATTGTCTCCATCTTGAACAACAGAGGCAAGCATTGCTCATAGCTAGCAATTCTCTTATCTAAAAGATTAGATCTCTTCTGAAAGCTGTTGTTGAAGTAAAAGGCTTACATTACTTATCTTGTGGCTTTTTCTCTCACCAGCTTTGCATTCCCTTGCTTCCATGACAGTACAGCTACAAGCCTTCCTTCAATTCCAGAAATAGCATTATTCTTCAGCCACAGATTTAAAACACAAAGAAAATTTAAGACAAGCTCATAATATCCAGTTCAATTGTGACCAGAAGATTACTTTTAATCTAAGGTTAAAAACCACTTTAAATTAAGAACTGATTTTCATTCTTTGGGGCTCCTTCCTTAATTGACTCTGTTACCCACAGCTCAGATACAATTTTAAATTTTTTTCCAAACATTCTCCTGAGAGCTTTCACCTCTTTTACCCGGGAATGATCTTCTCCTATAACAACATGGGACACACCTTCCTCAAGAATTGGAACTACTTTTGCACCATAAAAACGGAGCTCCAAAGCTCTAATTGATAGTCTTGTGCCATGGATTTTGGTACTGGGCTTGTTAATAATAGCATAATAGTCCACATAAATAGTGTTTCCTCTGAATATACACAGTTGACAGCTGTTCCATGAATACCGTTCTTCTAACTCAGCAATCAAGTCCAAAGGCATCTTCTTATTATCCTTCACTCTTGAGAACACTTCCTTGAGTTGTGCAACATCTGTATCTGCTGTGTAGCTGTCTCCATAGCAATCATACTCACGAGCAAAATGCTCTCTTGTGTCAGGAGACATGTGAATCATAAAGGCTGGCTGCCAAGGTACCAGCATTTTTGACTGAAAACACTGAAGAAGCCACTCTGCTTTCACCACATCATATTTGTTGGAAGCAATAATGTTTTTAACTCTGACATTCTCAGCTCCTACAATGACACAGTAAGTGTCAGGTCCAGGGTTCTGTACCACACTGCCACCACATTCAGCTATTTTGCTTTCCAGTTCAGACTTGGAGTACCTTCCAGTTCCTGTCATCACACAAAATTCTACATCCTCAAACACACTGGAAATTTTGTTGACATTAGAAAGATCGGGAGCTTTAAACTGTTCAGCTATTCCAATTACCTTCTTCACCTTTGGTACAGTTCTCTTTTTCTTCTCTTGTGGCTCATCATATTCATCAATATATAGGTGCTTGGATGCCAGCTTCCCTTCTGCTCTGCTTCTAAGATGTTCTAGCATGTCCAAAGTCATGCATTCATACCATTCTTTGTCCTCTCTTATTTTTTCAATTCTGGGGAATCTCAGAGTACAGTCAGTTTTGTACATATCACTGTCAACAATCTCAGCTGCCTTGACCTGAACTATGACAGAGTTACAAGGCTCAATGTACATTTCAGGTTTTTCAGTGCCACACAAAATGTTACAAGGAGGGTCCTTCCTATTGTAAGGCTTCCAATGTTTAGCCAGTTTCAAACCCAGATCATATAATTCCTTCATAGTGTAGCCAGAGCCAACACGACAAATAGAGTGGAATGCAGTAGGTTTTTCATTTGGAGCTGGAGTCTCTGCAATAGCACACAGAAAATGAGACATCATTCCACCACGTGATCCTTTTCCCCAGTAACCACCAACAATAAGAAGATCTAGCTCATCCATCAGCCCATTGACATATTCTGGCTTGATTTTTAACCAGCCTTCCCCACGTTTGTCAGGCTTGTAGGTGGACATGGGATCTTTTATCATAATGCCTTCCTCTCTGTTATCTATTGCTTCATTTAAAGCATCAATTACTTCTTTTCTTGTCCTGGCACTTTTTTTATGTACAACATGTATCCTGCCTGTTACTGGGGTAAATACATTACTTAAGATCTTGTATCTTTTGCTCAGGGATTCATGACCCAACTTCTGATCATTTATCATTAATACATCAAACACACAGAAGCAGGTCTGCAGATCAGAGTCCTCTACCATTCTTTTGATGTCAAATTTGTTTCCTTTTTGCATAAAGGTTTGCGTTTCAGGATTGTAAGCCATCATTTCACCATCAAGAATGCAATTTTGTATGTCACTTTTAAATACATTATGAATAAATGGTGTTAATGAGCCATCGAGGGGGGAAGCACCAAACTGTTGAGTATAGTCAAACCCGTTTCTGGAAAAATATTTATACACATCACCATCTTTGTGCATCTGCATACGTTCACCATCCAGTTTAGTTTCTATGTAGAATACCTGGTTATTCATCTGCTTCTCAATTTGCTGGACATCGGCAATAGCAGCAAGCATTGGTTTAAAGGCAGAAAATAACGTGATAGAAACATCGCTAAGTGATACAGAGGGGTCGTGCAGCTGCCTACAAACTTTTTCCAAATCTGTCGTGACATTGTGTAATTCAGCAGCATCAGGATGAAAAATTGAAAATATCGTTTGTTGACTAACACCAAGTTTTAGATCCTTTATAATCATCCGGATGAGCCACTTTTGCTCGAGTGCTGTGCTTTGGGTAATTAATTGAAGAAGGCTTTTCTTTACCAGTCCCTTGTTTTTAGCAGCATTGTTGTTTGCAATGGCATCCAGCAGTTCATTGACCTGCTCTACAGTCAACCTGCCTTGCTTAGGGCTTCGGGGTTTTAACACAAAGTATGCGATCATTGCAAAGTCTCCAGCATCTCCACGTGAACCGGTGGGCGTTCTGTAATTTAAAAGCTTCACAGCATCCTTTCCATCTTTTGGTAAGTTAAGCAGTTCAATGTAAAGTTTTGCAAGCATGGTTTCCTTAATTCCATACGCCATCCTTTCCCTTTCCAGCTGCGGAAGTATAAGCCGCATAGCAGGATAGAAAGAATCGGTGACATCTTTCTCTTTTTGATGGAGAGCACTGTGGAATTTTCTCCAGGAATCTAAGAAATCCTTGAAGTACTTGGTTTTCTCTGGCCGGGATTTACACGTCTGTATTCGCTCCAGGGTGGAACACAGGTCTGCAAAAGGCACGTGCGAGGCCACCGTTCTTTTAGGAGAAAGCTGTGAGGCGGGTGCAGAAGCCATCTGGGTAGGTTTTTTCACTAAACCAGAAAAATACACACGTTTGTAAAGGAAGGAGATGCCAGCATATTATTCCATCTAGAAAAAAAAATAAAATAAATACAGGATGTGCCCCTCAGTACACACCCCTGCTGCGGGCAGGCCCACTGCCACCATCATACCGTTGCCACACTCACGACGAGGCCCGCCAGCCTCTATCGCGAGCAGAAGCGGAGGAGAAGAGGGCTGGGTGAGACGGAAAGGAACCGCCGCGAGCTGCCGGCCCCAAACAGACTTACACGGAATCCAGGAAGCGCAAAGCCCGGCACCGCTGTGCTCAGCCTTGCCCCCCCTCCCGTACTCCGGAAGGGGAGGAGCAGGGCGGTAGCGCCACCACCGCGCTGCGCCTGCGCAAAGAGCGCTGCTGCGGGGAAACCGCGTCGACGCCACAGGGCCTGGAAGAAAGGAGAAAACGGAAGGAGAAGCGGCGGCTGCGGAGTGACCCGGAAGTGGAAGTGGGCACTGCCTGACCCGGAAGCGGGAGTTACGGCTGTTGCCTTCCTGGCTTGGGAGGAACGGAGTTGAAGTTGCGCTTTGGGGTAGCGCTCGGCTGAGGCTCCGCCGGCGGCGGTCACCGCGGGACGATGAGGCGGGTGGGTCTGATCCCTTCCTGTCTGCCCCGCTGTGAGGTTGGCGCGGTCGGCGGGGGCATCCGGGTCTCCGCCGCGGGAGGCCGTGGACGCGCTGGGAGCCGGCGGCTGTTCTGTGGGTGGACGCGGCTCCGCTCGGCTGACCGCGAGCGTATGTCCCAACGGCTCTGAGCAGCTCTTTTGTGTGCCTTCCTCCCAGCTCCGGGAAAACAGAGGCTGCGACGTGTTCTCCCCTCCCCCCCCCCCCCCCGTGGGCCTCATCAGTTTCTATGTGACGCAGCCCCTGTGCGCGGGGGTGTTTGAAGAAGGCAGGGCAAGAGATGACGGCTTCTTTCTCCTTAGCGTGTCACGGGAATAGATGGAAAAGACTGAGCAGGCTGTAAAAATGGAAGTAGTATGTTTTAAGAGTCCGTACTCACTAGAATGCCAAGGCTCTACGACAGTAACAGCCCTAGTTTTTGCTGTTGCTCTTGTTTCCTTAACACAGTGCCATCATAATTTGGGATATACTTGTAAGAATCATGAGGATTTGTCAGTTGTGCATGAGCGAAGAGCATAATGGAGATTAAGAAAATAACATTTTCAATCATGAGCATGCACAGCTTCATGCAGAGCTATGGAAGTGTGCTCTAGTAGGAAAAGTGGCTTTCTGGTTCCAGAAAACAGCCCTTAAGTGTCTGATGCTGTATTGTGCATGCTCCACTTTTGGCTCACGTAGGAGTAGCTGCTTTGTTTCTGAGAGAGTTCATCGATAAGATTTTTAGAACCAAGAGTGTGCAGTTTTCCCATCGCTGTTAAACTTCTTGTAGGTCTTTTTTTCTGGACTAGTTCTTTCTCTGGATCTGTATTTTGATAGTTGAGGACTCAATATTTCTACTTACGGAAGCCTTTGGAAGGACTGTGAGTAAATGTTAAACTTGTGTAAAACTTGTCTGGAGGAGGTGGAGCGTAGAGGAAGAAATTATAGTATGATAGAACAGGTATCTTCAGATTTCTCTCTGTATTCTGAAAAAAAGCCTCTTTTTCAAAGCCACAAAGAAATCCTAAGTGCTGCAGTGATTGTTAAAATTTAACTTTTTTGAAGCTCTTTAAAGAGATCAGATATGCTGCTGTTCTTAACTCTAACTTTGTGTTCATATTCTGACTGAAGAGTAAGTTTTGGAGGCACTGTAGATCTACTATGACTTTATTATTATATACTGTACATACTTTATGCTATATAATTATGTAGTCAGAGACATTTCAGAGTGTTTCTCAAACTACATTATAAAATGATGTTTTCAACTTTATCAGCTCTTTCATGCAAAAGCTTGAGTATGGTATGTTTGGCTTCATCAGTGAGTCAGGTGCATAACTTCTAAGAGTACTGGCTGTCAGTACTCCTGAAGCTTACTTCAAATAAACAATTAAAAACATTGATTGTGTGTAACGCAAAAAACAATTGTACTCAAAGTTCCCAAATGAAATTGTCTTTCAGGCAGAGATGAAGCACGGAAAATCGTCACATCCAAAGGTAAATGTTTTATAATGTAATTAGCGTGTAAAATAGCTTTTTCAGTAGCAAAAACATAGGAAAAGACCACAAATTTGACTAAGTCTGTGGCAAATACAAGAACAGTTTCATCTGCTGTTCAAAATGGGTGAATAATTGCTCAAAAGTTCTTATGGACTTAGTTGATAATGATATTAACCATTTAAGACTTGCTTTAGAGCACAGCAGAATACCATTTAAACATTTTGCTCATAAAGACAATTTTTTCTCACAGTTTTTATTATTACGATTGATTTATGCTCTGGGTAGTTAGTTAAGTATGAAGCGTGTAGCTTATCTGATGAAACACAGAAGTCTGTCAGTGGCAATAATTCCTGAACAATTGATTCAGCTGTGAAGGCAGGTAGATAAGACAGCAACTCAGGGCTGCCAAATTTCACTTATGTTTTCAGATGCAATACAATTTGCAGCTTTCTAAACCGAACTGGTCCTTACTGGTCTTTAAACAAGATGCACTGTTTGAAGCACAGCAGCCTTCTGGCTATGTCTTAATTTCAGATAGTTCTTAATGTTAACTTGTGCCACATTTCTGTTCTACAGCAGAAAACTTTACCTAAGAAGAACTTAGTATTTTAAGGCTGTTTTCTGCTTGTTCCTTAAGATTACAAGCATAATCAAAAAAAGCTTTCGCAAAAGCTGACTTTTCTTATATAGCCTTATCAGAAAGATGGGAGGAAATTTGAATCAATTAGATGATAAACAAAATTCTAATCGTAATCGTGACTCAGAAAAGAGCAGTAGAGCTTTGTTTGTATAGTCTGAAGAAAGTCTAAAGGTAGGTTACATATTTTGAGTGTATGCTTCTAGTATTTGCTGAACTTGGTTTCTGGTATCAAGGCTTGATTTATGAAATCGTGTTGTATCATATACATATTTTAATAATGTAATAGTTGATTTGTTGGATGAAGTGTAATAGCACTTCGGTAGTACAGAATTACATTGAGTTCTAGTTACTGGGCACATTGTATTTTCTACTCCAGTAGCAAAGTATAGCAGCAGTATTTCAGTAGTTTAGCACCTTGGTAGAATTACCTTATTGAAATAAAAACATGAAGCTATGCAGAAATGAAGCTAACATACTCACAGCTGGTTTTATAACTTACCTACTTCCTAATATCAATCCTTAGTGTACATGGAATAGCCATCTACAAAATATCTTATTGTCTTATGTAACATTTTTGACCATTTTATCAGTCATTTTTATTCGTCTTTTGGGCACATCTTGTTGAGAAAGCTTTTTTGGGCCCTATTTTCTTTCATAAGGAAGCAAAATTGAATAGGAGGTGTAGGAGGAGTGTTTTTATTGTGTTGTTACCAGTGCTACTAATTTTGGTCTTCTAATTCAATGTAGGAAATGTTTGTCCACTTAGAGAATCACAGAATGGTCAAAGTTGCAAAGAACCATTTGGGATCATCTAGTCTATCCCCAGTGCACCAAGCAGGGTCACCTAGAACATATTGTTCAGGAGATCACATCCAGGCAGGTTTTGAATATCTCCAGAGTAGCAGATGCCATAAACTCTGTGGACAGCCCATCCCAATGCTCTGTCTCTTTCAAAGTAAATAAGTTTTTCCTCATATGCAGTTGGAACTTCCTGTGTTTCAGTTTGAGTCCATTGCCTCTTGTCATGTTGTCAGGCACCACGGAAAATACCCTATACTCATTCTGTTGATATCCTCTCTTAAGATATTTGTACACATTAATAAGATCCCCTCTCAGTCTTCTCTGAGCAAAACAGGCCTTGTTCACTCAGCCTTTCCTTGTAGGAGAGACACTCTAGCCCTTTAATCAGTTTTGTAGCCCTCTTCTGGACTTGCTGGGGCTCCATGCCTTTACTGGGGAGCCCAGAATTGCACACAATACTCCAGTTGTGGCCTCACCAGGGCTGAGTAGAGGGAAAAGAGAACCTCCCTCAGCCTGCTGGCAACACTCTTTCTAATGAACCCCAGGATCTCATTGGCCTTGAACACAGAGACACACTGCTGGCTCATGATCAGCCTGCTGTCCACCAGGACTCCCAGGTCCTTCTCTGCAGAGCTGCATTCCACTAGGTCAGCCTCCAGCCTGTACCAGTACACGGGTTCCTCCTCTCAATGTATAGGATCCAGCTTTTGCCCTTAATTGAATACCATGATGATCTTCTTCCCTCAACTTTCCATCTTATTCAGGTCTCTCTGAATGGCAGTGCAGTTCTGTGGTGTATCTGCCTCTTCAACCAATTTGGTATCAGCAAACTTGATGAGGGTGTGCTCTCTGCTTTCATGTGCCTTGATGAATAAGTTGAATGCAACAGATTCCTGGGGGACACCAACAGCTACAGGCCTCCAGCCAGACTCAGTGCCACTGATCACAGCACTGAGCTCCAGTCAACCAGTTCTTAATCCACCTTACTGTCCATTCATGTAACCCATGTTTTCTGAGCTTACCTATGACAAAAGAAAGTTCTGTTAGAAATGGAAATACCTAATATCCTCTGTCCTAAATTGTCCGTTTTCAGGCAACATCTGTGCATACATGAATGTGGATACTGAATATGAATTCATAAATAATATAAGAAAACTGAGTTGGAATAGTTGTTCTCTAAGCTATTTCTTATTTCTTCACTGCTGCACGTTTGGAGTAGATAGAATGTGTAAAAACTCTTTCACATTGCACTTGATAAATGTGCAAATATTAAGGTGTAACAGATTTGTTTCTGATTTACTTGTAATAATTTGCATAAAAGATGGCAGTTTTTCCTGGACTTTCTGCATGCTTATCTGGGGAGTGGCTTCTAGAGGTGACCTTTTTTCAGCCTGATCCAGAGAATTTAATCCTTTATTTTAGGACGTCACTGTCATCTTATGCATTGTATGTTTATGATGTGTCTTTTCTTTTTGGACTTACCAACAGTTGTGCTTTTCATCGATCAGGGTAGCATAACATAGGTAGCTACTGTTCTCAGTGGTCTTGTATGATCACAATCGTGCCATTTAGCTACAGATTCAGTATGGCTTACAGACCTGAGAGCATACAGCTGTCATTATAAATCAGAACTAAGAAAAAAAACCAGCAAAATGTGTTACAAATGTAAGCACTATGTGGTATCTTGCTGTAATGGAGTTTCTTTCTTCTGATAGGTTGATGTGTTGCACAACCTTGATCAACTGTGATTACAACAACTAAACAATAGCTGTCCCTACGTGTGTGCTGTTAGCCTTGATTGGTTGCAGAGTGAAGTACATAGGCTTACTAAATGTTCCTCTTAACATTACTTAATCAGTAGCAGTGTAGAAAGAAGAGCTATTTTTGTTTGTGTTCCCTGGATTCTAGAATTACTTACAAGAACTTTCGACAAACCAATGTGTATGTTTTGTGTTGTGGACAGCAGGGATAAATGAAGGAAAATGCAGGTTGAGATTCCAGTAAATTAATTTTTAGTGCTACTGTTAGATACTGCCTGTTAAAATTCTGTAATTGGGATTTAGGATTATTTTAAAGCCTTTTCCTTATGTTTGCTTTTCTACTTGTTACTCAGATCTGAATGTTTTCCAAAAATTGGAAGGGGTTTTCCCATCAAGTATAATGTTTATGCTTTTGTGTAATGATGTACAACAAGGCATTCATATTTCCAGAAGATTTAAAGAGATTCTTTTTTCTCTTATATTTATATTTCTCTTTGGATTTTTTATAGGATTTACTTGAAGTAGAAGATCACTGACTACTACAATGGAAAAGTCACGGATGCTTTGGACCTTTGTTGAAAGATGGCTACTAGCTTTGGCTTCCTGGTCTTGGGGTCTCTGCCGTATTTCTCTTTTACCTTTGATAGTAACTTTCCACTTGTATGGAGGCATCATACTACTCTTACTAATATTTGTGTCAATAGCAGGTATATTATATAAATTCCAGGATATGCTGCTTTACTTTCCTGAACAGCCCTCTTCATCACGCCTTTATGTTCCTATGCCTACTGGTATACCACATGAAAACATCTTCATCAAAACCAAAGATGGAGTTCTTCTCAATCTTATTCTGCTGAGATACACGGGGGACAATGCAGCATATTCTCCAACCATCATTTACTTTCATGGGAATGCAGGCAACATTGGCCACAGGTTGCCAAATGCTTTGTTAATGCTAGTAAACCTGAAAGTAAACTTAATCCTAGTTGATTATAGAGGGTATGGAAAAAGTGAAGGAGAAGCAAGTGAAGAAGGCCTGTACATAGATTCTGAGGCTGTGTTAGACTATGTGATGACTCGGTCTGATCTTGATAAAACAAAAATTTTTCTCTTTGGCCGTTCCTTAGGGGGAGCAGTAGCTATTCATTTAGCATCTGAAAATTCCCATAGGATATCTGCCATCATGGTTGAGAACACCTTTCTTAGCATCCCACACATGGCCAGCACTTTGTTTTCTTTCTTTCCAATGAGATACCTTCCTTTATGGTGCTACAAAAATAAGTTTTTGTCCTACAGAAAAATCTCTCAGTGCAGAATGCCTTCGCTCTTCATCTCTGGGTTGTCTGACCAGTTAATTCCACCAGTTATGATGAAGCAACTTTATGAATTATCCCCAGCTCGGACTAAGAGATTGGCAATTTTTCCTGATGGAACTCATAATGACACTTGGCAGTGCCAGGGATATTTCACTGCACTCGAACAGTTCATCAAAGATGTAATAAAGAGTCATTCCTCTGAAGAAATGGCAAAAACATCATCTAATGTAACAATAATATAACTGATATTCTTCTTTGGTGTAGGGCTATACCTGCACTGTGTCTTGGTTTGTGAGAAGTGGTAAAAGAATGCCCATTTTTAAATGTATGTCATGTCTGTACTTGCCTGAAGAGTGAAATTAAACTTTGAAAGGTCTGATGCTTTATTAAGATGTTCCAGATAACTTTTACATTTGCAGCATTGTAAATGAACCATTTTATGTCTTTCTCATACTTTTTTGATATCTGTCCAAATACTCCATTTGTTTGATATGTACAACAGTTGCTATTAAAAGAAAAAAAAAAAAAAAACTTGCTACAAGAATAGTACAGAACATGTTAGTTTAGAACAATGGGAGGCTTCACTGCTGTATGTGTGAGCTTTATGGACAGTCATGGTTAGCTCAATGATTTGTTGTTTCTTCTTGAGTTTATTTAAATTGTGCCATGCATGAGATAGTTTTATTCCTTGAAATTTTATATTATGCAAGGTGGGAAGTCTTTTAATGTGCTAAATAATGTACAATAACATTAATGATAGTGTATACTTACAGGTATACCATCCTTCATTATTTTTTTTAAAACAGTTATACATACACACACACATATATATATATATTTCAAACTGCAATTGAAGAGGAAATGACATTTTCCCTGTTTTCAATTTCCTGTTTGTATTATAGTATGGCCCACTTTTTATTATAAAGTTGTAAGTGGCTGAACATGATGGCTGGTGGATTTTGCCCAGGCGGTTTCTTTGTAAAAGATAGAGGTAACACTCAAAAAGAGAGCAGTGTGATTTGACTTCTAAAGGTCCTGTCCAACTAAATCTCTCATCTGTTTGCCTGCAAGTTAGTGTTGATGTTGTCAGCCCATATACCTGAGGTAGGATTTCCTAAGGCGGAGTGGTCAGTGTGATGGAAGGGAGCATCACGCAAGTTACCTATTTGTGTTTGGTTTTAAATATCCGTGCCCTTTGTTTCTTTGGGAGGTATAAATAAATCTAAATAAATACCAGTGATTACAGTTGGGGAGTAACATAGACTGGCATTACAGTAAGAGTAATAAAAATGAGCAGCACGTTAGCAGCTATAAGATTAGTTGGAGAACATTAATACTCTCTTGCTTACAAAACAAATTTAATTTTTTTTGCACTTCTGTCACATGGTGTGAAAGTAGCCTATGCATAGGCAGTAGAACTGAGTTTTCTTTAGTTATACTGGAATTTTTTAGGATCATATCTCATCATATCAGAGCCAGCAATGCTCTGAATGAGCCTGATTCTGACTGGATGTTGGGTTTTGGCTTTATCCAAGTAATCTTTCCAAACTTGCATGGTATTAGTTTAGTTTAATGGGGTGTGTTGTGTAAATTATTCTATAGATTGAATTGCCCATTTGCTGCAGCTGAGAGTTTGCCTCTTCAAGAAATTTTTATGGGAAGAGCTGTGGAAAAGTCTTCCACCAACACCAAACCTGTACAATTTCCCTTGAGGTTGAAATTTTTAAATAAGATTATTTTTTCACCGTGATGCTGTGATTCAGAAAAGCATCAGAATATTTTAAGCTTGAGCATAAGTTCTTTTGTTGAATAAAACTGCTTTCCTGAACTAGTACTTCAGTAGTTATGCCTCCAATTTTTTACATGGAATTAGATATTATGTGGACATGCATGTTGTCAAGATTACAGATAATGATACTTATTTTATTATAAGCACTTCAATATCACCCTTTCTATTTTTTTTTTTTTCTTTTTTAAACAAGCATACATACCAGAATTTGCTTCTAACTCTGGTAAGTATATTTTGTCATTCTATTACTAAGGTCCGTTCAGAAATGGTTGAAGAAGGTGTAGACACTTTTGAACCTGAAGACTTAAAATCATTGTAGACCAAGTATAGCTTAGAACTTGACAAACCATGTCCTCAAATGTACAATGGTCTTTTTTTTTCAGAGATTTTTGGAGAAAAGATTTTGGTGCCATTTGATTTGGGAGGACTGAGGAGCATTCTCTTTTTGTGATGTTTTAAAAAACAACGCTGGTTCTTCTGTCACCCATAATATATTGCTTCAGTTATTTCATAATACTTTTGAATTAAGGTGGAGGGATAAGGGAGAAAGAAAAATAAGTGGATGTGTACTGCTTTCTTCTGAAAACAAGTGATAAAGCCAAAAGAAAAGAAAAAAATTACTGGAAGACTAAATACAGATAAATAGTTGTTTCAAAAGTTGTCATAGCTTGCCATTAAACACTATTGTATTTGTCATTATATGTGAATTTCCTAAGTAAAGATTCTATTCCACTTTGCACAGATCAAATAGGCAGGCAAAAACATCAACCCAAAACACCTCCAGTTCCCTTCCAGCCTTCTGGATTATGTGGCATTTCCATACAGATGGATATTCTCGTTTGGGCCCACGGTTAACGTCAATGTCAATTGTGTGGCCTTGGGTTATAGTAAAGAGGAGCTGTTCATAGTGCACTGCATTTAAACCTTACTTTTTATTATCAAGCCATATCTTTTCACCATAGTGTCTGCAGGACATAAAGATATCTGGTTTTACAAATACCGAGAAGATGCAGTCATCATATATGCATACTTAATGTATTCCACTTTCCATATGAGGAAGAAGCAAAAATGGGCTTAATACATCGGACACATCCACGTGCAGATGAATGCCTATTATCATTCTGTTTTACATTGCATTGGCTATGAAAGCCACTGAAAGAAGACAGGAAGAAAGTAGTTATGCAAATATTCGAATGCTGTAAATATGATCTGAGGGAAAAGAAAGAAGAATCTTGTAGCTTGACAAAACAGGACTTGCTTTGTTTTGTGGTCTGTATGATGGCAACTCATGGTCGTCTTCTGTGGAAAGCCATTTTCAGACAGTACATTGCAAGAATCATAGTAATAATTTCATATTGCCAAAAATTCTTAAGATACTATTGCATTTATTGCACTTAATTCCATTATATGTTTTCCCATACCAGTTCTCCATTTGTGTATAAATGTTTCCCAAGTGATTGTTGTATGTGTATATATATGTTTCTAGTTTGAGAAGAGGAAGTTGATTTATTTTCACAGATTTGTAAGAAAGCCTTTCACATTGAATATGTTCATTAAAGGAATTGTCCCTTTTATAAGAGGAACTTTGTTTAAAAAAAAAAAAAAAAAAAAGTAAAAAAAAAAGTCCAGGGGTGGAGGAGGAATGGTGGAGTGATGGAGCTGAACAGCTATAGCTGTAGAGTCCATGTAAGGAATCATCTAGTACAAGACCTTGTGTGTTTGGTATTAATTAGTTGAAATACTTGAGGCTTCCTGCTGACCCAAGTTTACATTCCTGGTATTTGCTTCTGAACTGTGAAATGCAGAGATAAGCTACGGTTTGAGATGGGAATGAAAGAAAAAGGTAAACTGATAAAACTGCCCTCATGTCCATTTCTCAGGTAAAATAAGAAATATAGCACAAATGCATTTGGTAGGTTATGGACAATCTCTCAGATGAAGGGCAAATGGCTTAACTATTTATATAGAATATGCATATCAGCATCTCTTAGCTAATCATTTGTGTCACCTTGAATGTTCCTAGTGAAGTATACAAGGCTGAATACCAAGGTATGTTCTCCTATTAGCAAAAAGATGCAGACGTACCTCCATTTCTATTCCATAATTTAATTATTGAAAGGCATATTTTTATTTTGTTAATAACAAGTGATTTTCCTAAGGATACATCTGTCAAATGCAAAAGCAGTGCCTCCTGCACTGGTGGGATCAGCCTGGTGTATCCCACTGAGAATAATTTACAGTGCCATCCTGCTTGTGTAATACAGAGTAGAATCCTGCAGAAGTGTAGATAGAGAAAGCATATTCAAGTTCTAAACAACACTCGTGTTATGAATTCAGGAATAGTCATTTGAATGAATGATTCAAGCTCTCTTATTTGATTTTTCTTTAGTGTATAGTTAATGGAAAAATGTCATAATAAAATATTCTTAAGTTTTGTAGATGAAGCATAAATGTTATTGTATATGTGCTAATTGTGGCAAAGTTTTACATTCTCATTCTAGTCTGGTTTTTACAATAAAATTAATTTTACAAAAACCACTTTTCTATTTTTATGTACTGACATATGCAATAAATTGATACATTAAAAGTGCTGTTGATGTCTTGTTCTAGTTTGTGACCTGTCTTCAGTATGAGTACAGGGTAATTTTGTATGCCTGGTCAGGGTATCATTTTCAGTTGCCAGGGCACATGAAATAGTCATCTCTGTTGTTCGAGGTGACATTTGTGAGAAGTTATTACAAATAGGAGGGAAGATAAATTAACTGTCTATTTCTAAGCTTTGTCACATTTCTGCTTTCACAAAGCATTAGTAAGTAAATAAAAGTGATGGTAGCCCTTCATGGCTTTCTGTCACTTTTTGCCTTTCAGGACTTCTTTTTTATCTGGAGAGCTGAGAGTTGGTCTGAACATGTCGCCTAGGAAATATTTTTCATTGTGTTTCTCATTATTGTTAATGAGCATTAATGAGCATTAAATCCTTTGCTGGACCCTTTTCAAGGTCTTAGTTTTAGACTTTTTAAAGAGTTCTCTTTCTGTAAGTAGATAAGAAAAATAAACTGAGTATTTTCTGGAAGTGTGCTGAAAGCATTAGTGTGATTCATTTGTTATGGTTCCACTTGAGTGGGGACAGAATAACTCTCCTCTGTCTTGAAGAATGGCAGTTTTCTTTCCTCTGAAAATAATGCAGAGTAAGAGCAGCCTTGTTTTTAATGCATTACAGAGCTTGGTTTCACTCATAACAGTGAGCTTAGGATAGACATTTGTCTTAAGTGATGAGCTGAACAATGCTATGCTGCAAAGACACAGTAACTGTGTTCTAGCCCAAGTTCCAGAGAGATGTTTCTGCTAGTTTTGACAAGCAGCTAGGAAGCAGATTTTGCTGCTTGAAGATGGAAAGAAAGGAAGTTCTACAGCTGTTCTGCGTTATGCTTACGTCTGGTGTGGGGTAATTATTTACAAGAAGGCAAAGTAAAAGGTCAGGCAGAATATTGTCCCTTTCAGTCCTTGAGGATTCAGGAACAGTGTAGCAAATAGATGCAGCTATGGAGAAATGCTGTGATTTGAAAATATTTGGATTCCCATCCTGTTCCATCTATTAAGCGTCCACAAATTTCATCAGCAGAATAGCAACCATTCCCATGTGAAGGGCCATGGCTCTCTGTTTACTTTGCTGCCATACAGATGCATTTCTAGCCCATCTGTGTAAAATCTGTCAAGTTGCATAGTGTCAAAGAGCTGGAGATACACTCCGTGTTGCTAGTTACCCAAACCACTGAGGCTACGAGACAAGTGAGCTACAGCTGTATGACAGAGCTCCTTTTGCTCCGTGCAGTAAGAAAGAATTACTATAGCATCATGGGGGGAACGGGTGAGGAGGAGTTAAGGTGCTATAGTATATAATTGTGTGTGCTTTGGTTTTTTTTGAGGGTTTTTTTTTTTTTTTGATGTTTTTTTCTTCTTTTTAATTATATATTTGATCTTATTCTATTCTTTATTGCGTATTTTAAGAGACACCCATAAGAATTGCTTTTCCTTTCTGTTATGTTTCCTACCCTCTTTGAAAGCACTGTAATAGCCATGCAAATAGTAATGATGGTTGCAAGTCTGTTGAATGTTTGCTTTCTGTAGTGTACGTACCAGATTTGGATCAAAATTGTTTAGGTGTGTAGAAAAATAGTCTTAGGTGAGGCATAAATCAAGCGTGGCATATTTGAAATGTATGGAGATACATCTGCAAAGACAAAAGGATATTCTTGTTTCAGAAAATTATCTCATGGCTTTTTTTTTTCTTGTAAACAGTTAATATATCAGATAAGATTTAAAACGTTTGCATAACACATCCTCTACTTGTAATGTATTCAATAGTTTCCTAAGCTTTAATTGAGTGTAAATACTCAGCCACATGTAAATCCTGGCTGATAGCTGGAAGAACTTAGTAAGTGTCCTTAAGGATAATGTATGCTGTTTCAGATTGCTGTCTATAAACGATCTTAATGCAGATGACTGTAACAGCAGAAAGCTGTCCTACAGGATTTATTCTAATCTCCGCAATAGTTGACCCTTTCCTCCGTCATCAGAAAGGACTTGAAATGCATACGCTTTGCTTATTCTGTACTCTATCTGTTCAGTCCTGTCTTCTGTAGTATGGCAAGTACTGTAGTTGGTCTCTTTTTGCAATAGCCATAGGGACCAGTTCTATTTTGTGGCTGTTTCAGAAGTATATTGGACCTCTATTAAGAAATGTACTCTTAATATGATCACTGATATTGGCTGGATCTCTATGTTGTATCTGTACAACCTCCCTGTTAGAAACAGAACATTTAATTAAATTTCTTTTAAAGTATTTTAAGTATTTAAACATTTGAGTAATAATTTTAAGTAAATTTACATTTCTTCAATAAGCTTTTTCTTTTCTTTTTTTCTTTCTTTTTTTCTTTTAAATCCAGGTCTTCTTATTCAAATCATCTGCTTCTCTTTTTTACATTAAACTTCATTATCAGATTTTCTTCCCTCTCAAAGCAGAAGATGCTTTTTGTGGTTAAAGTACAGTGTTGGATTTCAGGAAATCAAGGGTTCAGTTTCTGGTTCAACCACAAATTTCCTGTGCGATTGCTCACTATCTCTGCTTTGGTTCCCCACAGATGCAGTGATGATGTTTTACACATTTACAGGTTAGCAGGGCCCATCTTGACCTTTTAATCAGATATTCCGTGTACTGGAAATGAAAGAATTTAGCTGTTTGCAGAAATTACAGAGTTTGTTTCAGCTGTAATCTGTCAGAAGTCTAGCCAGTCTTCATTTTCTTAAAGATCCAACCTAGCAAAGATTTCCTAGCAAAACACCCTCACCATTAATAATCTTCAGTGGTCAAATTTTGGGTTTTTTTTTAAATATTATTTTTTTTCCCCTTCTTAGTTTGACTTATACCCTCAAGAAACATATAAATGTGGTACTAAGAAACATGGTTGGTGGTAGGTGGAAGGTTGAACTAGATGATCTTAGAGATCTTTCCAACTTTTATGATTCTATCTCATGCTCTTTCTCCCAAAAGTAAAAGTCTGGGTTCAGTACAATTTTTAGACCAGCTAATCCAATTTCTAAATAAGTTTCTTTGGTGAAATTTAGAAAAGTCTCTTACCCTGTGTTTAACATAGCTCATTATTTGGATTAAGGTGGCACTAAATGGTTGGAATGCTCTGTGCACGAATCAGCCATACTGCACATGTAGAATAGGCCATATTTTCAGAATAGCTTTATTTTAAAAATTTAATCCTATTTATTTCCAGTGTTGTATGGCCAGGAGTAGACTACTGCAGTTTACTGCAGTGGCATTTTATTTTCTGGAAATCATTTGGAAAAAGATGCTTTGAAGTGAGCTTGTGGTGGCCACTTGTTGCCCTAAGGCTTTACTGCAGGGATTTGTAGCACAGTGCATGCATCCTAAGCCCAAAGTTAACATGGCACAAACTTCTGCACCAGAGCTTTCAAGAGGCAGGCTGCTAACCACGGAGTGAATGCCCTTTCTGTCATAAGCTCATTCTGACATGCACAGTCATTCTGGACTTTTGTTCTGACCCATCTTCACTGTTAAGTGCAGTGCAGACTAGTTAAAAGCACAGCTACGGCTGCCTCTTATTTTAGCACAGTACTTTGCTCCACTATGTATATCCAAATGCTCCACTTCTGTTACAACATGGAAATCCTATTGAGAGCTCGTGTTCAGAGGGAGTCAACACCCCCTCACATCTCCTAATGGGCAGTCCTAATCTGAGCACCCCACTTTACTAATACTGTGACTTAAGGAGCTGAAGAAACTGCATCTCACACCTGCCTTAAAGCAATGCCGGTGAGGTTAACAGAACAGGAAGGTTAACAGAAGCTTACTGGCATTTTTAAGGCAAGTGTGAGGCCTGCTGTGCTGCGCTGTGACAGGACCTGGCCCAAGGCACAAGCTGCCCATGAAATCCACATGCTTGGCCCTGAAGCCAGCATACTTGTTTGTTTTCTAAACTCAACTTTCTGAAATGTTGTTCTGATGCCTTTCGAGGCCTAAAAAAGCTTTGCTTTACTATGATAAAATGTTAAATTGTACAACTATGTAAGTATATAAGGCAGTCTGTGCTTTTTTTCCCCCATGACTGATGTCTCACTTCTATTGTTCCACTACATTTCTGTCTCTGCAAAATTCATCAGCAATTGGGTTTCCCTTCTCATCACTTAAATGCTTGTGAAACTGTAGAACAGCATGCCGTCAAAACCAGACCGATCCCTTTGATACTTGAATAGAAACACCTGTTGAATTAAGAACTTGCAATGTGTGGGTTGTTCTGATTTGCCTCCTCTCCCCCTTGAAGCTCTCATCTGTCAGAATGATGAGCAAGCCGAAACCAGATGTCTTACAGAAGACCTCTGTGTCACTGCAATTATATTGTCAGCCCAAATAGTGAACCCCTTTAAAGATGTGGGAGCAGGAAACAGCCTATTTGCTGTAGAAGTAATGAGATTGATGTTAATTATATACCTGTCAGCTATTTTCTTGTATGTTAATGACCACAGAGACCTCACTGGCAGATTTATTCCCAGTATTCCTGGACAGCTAGTTATGACTTTCATTTTCTCAATTTGTTTCATTTTCTCATGTAGCGTGCCTTTTCTGGCTGACATATTATATTTGGAACACAGTAATAGAATGGTAACATTCTCATGTCCAGTGATACCTCAAAGCACATCTGTTTAGTTCTGATAACTTATTATTAGAGCTTATTCGGTGCCAAAACCTACCTTAATACATCTTAAATTTCCTTCAAAATGTACCATTTACACCTTAGCCTTGAAAACAGATACAGACAGATACAGGGTATGGTATGGTATTCCACTCTCATTCCACTGTATACTGGTGTCACTTTTCAAGGTATGCAGGCATCTTCCAGAAGCACGTTAAGGTATGTGATATGCATTTCTTTTTTTCTCTCCTTTTAGGAAAATAATGACTGGTCCATGCAGGATATTAAATAATTGTTAGAGGTGGCAAAGCAAGGAAAAGAGTACCTTGGATTGCAATGGGAGTTGATAAAACTTTTAATGACACCGATTTCCCACAGTCTTAAGAAACAGATGTAGGAGAGGCTACCTAAGTTTTTCTTTTTTGCTTTTGCTTTATTTCTGTTCCTTTTTTCTCCTTCCCAACAGTATCAGCTTGATCTGAACTGTTCTGACAGGTAGGGTCAGAAGATGCAGCTCACTTGCACAGTATTTGAACAGACCTTTAAAAGCTCTCTCTTTCTCATGCAGTTAAAGTCTACCTACGTGTTTGGGATGTTTTAGTAGAAGAAAAGAATTCCTTATGCAGGAGTTTAAGATGGAAGGATCAGTAAAATCTTAAAAAGAGATTAACTGAGGCCATCCACAGAGGATTCATCTGAAAAACTTTAGTGTGCATGTTTAATGTTGCCTTTTCAAAATTCTCTAAGCATTATTTTCCTTCTACACCCATTGGTTCTTCTTTCTCCCCGTTCTTCTTCTTCCTCTCTTATTGCTTCTTATTTTCTAGTTTTCCCCTTCCTTCTAGGTCTCCTCTCCTTCACTCTCTGTCCACATGTGCGTCAGCACAAGTCCTCGAATTCCACAGTGGGGTCTCATTTATCAGATTAGTTTGTTCAGAAGCCATCCTTTCCAAGCAGATGATGAATTGAACTGCAGACTCTGCCACTTCATATGCTTGAGAGACCAGTAAATTGTTATTCACACCTGAGAATATTTTTCACCACTGTATTTAGGAAAACAGAAAATTCGGTATTTCGATAAATTGCCACTCTGTAGGCTTATAGTCACTTCAGATATGTATGCATATATATATAATATTATATACAAATATGTATATACTTACAGGCATGCATAACGTCACATGCTTATCTCTTTTAAGTAGCACTCAGAGATATGCTGCAAAGAAACCTTACGTTGTTTCTGCACTTCTAGATAAGGTTTTAAATACCCATGGTACCAGTCATGCCTAAATTTAAAGATAATGGGAAATGGTGAAAGCAAGTTGCCACAAAAATAAATAGCTGAAAATGAAAGAAGGAAGGCAGACTGAGCAAGCAGCTCATCAGAAAGTACTCACTGCCAGAATGCAGTGCGGAAAGAAGAAAACTAAACGGAGACTGAATCAGATGTTCGCTCTGTACATTAGGTTTAATGGTTGTATCAACGGCTTCATATGACAGGAAATGATCTGGGCGTTTTGTTCACTTATTCTGGATGCCCTTAGTTTCACAGAGCAGCGGGTAACATGGATTGCACCACGGAAGGGGACAGCTGAACTCTCCCTCTGGCTTTAGTGAGGAAAGAGCAGCGATGAAATCCGTGGACTGTGTGCACGTCATCCAGCAGAAGGATACCGCCTCCTCTCCCTCTGGCCCCCCCGGTGCTGCTTCAGGCACCACGGGACTTTTTTCTGTCACATTCCTGTGGCTTGCAATGCTCCTGTCCTCTTGTCTTGCAGCAGTGTCTCTTTACCATGCTATCACCCTGAAAACAGAGCTAGAAGCTCTGCGCAGTGAGCTGATCTACAGGGTCCGGGCAAGGTCTCCGCTAGAGCAGCCACCCGTGTCCCCTGGTGACAAGAAAGCAGGTGCCCCTGTTTCTTCCTTCCTGCAAGTGTCTGCAGCTGGCGCCAGGCAGGTAAGCTTACGTGATGGCTGCAGGGGATGAACTTGCAGGAGATGGGTTGCTCATATTGACTGCTGTCTGTCCCTGCTAGGAGAACAGGCTGCCTGGCCCTAGCCCAGCTGAAAGTCTCCAAAAGGAAATCTGGGACGGGGGCAGAAACAGGGGGAGAAGGTCTGTTGTCCACGCAGAAGAAACAGGTAAATAGCACTGGGCAGAGTGGGAGGGGATGCTGCAGCTGGTTGCTTTCTGGAGACAAGCAGCAATGCTTGGCTCGCATCTCCTCCTGTAAGCTGAGTACTGCTCTGAAAGCTTATTATAATTATAAAATTATAAGTAGTAATTATTAAATGATGATATGAACTGCATGTGAACTGCATTTGCTTTGCTGACTACCACACTCTTTAAGGTACCAGATATTCCTGCTGTCTGCAGGTTGAATTTTGAACATTGGTTCCCTGTTCTTGTGACTGAAGTATTTCTCAATGATCAACAGTAGAGCTGTGTATGGCAACTTGAATTTTTTCATGTTGGAAGTTGCTTGATTCTAAATCCATCATTCGCAGTTCGGGGCAATGCTTGACTTGTTTCTCTCTGGTGAATATTAAAGAAGGAAAGCTATTATTAAAAATTGTCAAGTCATTTTTCTGGGAAAACATCCTAAAAGAGAGAAGTAGCAATGAAGCTCCTTGACTTTAGGGAAGTAGGAGCTTTCAAAGAGAAAGGCTAGCTTATACCTGTCTGAAAAGGCAGACAAAGATTAGCATAATCTTTGCATAAAACCATCTATTAATATAATTAACAAAGCTAATAAAGGCATGCCCATGCAATAAGGCTAATACTATGGCATTTTTAAAAGGTGCTGTAGCAAATATCGAATACTGTGCTCTGTAAAACACCTCTGATGTATATTATAATGTTGATGTATTTAATGGGATAGAATTGTTTTCTTCAAGAGTATAATTCCTCCTTTTTTTTCTTTTGCCTTTCCAAATACACTGATGTACAATAAAATGAAATGCTGAATTTCAACATAGCAGTTTGCATACTCTAATTACCCTGAGTGTAAGTAAAAATGATCCTGAGTTGCTAAATCAGTTCAGTCTCCTTAGATACTTTTAGACTGTTTTGACTGATGGAAGCTGATATCTTGAATTGATTAAGGGTAAAATGAAATAATTTGTAGCTAAAGACTAAATCAGAGTTTGCTTAAAATGTATTTTTGATTAATTAATGTGAAATGTTAGGATTCAGAGAGCTAACTGAAATTTAAATTCTATAGCACAATCACTCTATTTACCTCCAAGTCTCTCAGAAGAGAATATTCATTTAGAATATGACTTAAATTCCATAGGCTCAAATGCAGTTTATTCTATTACGTTTGTAATCATTGGTCCAGGGTCTTGGTTAACAGTGATTTCACAAATAAGACTGAAGACAAGATTGCTTCAATCATTTTTCTTGAAGCTTGTTTATTACTGTGGTAGTCACAGAGCCTCCCCACCCTAGTGCCTCCCAAATAAAAACTAGTCAACTTTTATACCTCAATCACAACTACCACTAAACATAAGGAGGCTTGTCTTCTTTTAAATGAATGTTACAGGCATTAGCAATCTGCAAGTTATTCTGTTCCCTTCACAGTAGCTTTCATCTTCATTCTTACTGCTATTTGAGAGTGCACGGGGGAGAGGAAAGTTTTGGGTTCCTCAGCTCTGCTTATTGCAGGCTTAAAATTCTTCTTCCCAGGCAACCACCTCTGACAATATCCATACATCTTTCTTCATCTGAGCCTCTAATTAAGCTTTCAAATTAATGTATATGGATAACATGGATATGGATAAATATGGACATTTATTCTAAACGGAAAACCTGCATAGGCTGATCTACTACAAAACTGTTTCCTAGCACAGTTATCCAAATATCTTGCTTTGTATACAAATAAATGAAAAAGAATTATATTACAAATCTTCCACTTACATAAAAGTGGCCACAAGTTACAATTTTAATGAAAATGACAATGGAACAAAAATAGATCCAATGCAATGCTGTTCTTTCATACTTTTATAGGCTAGTTGTTAGTCAGTGTTCATGAATAAAAGTATTAGTCATCAGTATTTGTACATTTTGTGTCTTGAGAAAATTTCCAGCACAAGTATTTTGAGATAATGGTTTTTGAGCATTAGTTCCAAATAAAACTGTACAGTTAGCAGCCAGAACAAGAGTTTTTGATACGAGTGGGAGATAGTGGGGGGTTATTAATATGCAGACAGATAGATCATCTAACCACTTCTAGCAGATGTCATATCAGGACTGCTAGGAACAGAGACACTTTTTCTTTTTTGCCTGTCTTTTTTAAAATTTTGCTGGTAGAGGAAAGCTGAAACAGAAACCCCTCCTGTTTCCTTGTGACCTTGTCACAATTACTGATTGCCTAGCCAGCATGCTGCTGTCTGAGATGTTTAAGTTCTTCAGTCCAGAATCAAAATACAGGTCTCATTACTCAAGGCACTTCAAAGTTTAATTTGCACACTCTCTAGGTGTCTAGCTTTGATCATCACTACATGTTCTGATTCCCAGTCAGCTAGGAAGGTGAGCATCAGGTCTTCTGTAAAGTTAAATTCAGGAAAAGTTCTGCTTTGATCAGATCAGGGCGCCTGTGGTTGTTTACTTCAGGATATTGAGGTTATCCGTTTCAAACAGTATGACTGTCTATATGGAAGGAACTGAAGAGAAATCCAAAGTTCACAAAGCAATGAAAGAGGACAAGCCAGCAATTGACTTGGTAATTTTTCACTAGCAGTTCTCAAGTTCTTCTCCCGTGTCACTTGCATTCACACAAAGCAACTAATGTCATAAAAGCATAGAGTATAAGTTGTGAGAAGGCATCGCCTTTGCCACTGTTCTTGGCACAATTGCTTTATGGCAAATTGGTATATTTCCATCCACAGAGTGGTACATTTTCTGGTTAGAACCAGTTGGACTCTATTTTTTTTCATAGAATCATGGAATCACAGAATGATTTAGGTTGGTAAGGTCCTGAATGCCCACCCAGTTCCAAGCCCCTGCTATTGGCAGGGACATCTCCCACCAGGCCAGGCTGCCCAGGGCCCTATCCAACCTGACCTTGAACACCTCCAGTGACATGACAGGTCTCCGTGACAGAGGGATGGCATGAACTTTTACAGGTGGAACTTGATTTCAGAGATCTTTCAGTCAGAAAAGCTAACATTTTCTTACTAGCCTTAAAAAAAATGTTGCATGAAATTCCCTCACCAAATACTCGAATTACTTCTTATTTTGCTGTTCAAAGAGGGGAAACACAAGAGTTCTCTTTTTATTTTTTAATATATATATTTTTAAAAGCTTACTTCTTGAAAGATGTTATTCTTTTTAGTTTCTGCTGACAACAGGCCATCTCTAAAGGAAGTACGCCCTTCAGTGAGAAAGGGTAGAAAATGACTTTACTCACTGCTTGCAATTTTACTTGAAGGATTCCATCAACTGAATGAATGAATCAGTGTTGTGTATTATGCAGACTGCTGTGCAATCTAAAACACACAGGATATTTTATACTGCATAGTAGAAATCTATATAAACTATTCTTAAATGTTAGTAAATTATTCCTTACTACACTGATTCTAACATGTTACACACTAAAGATCAAAATAATGCTACCAGTACTTCAAAGGCATCGAAGATCTGGATCACATTTGTTAATGCAATTTTCATGCTGGGATTGATTTAATCCGTGATTGATGACACAAAAAGACTTGTTAATAAAAAAGTAATAAATAAACTAGTCTATAAACCTGCACAAGCAGAAAGAAAAGGAAGGTACCTAATGATAAGAAATGAATAACCTGAGGGAAGAAAAGCTGCACATCATCCAAGAACATGCATATCATTTATAAATTAAATTATCTAGTATTTAAGCATGTTTCAGGAAGTCAACAAAGAACAGACCATGACCAAAGAAGGAACCTAAGCAAGCAGGTCTGTTTTTTAAAGTTCAGATTTTTTTAAAATTATATTTTGCTTCAGCAAAACTTGAGGTGGGTTTCTCAGGCCTCGGATACTGAAGCTTAAAAATTTATGTGCAAGTTTGCATACAACAAACTTGCTGTATTCTTTGAATGGATTATGGAGTTAGATTGCAAGGTATTAAAAAGGCTATGGAAGTTAAATGATTCAAAAACCTGCCTGGGAGGGGGGATTTGTCCTCACAGATATCTTAAATTAGGCAGATATGCAGAAAGCTCAGTTCTTATCCTTCTACAAAAGATAGCTCTTTTTTTTTTCAGAGCTGTGGTTACATTGCTCAGATGGTGGAGAACACATCCCTTCATATGCTAGTTGTGGTTTATAAGGGCATCTGGAGGCATTAACTTCTTCAGAATTGGTCGTTTTGTTCATGGAAGAAGATTCTGAAATGTTTTTCTCCCACCCACACACTGCAGCACAGTTTACATCACAAGAAAAGAATTCCCATCAAAGCAAAACTTCTGTCTGAAATCAAGAGGTCAGGGCACACCGACCTCCTGCTATTCTAGGTACACGTTGTTTTGTACGGTGAATCCTCCCAGTGATGCTCACTTTAGATACTTTTTATATATTTTTAAGAAGTATTTTACTAGTTATGTTTTCTGCTTACATTATTAAGTGTCCCCACATACTTCAGACTACAAAACTGACATTCAGGTTTGATCTACACTGAACTGAAGGATGTTCAGGTTGAGCTTTTTATTTACTCAGCTCTGTAGTGACAGTAAATATTCAAGTCATATTTGCTCATATATATATATTTTATATTGTACTTCAGGTAAGACCTGGGTCTTCATAGGAATTTTTAACATTTCTTAACAACATCAGTATTTTTACTGAAAATTCCTATTACTCTCCCCAGAAAGTAAACTTTGTATATCCATTTTTTATGTTCTATGTTTTTTTATGTTTTATGTTTAATAAGTGGTAAACTTGTTTGCTTTGAATTTGTTTCAATGAATTATTTAACTTTAAGCACATATATAGTTCCACCGAGGTCAAAGTGAAGTACTTGTATCTGTGATTGGAAATAGTTATGGGTTAGAAATGGCTTCTGAGCAATTGTTTTTAAAGCATGTTGCTGTTCAATCCCCAGATAGTTTCTAGGAAATTACTTTTTGTGGCTTTAGATAAAATGGTCACTGTGCTGGTTTCTGTTTTCTTTATTGTCATGAATGACATTTCTATATCCATATTTCTTCCTGACAACTAAATTCACTTTATTCAGTTCAGCCTTGAAGAGTAAGGGTTCTGTACTAACCAAAAAGATGTTTTGGGGGAGATTATATGTAGATTTGATATCACAGAATATCCTGAGCAGAAGGAGAGCCACAAAGATCATAGAGACCAACTCCCAGCTCCACACAGGAGCACCTAACGTTCAAACCCAGCGTCTGAGAGCACTGCCCAAATGCCCCTTGCACTCCGGCACTGGGGTCCGTGCCCACAGCCCTGTGCATCCCGCTCCATGCCCACCGCGCTGTGGTGCAGCCTCTTTCCCTTCCCCCAGCTGCCCTCCCCTGACAGCTCCATGCCGTTCCCTCGGCCCTGTCGCTGTCACACAGAGCAGACATCAGATCTGTGCAGAATGCAGCAGAACTTTCAAGTGTTTTAAAACATATAAAAAAGTTCTCACACTGTACCAAACTTGCTGATTTCAATTACTGCATGGCAGTTTTCAGGAAAGATGACTAGTATTTCAGTTCTGCAATGAAACAAACACAAATCAGGATTACAAATCTTGTTTACTCTCGTTTGATTAGTGGAAATTCCAGTGACAACACTGATGAGTTCTCTTGAAAACAGGAATGAAAATTTTGATTTGGGTTGCTGAAATAGTAAGGAACCTGCATATTACCTTCACCACGAAGGCACTTTGTTCCAAGGGGGAGTAAATGAATACCTTGTGAAATAAATTGCTTGATGTGCTTTGTTGTGCAATTCCAGAAAATCGTATTTTGTTTTTGTTTGGAAGCTTCTCTTCCAGAACATTTTGTCACAACTGAGATTTAAAAAAAATAATGAAGTATAGGACTTTTTGTTGTTGTTGACTTAGCTTTCTTTTCTTGTCAGAAGGCAGGGAATCCCTGGAGGCATTCAAGGCCAGGCTGGATGTGGCTCTGGGCAGCCTGGTTGGCAATCCTGCCCACAGCAGGGGGGTTGAAACTAGTTGATCATTATGGTCCTTTTCAACCCAGGCCATTCTATGATTCTATAAATCTAGATACCTTTAAATTATTGTTTTAAAAATCCACAGATTTCTTGGCATCCTATAGGAAGTACTGACTGATTGCCAGAATGGGAGTTTGCGAGATAGTGCTGTTAATGACAGTAGGGCTCAGTTAGGGTTCTTTGGTTCTTGAAACTTTGAAGCATTCCCACACTTGAATCTTTTCCCACTGTCTGTCAGTGCCAATGGCATGCTGTTCAGCATCTAGCCCTCCTCTGGTGTTTGCTGACATCCTCCTTGAAAAGAGACTTAGGTATGTGCAGGAGGCTGCTTTCTTCTCCAATCCTGTCATTCCATACAGTGCAGTGAGAGGTGGGTGCCGATGAGCACATGGTTTGGCACAGGGCTGCCACTGACAGGTGTAGAAATGTGATCTCATGGAATAGGGCACTGCCCTTTATAGTAAGAGTATTTGAATCAGGCCCATAGCATTTTTATTGGAGAGAGGGAAAAAAAAAAAAAAAAAAAAAAAAAAGCAAGCAAAAATAGAGTTCCAGCAATCTAAGGCAGAATTTTCTTCTTTTAACTTAGCATTTGTTTCTGAAGAGTGTAGTAAATGTGACAACTTTGCTTTCTGGCCTTCAGAATACCCCTACAAGCAGATGTTCTCATGAAAATCTACTCTATCCCTTTGTCTTTTATTCTGTATACTGACAGAAGAGGTTAGCAGATTTTTACTTTTAGTTTTTAAATATCTTCAAATCACTCTGGAGCTTTTATTTCAAAATAGCACAGTATTTTTTTCACAGCTCAATATCCTATTTACTCTTTAGCATCTTCAGCCTCTACAGTTTTGAGTAATACTTCATTTTTTTTTGTCACATACTAAGGTATTTGCTGTCTGTGCACTTATTTACTACCAGTCATTTCTGTACTTTCCCTCTTAGTGTACAGGATGAAGGACTGAAAAATACACTGAAAGTACATCTGGATGTACTGAAAATCTGGATGGATTTTGAGAGTTTACGCTTGCTATTTTTGAAATTACTCCGTAGCCAATACATATCATTAACATTTTACAGAATCCATAACTGGAAACTAATTTAAGTAATATAGTAAGTATCATTAGAAAATCTGGTATCTCTCATAGCTGACAGGGTTGGAGTCTTTTGAGCTTTTGCACTGAAAATTAACAGAGCTAATTGATCTATGGTTCTTACCTCATCTGACTTACTGCTGCATTTGTAAACTATATTAGGACCAAAGATTAAAACAAGCAAGTATAATTTATGCCAATGTCTGAGGCTCACACTCATCTGCATGTTCTCTGAGAGAAGTACGCACTGCAGTATGAATTTTGTCCTGGCACGTTTAAGACCTACCTTGAAATTAGTACAAAGATTCTGTTTTCAAATCGTTGAGACTAAGAATTTTTTTGTGTGTTCATCCTTTTTTTTTTTTTTAATAAGTAATTCAAAAGTTTATTGTATTCTACAAATGATTTGTATGCTTTCACTTTGCAGTGCTGCAGGCCTGCTTGCAACTGATTGCAGACAGCAAAAGTGATATCCAACAGAAAGGTAGGAATATATTCCATGGTTGATAGCTAACTTTTCCATGCCTTAGCTCTCTTCCCTATTTTAGCTAGCTTCAAAGCAATAAATGAGTTATCTGGCCTGATTTAAAAATAAATTAATAAAATAAAATAATGCAGTCTCTGCATCTGGACAGTTCTTGCAAATATCCTCTTTAAAGGGGGAAATCCAGTGAGACTGGAAGTCTTAACTGAAAGTCAGCTTTCTTAACTTTTGGCAGATGAAAACTAGGGAAGTGAATTTGTGGGTTGGTGTTCTATTTTGTTTTTTGATTACTTCAAAATCCTTATTTCTTTTAGATGATTCAAGCATTGTCCCTTGGCTTCTGAGCTTTAAGCGTGGAACAGCTCTGGAAGAACAGGGAAATAAAATAGTGATCAAAGAAACAGGATATTTTTTCATATATGGCCAGGTAAGAAAGCTCAATTCACTTCAGCATCTGGCTTTTAAAGGATTTCTAATGTCTCCATACAAAATGTTTGAGGTCTGTACCTCTTCATCCTGCAGGTTTTATATACTGATACAACATTTGCAATGGGACATCTAATACAGAGGAAGAAAGCTCACGTGTTTGGTGATGATCTCAGCTTGGTCACATTATTTCGTTGCATCCAAAATATGCCACAGTCTTATCCGAATAATTCTTGCTATACTGCTGGTAAACATCTAAATTTTTTCTTTCTGTCGTTGGCAAATAAACTGTATTAAATGGAATCTGCAGTGGTGGGTGATAAAAGATTGTGGGAGTTATAAAGAAAATGAACTGCATTCACAGAGCCAGTCAATTGCAAAACTGCAGAATACTTTTGAAAAGTATGGCTTTATATAAAGCCTCAACAGTTGAACTTGATCCACGTAATTACATGACCTCAGCAATTCCCCTCTCTCCGTTAACCTTATAAAATGCTTGGATACTTTGGTGCTTTCACAGTTAAATGCCTGAAGCAGACAAAAGGACTACATGCTGTCCTAGAAGAAAACTGAGCTTAAGTATTGAATTCTTCATTTGAGTATGCCAGTAAAATATTTAGGAGCACACTTGAATTTTAGCCACCCAATTTTTACACACCTCGCTTTTCAAGAATGTTCATTATCAGCTTAAATCTCTACTCCTAATAATTACTACTGCACATTTATTATTTGGTTAGATGAAAAAGAGTTAACTTCTGTGAAGAGATTTTTGACTGCACTAATGAGAAGCACCATAAAAGACGACCCATTAAAATATCTGATGCAAGTCCAGTAAGCTCAGTGCATAATATGTATGTATTTTCCTGCTGTAGCATTTCAGGAATTATTGTCTAGGTCTATCAAACCACGTTCAGTAGCTCTTATCTGTCTGCCTTTCTTCTTTGCTCAGGGATTTGGGGATTTTCAGCTTTGTTATTTTCTAGCAAGGTCTCTGTGAATAAAAGCCATCTTTTTTTTCAATATCTTGTGTAAAATGTGAGTAACATTCGGTAACAGGAGCTGACTGTTGGTGGCTGGATGGCACTAAACAAATGGGACTGGGAAGGAATTTTTTTTTCCCTCACAGAAATTGGGGCTGTCCAAACTTCCTGCCCCACCATCCACATATTTGGACACCACAATTACTTTCAATTTCATGTATTTTTTTGTCCTACCCTTGCATTATGCTCCCTACCTGCACCATTTCTTTCTTAACTAAGATCTCTACTCCATCCTGCCACTTCATGATTCTTGCTTTCCCACCACTTGCTTTCACCTGGAAAACCAAATCTTGTTGCAGCGTCTCGTGCTGTTGAGCATGTATTGCTGCAGAAGTCACCTTTGCTCCCAGTTCAGTGACTGCAGCATGAAAGCTATGTGCTTTCAGTTATCACATCAGCTGATGTGTGGCTTGAAGGAAATAGACTTCTGAGTTCTGCAGTTGCACTGGGTCACCTGATGTCTGCTAACTTCACTTGGGTTGGTAAAGCTGATGAAATCTCCCCCATAAGCGTGGGAACAGAGCCATCTAGGACCAGCAGTGCCCAGTGCTGACCTGGCTGCCACATCACCATAAGATGTGCAATCTGGGCGCACTGCAGTTATGTGATTTGGGTTTTTTTTTGGCAGCGTTTGCTTAAGTGAACTGACGCACTGAGTACAGAATGGAATTGCTAAGGAAAGGAAGGTGGGCCCAGCTCCACAGAGGCTGTCAAGTGTAAGATTTGGGTGGTCTGAACTACATAAGGTTGTGCCTAAAGATAAAACGAGCACTTGTTACAAGTAACAAGCCATGCTTAGATTTCTTTGACGATACGCAATGACGTTTTCAAGAACTTTTATGACAATAATGTCTGTGAAATATTAACTAAAAATATTCCAAATCTTTTGTCAGGCATTGCAAAATTAGAAGAAGGAGACGAGCTTCAACTTACAATACCACGAAGAAGAGCTAAAATATCCTTGGATGGAGATGGTACTTTTTTTGGTGCAGTTAGACTCCTCTGAAGCCCTTTATTTTTGTAACTATGCTTAGTGCAATTTTCTTCTTCTTCCAATGCATTTGTCAAAGAAAAAAGAAACTGAATTCTCCTATAACTGCCAATTCAGTCTCTTTCCTTCCTCCATCAGCTTCTGAAATCTATTCTTTGGTCTAATAAGCAAACCCAAAACAGGAAGTAGACCAGACGTACTTGTAAGATAAAAACGTCACGTGATTACCAGAAAGACAATTTATTTTACACAATGGGAGTCTCTAAACAACAGCTGTAAGGACGTGGTTTTTTGGCTTTGAAGTAATTTCAGTGAAGCAAATCAAAGAAAGAGTTGAACATAAAGTATAGCGTGAACACAGGACCATTCTGTTTTTATACAGAAATGGAAACCTAAAACACAATTGCATCTTACTTTGCTTTGTTTCACAAACAAACAAACAAACAAACAAAAAAACAAACAAAAAAAAGCTTCTACCCTGAAGCATAGAGTACAAGGAAGGGTAATGAAACTATATTATTCATCACAATAGAGTGGTGTCGGCTAGTTTCTGTTTATTTTTGTTGTTTGTTTCTTAGTTTGACATAGAAATTTGTTTGGGGAAGGAAAAAAATCTAAAAGCACAGGATAATGAAGCAAAAGCTCCTAAGTATGTAGAATGGTTGCCACTGCCTTGCTTCTTCCCTGAGGACAAAAGGACATTACTAAAATCTGTTAGTATTTACTAATTAAGATGAGTTTTACCGGAAATAAGATATATAAGATGCTTTAACACCTCAATCTCAGGGAATATGTGCATGCATGTATGTAAACAAGTTGAGCATAGAAAGAAACATGATGAAATTAGGCTCAGTACAGTAGGACAAATTGGATTTCTGACTTCATAATTTCTGCACTCATACATATATGTGTATTCTGTGTGTATAAATATATATATGCAGTATATATATATATATAAATATGAAAGTATATACACCATATATGAGCCTTTGGCAACTAGGTATAATATATTATCTTCTTTTGGATAGCTTATCCAATGGAAATATTGCTGCATACATATTTGTTGTATTTGTCCTGCTTTTGCTATTATCCATGCAAAGGGATACTGTGAAAAATCCAACAAACATGGAACCAGCCATACAACTAATAAAATACATTTATTGCCCATAGATCTGGCCTCAATCACTAGGATAGATATAGAGACTTCTGTGCAGTTTTGAAGAAGAGGCTCCAGGGACACCTGATAGTAGCTTTTCAGTCTCTTATAGGAGGCTATAAGGAAGAAGGGGACAGACTCTCTAGCAGAGTCTGTGGTGACAGGAGAAGAGAAAATGGTTTCAAACAAAAGAAGGGGAGATTTAGACTGGATATAAAGAAGAATTTTTTTTTACAATTAGGGTGGTGAAGCACTGGCACAGGTTGCCCAGAGATGACATGGATGCCCCATCCCTGGAGACATTCAAGATCAGACTGGACAGAGCTCTGGGCAATTTTATTCAGCTGTAGGTGTCTCTGTTCATTGTGGGGTAGCTGGACTACATGACCTTTAGAGGTCCATTCCAGCTCAACATTTCTATGATTCTATGGGAAAAAAAAGAAAAGAAAGAAAGAAAGAAAAGAAAAAACAGGCAACCAACACAAAAGCAGATCTGTAGAAGGACAGATTTTTTTTTTGTTCCCTCTTATCTGTTCACATTGTTCAGATGATGAGATTTTTTTCTTTCTCCACCCAAAAATCCCCATGTACTGCATTTAACAGTGTGGTTCAGGGCTTCTAGGAGCTACTGTAATTAAAACATTGAATACTTATACCACTGGTCTGCAAAGAAATATGAACGTGATACTGAAATGGGTAAAACAATAAGAGCCATAGTATTGAATTGTGCTTCACTTGAAAATGTATTTTTAGATATTGAGAATTTTGTCATAAAATCTCATTTAGTAAAGTTGCTTTGTATATTGCAGTATCCTTGCCTGTTTTTATAAATAGTGCTGACTGATTTGATTGAGTTCTTAAGGTGATAGAAAATAAATAAAACAGATTTGAAGCTAGGGGTTATGGACTGTGGTGAACTAATGAAAGAATTAATTCAACTCCTCTGTGCATCCAAAAGACATTTCAGCAACAAGGGTATGTGCATTGGGTTACTGTACCAAGATTTTTGTGAGGCCTAAGTTTTCAAAATGTATGAAAGACCTCTGTATACAAATATATAAAAATATCTGTTCTTTATTTATGTATCCTGGAGGTAAAACTGAATTTTGTTATTATTTTGCAACTGCAATACTAAGTTTTCAAGAAAGAGGTCTGAAATCCTCTACTGGAGTCCTCAGTTCAGCCGAAGTTTGTGTGATGCTGCATGTAAATAAAGCAGTTATTAGCATGCACCAAGCTGGCTCTTATTACTGAAGTACATTAAAGAGGTGCACAGAATCCTGAATCAAATATTTTGGTTTTAGTGTTGAATGTTTATATGAAAGAAAAAAAAAAGTTATAAAAAAGTTATTGTTTTCCCTTAAACTTGATGTTTAAATGTGCAAAATTACCTTTTGGTATGTAAGTTTTCCCTAGGATTTTAGTAGGTTTGTATATCCTTCATGTAAGTCAATTCTGAAACACAGTGGACTGGCACCATATAAGATGTAGCTTTGATACTTTATTTTAATAAAGTAATATTTTAAATATTTTATATTTGCTATGTATTATATATGTATTTTAAGCATCTGGCATAAAGTCTGTGAAGCAAAATCTGCTGTTGTCACTGCTGCTTTTCCTAACTGTACTTCTTCCTTCTGATGCTAGCAAACGTGGTCAGTGCAGAACTTTGAAAAGGGCTTGGGGCATGACTCTGAGAGGAAAGATTTCAAAAACTGCTCCCTTCCTACAGTGGAATGGGAGTGATCTTTAATTTTCCCAAAAAATATGCATGTGTACAGACAGTGCTAGTCAACAGATTGGTCAGATATCTCTACTGATTTTGTTGTTGGGCTAGTTTGCTTCTGGCTTCCTGAGAAAACTTGTCTTCTTAAAATTGACCTGCTTCTGCAAGGTTGAAGTTTAAAAGGCCAGCATTTTCAGACTAAGGCAGGAAGAAAAGGCGAATAACTAATTCCTGATGGTTGTGCTAACAAACTGATGATAGATGAGATAGCAAAATACATTCAAACCACAATTGTATTTATGTTTCAGTTTGTGGGAGTTGCTGGAACTTCCTGCATTTGATAAATGGTATTTAAATATATGGTAGGTAATAAGAAGTATCGAGCTGATTCATATAGTACACTCTCGTTAAGGACATTCAACGTTTGTTCCTGCAAATGCAACAAACTGCAAGTAATATGTTTGTGTTATTCATGTGATAAGCAGCATCATTGCAAACATAAGGGATTTGAATATTTTGTTTCCAGTACATTTTCATGGACATGTGCAATCGTATCATTCTTTTAGGCTCACTGTGTTATAGAACCTGGGGTTATGTCAGGCTGGCAGCCTGTTACTAGTGGTGTTCCACAGGGCTCTATTTCAGAGCCAGTACTTTTTAATGTTTTCATCAGTGGTTTGGATGCAGGACATGATGGTACACGAAGTAAGTTTGTGGATGACACCAAATTGAAACAAACTGCTGACTCTCTGAAGGGCAGAGAGTCTCTGCAGAGAACTTGACAGACGAGAGAGCTGGGGAATCACCAACTGCACGAAGTTCAACAAGAGCAAGTGCTTAGTTCTGCGCCTGGCATGAGGCAACCTTGGATCTATGTATAAACTGGGGGATGAGAGTCTGAAGATCAGTCCCAGAGAAAGGGATCTGGGTGTTCTGACTGATGACAAGTTGTGCATGAGGCAGCAGCGTGCCAAGGCAGCCAAAAAGGCCAACCATACACTGGGTTGCATCAGATAGAACACTGCCACCGGATGAGGGAAGGGCTGGTCCCACTGTGCTCTGCACTGTACAGCTTCACCTCCAGCACTGGGTGAAGGCTTGGGTGGCACAGTATAGGAAGGACATAAAATTATTAGAGGGTGTCCAAAAGAGGGCTATGAAGAAGGCAAAGGGTCTAGAGGGCAAGATGTACAAGGAGCAGCTGAAGTCCCTTACTGTGTTTAGCCCGGAGCAGAGGAAGCTGAGGGGAGGCCTCGTAGCAGCTCCACAGCAACTCTGTGCTCTGTGGTGACAGTGACATGAGGGAATGGCATGGAGCTGTGTCAGGGGAGGATCAGGTTGTGGGTTAGGAAAAGGTCCTTCATCAGAGGGCGGTGGGCATTACCCTAGGCTGCTGCAGTTCAAGGAGCATTTGGATAGCACTCTCAGACACAGGGTTTGAACACTGAGTGGTGCTGTATGCCAGGAGTTGGACTCAAAGATTTTTTTTGCATCTCTTCCGACTTGGGATATTCTATAATTTCCTTGCTAATGATGGACAGTTGACAGATACATCGCTGCTTTGAAACATGAAATTTAAAATGAAAATATGTTATGTAATGTGCAGTCACACATAAGGGCCTTCTGTTTTTGAGTATTTCTCAAATTGCTCAGCATCTGCAATAGTAGAAGAAAGTAGAAGAAATGTGTGTAATGTGGGTTTCTCTTTGTTTTAAGCAGGATTGCTGTTTTTTCATCCTTTCTTCTTGTCTTTTTTTGTGTACTCACACTTGACCAAGGTGTGTGCTTCTGAAGGATGTTTTATGCTTGTTCATTTAAAGACTATATTGTCTCCACGGAATTTTCATCAATGAAGGGAGGAATACTTGCAGTAGTTTCATCTCTTGGCTGAGTCTTTGGGTTAGAACCATTAGTAAGATCTGAGGTTGTCTCTGAAGCTCAGTCTGGGCAGCAGACAGAAGGAAGATGCAAACACAGGGAAGAGAGAAGTTAAATATCTGATGTAGAAAATATTTCATGGAATTGCAGATTGCATAGATCTTAGAGGTGATGGGGAGGAACAAACTAGATTTGGATTTGGAGTAAAGAGACTGGAGGGAAGATAATTAGGATTTGTGATGGAAGAGAAATACAAGTGCATGAAAGGATCTGTATCTGAAAAGTCTGGTAACTAAATGAAGTTAGGCAAAGATTGCAGCTTTGTGGAAAAGAGCCAATAGACCTTGCAGTAAAGCAAGCTAAAAATAAGCCCATGTTGACTCCATGATGAGTCGTGTCAGAGATGAGAGTTAGCAGCATACCTAATTATCATCCAGTAGATTACAGGAAGGGTTTATTCTCTTTCTTTGGCACATTTCAGAGTATATGAGGGACACTGCATCCAGTTTTGGCACACTATACCCCAAATACAAGAAAGATAGTGAGAAACTTGGAGGGAGTCCTTTGAAAGGCAAGGGGATAGTTGGAGCGGAGCACACATCTGCCCTACAATTTGGAACAGGGGGAAGTGGGTCTGCCCAGCCCATAGAAGAGGCAAGGGGGTCCTAATAGCAGCCTTACAACACAAAGAGGTTGTCAAGAAAACAGAGACATACCCTTTCAGAGGTCTACAGCTGTTTCAGAAGAGACAATGAGCTCAAATCAAACTGGGAAGTTCAAACTTGACATGAGGAAAAAATCATTATCATAGGGACAGTCAGGCATTGGAGCAGGTTGCCCTGAAAAGCTATGGAATCTCTGTTCCCAAAGATCTCCAAAGCCTTAATGGGTAAAACGTGGAGCAATTTCTAAATTCAGTGTTAATGTACTTTGAACTGATGTTGCAAATGATCCATTTGCCCTGAGTGATTCTGTGGTAAGAAATCAGAAGATGTGAAGGGAGAGAAAGGACTGAGACTCGAGGGAACAGATCAGAGAGGTTTGTGCTGGTGTAAGAAATGTTCTTTTCCTTCTTTTCCTGAGTACAAATGAAACTTGGATTCCTCAGTGTGCTTTAGTAGTGTCGGAAAGTATCTCTGTAATGCATAGCACAGGTTCCAATTAAGCACAGCAAGCTGCTAGCAGTCATCAGGTAATACATGACCTGAAATTCAAGTGTGTAAACTGAATCAAAATGTGTATTGGCCAACTAATAATCTTCATTCGCTCACTCGACAGGTTTCTTTGGCTTTTATTCCTGGTCCTCCCCACCCTATTTCATTCAGTAGATAGGAGATATTTACTTCATCCCATGGGAAACAGGATATTGATGGAAACTGTTTTAAGATGGGCCTCAGCCTAATTCTCAGAAATATTGGAAGGAAGTGGTAAATGAGGCAGAACATGTCGGTACAGAAATTATGATGGCCTATTTAAATATGAACCGCGTTCCCTTTCTGTCTGTGAGAGCTGAAAAGCCATATTTACTTTCCACAGAATATTGTTGTTGCTGTTGTTATAATTATTATTTTAATTCTGGAGTTTATTCAAATCTGACTTAAAGCTATTTATCCCCAAATCTATTTTCATAAGCTTCTGTTCTACAGATCCTGTCTCTGATCCTGATGGGCATTAATCACTCTGATAGCTGCAGGATCTCTCCATGTATAGGTGAGTTCCCCTTCTGGACTGAGTTCAGGAAGGGTGCTCACCTCTTACATCTTTGTGTCCTGGGGCAGAATCATGATGAACTTCCTCCAAACAAGTGACTGCCACATCCAGTGGCAATACTCAACAACCCTTTCAGAATTCTAAGCTGTGTTCCTTTAGACCTCATTTCCAATTTGGTAAAAATTCCTTTGGTCTGAAATACTTTCAACCTACTGGGCTCAACAGACTGGTGTTTTTGATGACTCTCTACTTGGTCTAAAACTTTCCAAGCTGCCCTTGTCTTCACCACAATGTTCCTTAAACCAGATTTTTCACAGGTGGTCACTCATTGAATGTCCCTCATTTTCTGGTTGACCGAGTGGTGTCCTTGTGATCTGGTTTGCAGAAGTGTTGAAATTCACAGCTGCAACTAAAATTAGCTGTGCTCTGAGTATATGAAGAGCTGTATGATTCTGCTTATAAATACTACAGCAACAAATATTCTGAAAAAGCCATGGGGGAAAGAAACTCTGATCTAGAGGAAGAATTAGTTAAGAATATGCAGTCAGACAAAGAAGTATCCTTTGAAAGAGTAGGAGGAAAAATTCTTAAATCATCAGTTGGGTGCTGAACCCCATAGGGTTCACTTAGTGTGATAGGGATCTTTATGGGAAAGCCAACGTGAAGCTATGTAAAGTAGCTTCTGTTATACATGCAAGGAAGTAGGACTGAGGTTATGAAGTCAGTTTTGGCTCATCCTCACTGTAAGCATTTAAAATTTGCATCAGAATATTTGATGGCGCTGAACACAGAGGATCTTCAGGGTCCTGCTCCAATTTCATACAGTAAAAGGTAAACTGCACTTTTGCAGTCACCCAGCCTTTGCAGGAACTACTATATGTAGATAAGGAAGAAGTAGTGATTCCACTTGTGCTCAGTCAGTGTTCGTATCCCCACTAAGGAATTAGAAGACAACCACTTCATAGTTACTGACACCACTGGCGAGCAACCCTAGCACTTTTAAAGCAGGAAGAGTAAAGGGGAAGAACTGCTGGAGAACAGAAGATACTCACTGTCTAGTGGCAGACTGCTGGCGCAAGTTTTCTTAACTTTGTACTCTGTATGAAAAAGGCATAAGAATGAGAGGTTTGAAAGTCTGATTTACAATAATCACCCGACTGAATTTTCCACTACCAGGAGATTTGCAGCCTCCCCAGGCCACAAGCAAGAAAGAGATGGTAAGAGGGAAGTGAGTAGATAGAATGGAGAGGTATGCCTATTGCTGTAGTGGGTGGGAAGGGAGGAGAAAGGCAAGGCAATTGAAAGATTATAGGTGCTTTGCCAACAGTGAAAGCAAGAGAAGCATGTGGTCTACCATTTTTTTTTTTTTTTTCCGTCACTTATTTCCTCTTTTCACCTGTTGTATCCTTTTAGCAGTGCCACGCTTAGGGAGATGAAGTCCCTCACTCGGATGCAGACAGTCGCTCGCCCACCAGAGGGCAGCGGTGCCCGCAGTATGAGGCTTCCCTTCTCGTTTGGCAGAATCGCAGTATCACGCAAGTCACCTGTGTCCAACCCCCTCCCAAGAAGGGAAGGACATATAGGGCATGCTGCCCAGGACCGTGTCCGGATAGTTTTTGAAGCAAGTTTCTATCTATTCTAATCTCAGCACATTATTTCAGATTCTGCGAATGACAAAGAGAATACTTCTGGAGCATCAACACCAATGAAGCAGTCTTTTAATCCTGTGAAATCAGCATAAGCTGTCTGCTATGTATTGCATTTTTTATTTTATCCAGTTGAGGCAGTCTTCTGCTAGCCACGTGATATATATATATTTTTATATATTACCTTTGTTCCATATGCAGAAGTTTTCTCCAGGCAGTACATACATACACAATACTTCTCCCCAAAATTAGTAACACAGAATCCTTCCTCCTTGCACATGATCAGTGATTTTGGGTAGGGATCTCAAGGCTCTCAAGGATGAAGTAAGCACTCTTCCTCATGACTGCAGATTGCCCTCCTCTTGTTTTCCCCAAAATAACAACAATAAAAAATGTTTGGAGGTAAAACTGTTCAATTCATATTCTTTTACAGAAGTCAGAAACAAAGCAACGTATCGATTTGTTAAAGCCATATAGTTAACTAGCCATCAATTAACTATGTTCTCAGGATCAATTTCAACAGACAAACCACAGCACTTGAAAAATGTACATAATGCTTTCAGATTTTTAAGTGTCATTTACAACACGCTGAGCAGAACTCAGCCCCCACCCCTCCACTTCCACTGACATCCCCCTTGTGCACACCCCTCCTGTGGAGCAGGTGAGTGCCCCTGCCTTGTGTCTGTCCCCATGCCTCTTCCTCCACCCATGGGCCCATGCACTGGTGACAAAGGCACCATGAGGTCCCCGTGCCCTGGTGAGATGGCTGATCTGTCAGCCCCATTTACCTCTGTATCTTCTCCCCATTTCTCACTCCCAGTACAAATTTTCATCTCTGTTCTATTCTTCTTTGCAAGCTGATTGCTCCTGTGTCAAAAATCTCTTTGTGCTTTGCTTGTTGCTTTTTAATTTTACTGATGATTCTTTTCAGCACAATTGGATGGATTTGCTTTTGTCACTTTCCATTCCCTGCCTTGAGCTCCCTGTATTGTACAAGCTGTTGTAATCCAGGCTGTTTTGTAAAGGGGTACCATGCAAGCAATGTCCACTACTCATAATTTACATATGAAAATTAGTTTATTGGAGTCTCTCAATTCCTTTTAAATTGGATTAGGCATGTTCACTCTTCTTTCTATTTGGTTGCTTTTCTTTTCTCTCTTTCAGGACGCAGTCACAAATCCCAATCATGTCAGACCTGCACAAATACATATGGTATTGCTTTACCTCGACTTTGCAGACAAACAGAGCCTCTGCTTAGCAAAAAAGGTGTAGGTGCCCTGTATAGCTTGTTGTGAGCATCCCCAGCAGAAGCAGCAGTGAGTTCTGGCTCTGTACCCATCTACTTGCACCTGCCATTGGAGTTAGCAGTGTCTCCCTCACCTGGCAAATTAAAGCTCCAACTCTGTACAAACCCACAAAAATCTCAATTCAACTGCTCACCCACTCATTTGCAAAACACTTCCCTAAGGGCAAGCTCAGATCAAGACCTCTGAACAGACAGTTAGGAAATTCCCAAATACTATCTAAACTTTCTGTGATAGCATCCCCCCTTCCCTCCACACAAACAAACAAACAAACAAACAAAAATCCACAACTTGTTTTCAGAACTCCTGGATAGAGATCTACAGAGCATCATGAAAACTGAACATCAGGACAAGTTATAGAAAATCACCAAAAGCATGATTCAGATGAAATACAAATAATTTGAGTGCAAGTGCATGATTCACCTTAGTTCCATGTAACTATTTAGGCAGCCAAGCAATAGCAGAGTCTGTATGCTTTCAGCTCTTCTTGACTAAAGCTCCCTCATGTCTAATGTTCTGCCAGTGTACATACCTCAACACAGCTAAATGGCTGTCTCAGTACTTATCTCAAGCGTAAATCTGTTTGACACTCATAAACTAATCACCCCTACTTATAACAGCTCTGAGCATGACACATTTTTATTCCGAAACATGGTCACAAGAGTAGGAAGTGGTGGCCTGACCTTATTATACACAATAGCTTAGTGGTTTCTGCACTTGCTGAAGAAATAAGGCACAGAAACTTCAGCGTTCACATCAGCCTGGGAGGGGAAGCAAACACCCCTAAGGTCTCCTCTCTAACACTGACTGCATTGAAGGGAAGGAGCAAGGCCAAATCTCACAGCTGAAGGCAGGATGTGAGGACAGAGAATGTGATGGTGAAATTCAGTCTTACCTGCATACCAAAATCAAAAAAGAAGTGCTGCAGCGTCTGGTGCACAGACTCAGATGTGAACGATCCAAATCATTTATTACAAGCTCCCACATCACTTCTGTACCTTCACAAGTTTTCTTTTTCTAGCTTTCCCATCCACCCCTACGACTTTCCCATCCACCTTCACACGTCAACAGAGCATTCTACAAAACACTCTTCAACCGTTCACACAGGTGCTTATTATTAATCAGAACTGTGAGATGTTCTTTCTTCTTCTAGAGGTGTCCTTGGTTCTCGTGCTGTCAATCTTGCTCCTCAGCTTCTGCTCTGAACAGTTTCTCTTGTATTCCTACAACTCCCTCTTTTTTGTTTATTCACAAACTACTACCATACTATAAAATAATAACACTAATTATATTAATAACATAATCATTACAACTCAGTCAAGGCCTCAATTGACAATACTCTAAATGTGAGAAAGAAGACAAGGCAAACATAGCATAATGACAGGAAATACTGTTAACCTACTAAAAAGAACAAACGTGTTTGGCCTGCAACTCAAGCTTCTGCAACCTGGAAATAAATCCCTGAAGGTCCCGTTCTGAGTTAATCTTAACCAGTTAGAAAAGATCTTCAACTTTTGTATATTCTCATATCTTGATTTTGAACCATCACTAAAATTTGTACAACAGATGCTTTCAGAGTGCTCATGATTGTGCCTTTGGGCTAACAGAAAATTAATGGTCGTACAACTTTTTGCATGTCAGGTAGAATCAATATTAGTGGGCAAATGTGCTAGAGTATCACTAGGGGCATTATTACCTACTGACCCTTGAGAAACAACAACCTGCAGAAAAAGAAGGAACATGATGGTGGTGAATGTGATAGGCAGTGCCAGCAGGGCGTCCCTTGCTTCAAGGTGCACTTTTCCTCTCTCACCCATCACAGATTCGCTCTTGCTTTTTTTCTTCCCAGTGTCTGAAGGGTATTTTCCATTTGTACACTGCATCCACATGGCCAGTGCATGATACAGAGCCCAAGTGGATCACCTGCTTGCAAAACATAATAAACTATCAACGTTAGCTCTGTTAGCATTTGTCTCAGGTGCTGCATGGTCATATTTTAAAAATCCTGATTAGTGGGATAAAAGAGAGTCAATCATCCTATAATACAGGGTTATCCCTTTGCCTGGGATTCCTTTCCAGGTTTTGTCTTTGCAAATCAAGAAAAGGCTAATTGAGAGGCTGATAGCATCATAACGGAGCATTACTAATACATTAAGAGAGCTATTCCCGTAGATTCCAGCATTGGTAACATTAAATCCTGTTTAATTCACATTCAATCTACTACTAAAATAAAAGAAGCACACAACAACCTAGATAATGCCTAATAACTCTAATTCTTGAGACTGCATTGATAACACAGGAAAACCACCCACTGTATCATACCACTACTACTGCTGCTATTTGCAATATAACAAGTTACAAAGCAATACCAATAAATAAGAAGCACACAATCCAGTCATTATAAGGGTTGGATGCTATTTTCTGCCTTGGGATGAGGCCGAACGTATCGGACTGGAACCCACATAGGACCAGTTCCTGTGGAAACACAAGCATATCTACAACCCCAAGTTATCAGTGGTAAGGGACCTTCCCAATGCCCTGTGGCCATATTCCAAACATTGGCCATCGGCCATTCCTTGAGCATTGGGGAGGCCCCAAAATGACGATCCACGAGCTGTATTTGTGTGATCACCATTCAAAAAACTCAGCACAAACAAAGCCTTATATAATCTTTCTTGTGGTGTGTCTCCCGTATTCCCCCTTTTTGGTTTATTAGGAATAGATTTCAATGTTAGATGAGTACGCTCAATGATAGCTTGCCCAGTGGGAGAATGAGGAATGCCTGCAACATGTCTAACCCCCCCATTCTTGGAGGAAAGTTCTAGTGGCTTGAGAAGTATAAGCAGGTCCATTATCTGTTTTTATAGTATGTGGAATTCCCATAGCAGCATAAGCAGATTACCAGTGTTTACAGGCATCACGACTGCATTCACCTGTATGTGCAGTGGCAAATATGTAGGAAGAATGAGTATCTATTGTTACATGTACAAATCTTAGACACCTAAATTCAGGAACATGAGTAACATCAGTCTGTCTGTCTGCCACAGTTGAAGAGGTGCTGTACCACACACCACCAGGGATTTGCCCCAATCTGAGGCAAAGGGGCAATTGCCTGGCAGTCTGGGCACGCTAGAATAATGTTGCGGGCTTGATCCACTGTCAGTTGGAATTGCTTTTGTAAGGCTCTCCTATTCTGATGAAAAAATTGAAGGGTAGCAAAGGTGACTGTGGCTTGATCAGCCTTACGGCTGCCCTTAGTTAAAGGACCAGGCAATGTAGTGTGTGACTGAATATGCATAATGAAATAAAGAAGAGTATGGTGAGAGACATAATGTAAAACTCGCTTGAGCTATGCAAACAAAGCAGGGTTGTTAACTTCCTTGAGAAAAGATCCTTCAATCCACTGAATGATATCTGTAGCATACAAAGAGTCAGTTATTATATTAAGATTTTGTTCTGAAAAAATTTGAAAAGCTCGAGCTACTGCAGTGAGTTCTACCATTTGAGGTGATCCATCAACAACGTGTATGACTGACTGTGTCATGTAGCAGTGGCACACAACAGAACCACTGCTCAGTGTGTCTTGCTGGAGCCATCTGTAAATACAGTAACAGCATTAGAAATTGAAACATGTGAAAGTAAAATATTAGTAGTAAGAGACAGATCACTCAAATTATGCAGTAACTGATGTTTGGGGGGATGGGTGGAGATTTGTCCAGTATAATCCGCCATAGCAGTTTGTAAAGCGAGCAACTGCGCAAGCATCCAATCTACATCTTTTTCAGTAGCAGGTATGTAGATACAGTCAGGGTCAAGAGCTCATAACATTTGTAGACGATGTTGACTTCGTTGTATTAGCATTGCAAACATTTCCACTTGTGATGTAATCATTTTTGAGAATGCATGTGGTAAGAATATCCATTTGAGGACAAAAAGAGGATCTTTTCTTGAGGTATCCCATTGATATAGCAAACTATATGGCTGATATGAATTTGATATCATTATAAGAGATACCAGAAGTGATAAAAAAACGTGATGGCTATATCAGTGTTGCAGTGATGTTATTACAGAGTCCAAGCACTGTAGTGCTTCTGATGCTAATTGTCTTTTAGAGGTTAGATCTGGGTCTCCTTTGAGTAGCTGGGTCTCCTTTGAGTAGCTGGAATAGTGCAGCTCTTGAGTAGTAATACCCAAAAGCGGTTGCAGCCGATTGATGGTCCCTAATAATTTTGCAGATCATTTGATGTCTGTACATGAGGTACTATTTTGAGGATTTGCAGCTGAATGGTGTGAGATGTGATTTTCCATCCTAAATATTTCCATGGAGAACTAAGCTGTACCTTTTCTTCTGCTATTTGTAAACCGACAGATTGGACTGCCTGCCGGATGAGCAGTAAAGCATCCTTTAGATCATCTTCTTGTTCTGCTGCTATTAATACATCATCCATGTAATGATACATGAAGACGTGAAGTCTAGCTTTTCGTACTGGTTGTAATGCATTTGCTACAGCCAATTGACATATTGTTGGACTATTAAGCATTCCTTGTGGTAACACAGTCCAATGATACCGCTGAGCAGGGCTTTGTTAGTTGATAGAAGGCACTGAGAAAGCAAATTGTGGTGCATCTTTTGAATGAAATCAAATGGCAAAAAGACAGTCTTTTAAATCAATAACTGCTATAGGCCAATTTGAGGTAACACTGAAGGTGAAGGAAGACCAGGCTGCAACACCCCCATGGCTCAATTATTTCATTGACAGAGCGTAGGTCCTGTAAAAGTCTCTATTTTCCACTCTTCTTGAGGATAACAAAGACTGGAGTATTCCAAGAGCTGGTAGTAGGCGCTATCTGACCAGCAGCTAGCTGTTCTTGAACTAGCTCATGTAAATGCAGCAACTTTTCCTCTGTTAAGGCCACTGACCTACCCAAATAGGTTGTTCGGTTTTCCAAGCTAGGGAGGTAGGTTGCTGCCGATCAATGGCCCTTACTGAAAATTTGTCTGCAAAATCATGCCCCATTGACTTAAAAGATCACAACCCCACAAAGTACAGGGAAATGGCAAAATGTAAGGAGCAATGTGAGCAATGCCCTTCAAAACATACAATTCAGGCACTTTGGGCTTTTGCAAACCTCCAACTCCTAATAGCAGAATTAGGGTCTTTTAGTGGCCATTCAGAGGGCCATTCACTTGACTTAATGAGGTAACATCCGCTCCAGTGTCCACTAGGCCTAATATCTGTTGGCCATTTACTAAGCATGTTAATAATGGTTTGTCTTTTGACACTTGTGTGGTCCATAGCACACAGGTTTGTCCATGCTTCCAAATCCACCAGTTCAGTCCCCAATGCCAGGTTCAGCCATAGAATGAAAAGGGATCAATTGTGCTATTTTTTGGCCTTTGGGAATAAAGCAGAGAGGTGAGGGCGTCCATGCCATTATCCTTAATTTCCCCAGTGTAGTCAGCATCTGTGACTCCTGGTAAAACAAGAAGTCCCATCCATGTAACAGCAGAATGTCCTAATAAGAAGGCGCTACGCCCGACCCCAAGGGGGCCCATGACACCTGCTGGAATGAGAGTCACGGTGCTGTCAGTCAGTGTCACTGACTGGGCAGCGGCCAAATCCACTCCTGTGCTGCCGGTGGTGGAGTGAGTTGGTCTGAGTGAGTTGGCCAGGCAGTGGCCAATGGATTTGAGACCATATTTGCTGTCATGGTGTGTGGTCACACGCTCTTCTTCCCATTTCCTGGCGGATCACAGTGCTGTGCAGCAACAGGGAGTTCAGATCAGCATTCTCTCGCCCACTGTAACCCCTTCCTGCACCAGGGACAGGATCGAGATGGAACAGCACATGCATTTTTATTTGCTCACTTAGGCTTTTTGCAGTCCCTTTGTACATGACTGGCTTCCCCATAATTGTAACATTTCATTCTTTCAGCTGACCTTGCATCAAGTCCAGCTAGCAGCGTGTCTGCTAGCAAGTCCATTTTATGACTTTCTGTGCCTACATCTTGACAGGCTTCACTCACATCAGTAATGGATGGATCTACATTCTTTAAGGATTCTAAAACCTTTTGACAGTCTGCATTTGCATTTTCTATTGCTAATTGCTTAAGCAAAACATCCCGGGCAGCTTGGTTTTCCACTTGTCTCTCTAGAGTATTTTGTAAATGGTCAAGAAATTTAATGTAGGGCTCAGCAGTCCCCTGCTTAATTGATGTAACTGAGGAGTTAGATAAAGTAGTATCAGGTATCCGACGGATAGCACGCAGCACCAAAATGTTCACCTGTTCAAAGCATTGCCTATCCATCTGTGCCTGGGCCTGAGGTTTTGCTCAGACCACTCCCCCATGAGTTCCTCCATGCCAATATGATTTAAGTTATTCAAATTATTCACAGCCTGCATGGTAGCCTTCTCTTGGTATTCAGTCATAAACATGGTATATTGCATGGGAGACAGAATCGTTCATGACAGAATTTTCCAATTGTGAGGGGTCATAACATAACTGTCTCTAATTGCAATGAAAAGGTTATATGTAAAGGCAGACTGAACTCCATAATCTCTCACTGACTTGCTTATCTCCTTTACTGCCTCATAAAGCAGGGATTCCCACAGGGGGAGTTGAGTTGGACGATACCTCACAGAAAAGGCTTGCAATGTATCAGCATCAGCCCGTAATACTGCTTCTTTTCTGCACTTCTCTGAAGCACCATAGTACGCTGTAGAAGAATTTGTCTTTCCCGTACCCTTCAAATTATCATCAGGAGGGAAAAAAATGCTCGGTTTGTCTTCCGGACCTACTGGACCAGGATCTAAGAGTTCCTCTGGTTCCGCTCCGTCCTTGTCTTTAACCAACTTCCATGCAGGCTGCAGAGACTCAGCAGCAGCTAACATACACAGGGTGGAGACACAGAGCGAGGCGGCGGGACTCGGGAGCGGAGCGGAAGGCGGGAACGCTGCAACGAGCGTCAGGGGCGGAGCCGAAGGAAGCAGCGAGGGGGGGGTTGGGGGTGCGATTTCTCTTCTCCGCGGTCAGGAGTGGGGTCGGAGCTGCGGATCGAATCTGGAACAGGGCTGCTTTCTGCACCGAGGAGCAGCGGCGGGGGTGGGAGGGAGGACGACGGGGAATAGCCGGAAGAAATTTTTCTTTGTCGAATTTGCTTAAGCCCTTCCATGATTTGGTGCCAGACAGGTAAAAGTTTAGCAGCCGTTCTGTCTTTAGTAATAGAAGCTTCCCGGAGTTTTGCGCCAATGTGCCAAAGCTCTCCATCAAAAGAGAATCCGGTTTTCGGAAACTCAGGGACATTTTTGCTTCTCCACTTGAGAAAAGTAACTAATGCTGAGGTAGATTCAGGCTGGTTCTGAAACGTTAAAGCTCACCGTAATGCTGCAAGATTTATTTACTTGCTGCTCCTTCGTCGCTCCCGACTGCTCTCCTTGTGTCCTGCAGAGCGGTGCGGGCGTGCGCCAAACAATCTCTCCGCACTTGAGTCGGGCTGCGCTGCCGGACCGGGCTCGCTCAGCCTCGCCTTGATTGGCCCCACGCGGCGGGCGCCATTTGCAGCGTCTGATGCACGGACTCAGATGTGAACGATCCAAATCGTTTATTACAAGCTCCCACATCACTTCTGTACCTTCACAAGTTTTCTAGCTTTCCCATCCACCTTTACGCGTCAGCAGAGCATTCTACAAAACACTCTTCAACCGTTCACACAGGCGCTTATTATTAATCAGAGCTGTGAGACATTCTTTCTTCTTCTAGAGGTGTCCTTGGTTCTCATGCTGTCTATCTTGCTCCACAGCTTCTGCTCTGAACAGTTTTTCTTGTATTCCCACAAAGGGCCTTAGTCTGGGTTGACAATTCCCAGTGTTATGATAGTACCTACAGTCAAGCTTAATGATAAGCACAACTATAACATCTGGAGAACTCACTAAGAATGGCAACCACTCCCACCAAACCAGACTGGTACTTCAGTTTCATTAAAACAAGGTCAAACATCCCACTAGTTTGTTTTATATGTGGTTCTAGACAATTCATGTTTGCTCAGTATGACCCAGGCAAGGCAAAAGGTTGGAGAGCCATTCTGTGAGTCCTGTCCTGCTGATGCAACAGTGTTGATGATCTAATGTAGTCACCTCAAACACACAGTAAGGGAGTTCCTCTGTTTCTTTTGGGTGAAAGAGATGTGGTATGAAAGAACTATCTTAACAGTACAAGCCTCGCCATGAGAAGTGGAGACTGAGACTGAAGGCACATAAGTCCATGCTGCAGTTCAGGTCTCAGGCTTGCGGAGAATGCCTGGCCCTGTCACTGCTTCAGGAGGGCAGCAGGGATGCCACCTGTTTGCAGTGTGAGCAGGTGGATGATCAGCTCAGCCAGGTTGTAGAGGTAAAGGAAGAAGTAGAAAGGCTGAGGAGCATCCGGGATTGTAGGAGGGAGATTGATTGGTGGAGTCACACCCTGCCATCCCTACAGAAAGGGCACAGGGGAAATGCTCAAGCATTGGGGGATCATCTGCCCTTTCACAGTCAGATAGGAGCGGTTGACCTCAGAGACAGCGAGGGATGGAGACAAGTTCAAGTTTGGAGCAGCAAGCAGATCACCTCGCAGCCTGTCCCACCCTCCCATGTGCCCTTACATGACAGGTATGAGGCTGTGGAACTGGAGGGACATGGGGATGTGGATGTCAGTGAAAGTCCGTCTGTGCAGGAGAGGTTGCCCAAGACTGGTCAGTCTGCTCCCCATATCACTACAGCGTCAGTCAGGAAAAAAAACTGACATCATGCTTCTGTGGAGAACCGAGGGCCTGATATGCCGCTGGGATCTGTGCCACAGGGAGGTGCATTGCCTGCCTGGAGCCTGGGTGAGAAATGTTGCTAGGAACATCATTTGGCTGGTCAAGCCCTCTGATTATTGTCCATTACTAACTTTCCACACTGGAAATGAAGAGGTCGGCAAAAGAAGAAATTAGATGATCAAAAGGGACTTTAGGGCTCTGGGAATACTGCAGAAAGGTTCAGCAACACAAGGTGTGTTCTCCTTTATTCTCTCAGTTTGTGACTGGGATCTGCACAAAAGGAGGAGGGTGGGCACGCTGAATGAACGGCTCTGCGAATGGTGTCGCACACAGAGCTTTGGGTACTATGGCTTGGGATGCAGCCTTGAGAACGGGGGAATGCTGATGGTGGACGGGAGCAGACTGACTAGAAGGGCCACGAATATTCTTGGGAGCAAGCTACCTGGGCTGGTTAGCAGGGCTTCAAACTAGATATGATGGGGGAAGGAGGTGAGCTGGGTGACAGAGAAGCGCATGGGAACGCTGTCATGTTGGAGGGAGTGGGGGAAAACCCCAAACTTGTCCCAGAGGTATTGGGGAGCGCTCGTCTGAGAAGGCAGTGAGGCCAGTAGCTAAGCTGAAGTGCCTCTATACCAGTGCTCCCGCAGGATGAGAAGCTGGATATGAGGCAGCAGTGTGTGCTTGCAGCCCAGAAGGCTGCAGTACGGGAAGGCTGGGAATTCTATCACACTGCCTCAAATCTGCCATGGAGAGCGCTGTATGCTTACAGTGGTGGAAGAAAACACCTGATGTCTGGAAACACATCCTGTGCCCCATACCTCCACCCAAAATGCTACCCTTGAATAGCGAATGTTTTGGTGACGTGGCAGCCCAAAAAGAAGTGAGTCAGATAAAGGAACTCATTTTAAAAATACCCTCATAAACACCTGGGCCAAAGAGCATGGCACTGAGTGGATATATCATATACTCTATGATGCATCAGCTTCTGGAAAAGTTATTTTGGAGTGTTAAAAACTATGCTGAAAGCAGTAGTTGGCAGAACATTCAAGCATTGGGATAAACATATAGCACAAGTCACCTGCTTAGTCAACACTCTGGGATCTGCCAATCAAGATGGCCCTGCCCAATCCGGCCTCTTATGTACAATAGGAAGGGATAGAATGTGGGACATGAGAAGAATTTACAAGGGAAAATGTTTGGGCTATCCTGGTTGTGGGCAAAAGCAAGCCCACCCATGGGACTGATTTTGCTCACAGCCCTGAGTTCACTTGGTGGGAAATGCAAAAAAAGAAACAGGGACATTCAGTGTGTACTGGAAGGAGACCTGGTGCTGGGAGAGAACAGTCAGTAGATTTACGTGTATGTGCACATATATACACATATCTGTATATGATATTAATTGTTGTTTATTGGTTGTACAGGTATATATACATATCTGTATTGTACTACTTGGGCATGGTGTCATGATATGGAATAAGCGCTGACTGCTCTCATGGTCGTCCGTAAGTGTGGACATCATGCAGTGAACTGATGGAAGTGGGAAAGCTTCTAAAGGAGAACTAGAGTTCCCCAAACGCTCCAGTCCTTCCCACGCCGTTTTCGGGAGGGAGAGACAAAGTGACGTAGTGATGGAAGCACGTTCCTTATTGCTCTGCATTGCCGAGCCTGCAGCACGGTTAGGAGACCCTCCCTTTCCCGTTTGTCTGATGTATTCTCTCATAGACACTGTGTGTCCTCCTCCATGGCACACAGCTCCCCAGCGGTGCTGACCTCCACATTCTTGGTCCACTAGAGGTTCTATGGTTCACCCAGTTTCGCTGCTCTTCCACAGGTGCACGTACTTTTCTTCTCTTTTCCTGACTCTAGTGGCTTTTTGCGTGTATCATCAGCAGTTTCTGACTGCCTGCAAAAGTCAGTCTGAGTGGATCGCTCTGGGGGCTGACAGATGAAGGAAGATGTTTCTGAGACCTCAGAACTGGGAAGACCCTTCAGATTTGGGTTTAACTTCCCAGAAGGATCTTCAAATTCTATGATAATTTTCGCAAAGTTCTGTTGTTTTTCTTCTGGAGATGAGTCTTCCTTTCTCGCGCAAATACTAGCTTCACCTAGCACTGCACCTCTGCAACAAAAAGAAAGGGGTTTTAGACAAGAGTCAAAATTTGTATGACTTAAGAGACATATGTCAAAGAAATTTCTCAACACAAATCCCAGCCGAGGACTGTCCACAGCTCTCACTGCAAGTGCTTCCTGGCACAGAGCAGCCATCTAGCAAAGATTACTGGAGAAACAACTCACTCTTGTCTCTTCTTCAGCAGATGTCTTGCCAGGTAACCCAAAGCTGCCAGAACAACCAGAGAGAGCAGGACGGCAAGCACTGCAACTGCAGACTGATTTTCTCCCCGTTTCTGATTCACACCCTCTGCTGTTCTCACACCGCCAGCACCTGGAGAACACGAGACAGTGCAACGCACTCATGAGTTCTGCACTACTGATGGCATCACAGTGTCTTGGAGAAGTGCAAGTCATTATAGTATTCACTCCATTACTGTCCCTGATTCTCACGTCTTATTAGCAGAGGATGAGGATGATCTCTTACAGTCCTCCTGAGCAAGAGCCCACTTGCAAGGGAGAGGCTGAGAAATCGCTACCTCCAGCCGTGTCTCAGGGAAGGAATAGGCGTGCATTGCATGTGTTGTACTTCCAAGGACCCAAAGCAGGATTCTGCAAGGTAAGCTGACAGCCATCCTCTAAGGCCAGCTCTGCCACTACAGACAGAACAGCTCCTGCTGCATGTCTGAATGCACCTTCTCAGCTTTGCATGGCAGTAAACACACACTGCACAGAAGCTCTCCCCAACAGTTGACAGTATCTTCCTCTCCAGAACGTAAACAAAGACAACATACCTCTGGGATACTCTTCAGGCTGAAAACCAAGATCCATCGGAGAACGTGGAACAGGAATCTTGGGTTCAACAGCTACAGGTAAACAGAGAGAGGAGGAACATTTGCATTACTGATGGTGTGATCTTCATAATCAGCAGCTGCAGATGGGTCAGGCTGGCCTTCTAAATGCACCTAGCATTACTCTGAGGAAACCTAGACACACCACTTACCCATGGGATGCCTCCAAGGCTCAACATCAGGAACCCACTGAGAAGCTGCAGAGCCAGCACCTGAGGCCACCTCTGTAAACAAAGACAGAAGATAACAGCTCCTGACATACATTGCAATTCATCTGTTCAGCCTTGAATGGCAGCAAACACTCTTACTCACAGACACTTGCCTCCCTCTTCCACTCACAAGCATGTGGCAAATGGGTACCAGGTGCCAAAAGACGCACCATATGCACACAAAACAATCCATGTTCAGGTTGGCTGGGAGAAAGGCTCCCCAGGAAGCTCTAAACTCTGCCCCAAATGCTGCTGTCTTTGCCATCAGCACTTCAAGACACATAAGGCTGGGGCTGCTGGCAAACACAGCTGTGCAGGGCGAAGAATCCCAGGGCACATCTCTGTGCTCTCCTGATGTCTACTCTGCTCTTCTCCACACCCCAGCATCATCAAAGAACATTGTAAGATACATTCCACAGGAAGACAAGGCTGAAAGCACATGCTGACCCTGTGAAATGAACGAAGACAGAGCACTCACCCCTGGGGTAGCCTTGAGGCCGATAAACACGGCGCAGTCCAGATACGCGACGTACAGGCATATCTGTAAAGAAACAAAAGAAAGATTTCCTTTCCATATTCATGGGATCATAGAATCATAGAATGGCCTGAGTTGAAATGGACCAGAACGATCATCAGATTTCAACCCCCCTGCTATGTGCAGTATCACCAACCACCAGACCAGGTTGGCCAGAGCCACATCCAGCCTGGCCTTGATTGCCTCCAGGAATGGGGCATCCACAATCTCTTTGGACAACCTGTTCCAGAGTGTCACCACCATCTAAGTGAAAAATTTCCTCGTAATATCTAACCTAATCCTCCCCTTTCTCAGTTTAAACCATTCCCCTTTGTCCAACCACTATCCACCCTCCTCAACAGAAACAAAATATCATGCTAGGCTTTCTGGTGAGGGGACTGCAGTGCCTGGCAGGGGATCATAGAATCATAAAATCAATCAATCATAGAATTGCTCAGTTGGAAATGACGTTAAAGATCACCAAGTCCAACTACAACCTAATCGTACTACCCTAACAAACCACCGCTAAATCATGTCCCTGAGCACCACATCCAAATGGATTTTAAACACATCCAGGGATGGTAACTCCGCCACCTCCCTAGCAAGCCTATTCTAGTGCTTAACCACCTTTTCTGTAAAGAAGTTTTTCCTGATATCCAACCTATTCCTCCCCTGGCACAACTTGAGGCCATTTCCCCTCATCCTGTCACTGTCACCAGTGAGAAGAGACCAACCCCACTCTCGCTGTAAGCACCTTTCAGGTATTTGAAGAGAGCAATACGGTCTCCCCTCAGCCTCCTCTTCCCCTGACTGAACTGTCCCATTTCCTTTAGCCGCTCATCATAAGACATATTCTCCAAGCCCTTCACAAGCCTTGTTGCCCTTCTTTGAATCTGCTCCAGCACCTCAGTGTCCTTTCTGTAGTGAGGTGCCCAAAACTGAACACAGTACTCAAGGTGAGGCCTCATCAGTGCTGAGACCAGGGGCAGGATGACTTCCCTAATCCTGCTCACCACACCGTTCCTGATACAAGCCAGGATGCTGTTGGGTTTCTTGGCCACCTGGGCACACTGCTGGCTCATATTCAGCCTACTGTCCATCAGTACACCGAGGTCCCTTTCCGTCAGGCAGGTTTTTAGCCACTCCTCCCCAAGCCTGTAGGGTTGCCTGGGGCTGTGACCAAAATGCAGGACCTGATACTTGGCCCTATTGAACCTCATAGTTTGCCTTGGCCCATCGATCTAATCTATCCAAGTCCCTCTGTAGTGCCTTTTTCCCCTCAGGCAGATCAACACTCCCTCCCAACTTGGTACCATCTGCAAACTTACTGAAGCTGCACTGAATTCCCTCATCAAGGTCATTAATAAAAATGTTGAAGAGGAGCGGCCCCAGTACCGAGCCCTGGGGGACACGGCTCTTGACCGGCTGCCAACGGGATTTAATTCCATTGACCAGCACTCTTTGGGCCCGGCCATCCAGCAGTGTTTCACCCAGCGGAGCATACCCCCATCCAAACCATGGGCAGCCATCTTCTCCGTGAGGATGTTGTGGGGGACAGTGTCAAAGGCTTTACTGAAGTTCAGGTGGACCAAATCAACAGCCTTACCTTCTTTCATTAAGCCAGTCACCTTGTCATAGAATGAAATCAGGTTTGTCAGACAGGTTCTACCATTCAGAAACCCATGCTGACTGGGACTGATCCTCTGTTTGACCTTTAGTTGATCCATGATGGCTCCCAAGATTATCCATTCCATGACTTTCCCTGGCACCTATGTGAGACTAATAGGTCTGTAGCTACCAGGATCATCTTTCTGGCCCTTTTTGAAGATGGGTGTCACATTTGCCAGTCTCCAATCCACCGAGACGTTTTGGGACAGGACTGCCAAAGAATGGATGGAGAGTGGCAACCACATCCGTCAACTCCCTCAGCAATCTAGGGTGCAATCCATCTGGCCCCATTAACTTGTGAGCATATAGCTTTCAGAGCAGGTCCAAAATCATCTCACCATGGATTATACTGGGCCTGTTCTGTTCCCCATCTCTACCTAACAAAGACAAGAGGCTGTGTGGCCAGGGACATAGTGTTCTGAGAGCCACACATAGGTCCAGATTCTGCCAGGTCCAGAGCAGAGGCCTATGCAAGCCATGGCCAGGGATCAAATGCATCTCCAAGGAGAAACATAACCCTAAAATCCTTGTGACATTTCAATACACCTTTCATGGGACAGGCTAGATACAGAGAGGTCAGGCCCTCTAGATGCACCTGGCATCACTCTGAGGAAACCTAGACACACCACTTACCCATGGGATTCCTCCAATGCTCAACATCAGGAACCCACTGAGAAGCTGCAGAGCCAGCACCTGAGGCCACCTCTGCAAACAAAGACAGAAGATAACAGCTCCTGACATACATTGCAATTCACCTGTTCAGCCTTGAATGGCAGCAAACACTTACAGACACTTGCCTCCCTCTTCCACTCACAAGCATGTGGTAAATGGGTACCAGGTGCCAAAAGAGGCACCATATGCACACAAAACAATCCATGTTCAGGTTGGCTGGGAGAAAGGATTCCTCTTATTCATTGGATGGGAAGGAGGAGGAATCTCATGATTTCTCCTTACTGGCTGATGACAAGGACGAGCTGAAGCTGACACAGCTGCACTACATGCAATAATCTATAATTGAATCGGAGACATTGGCCTTATCCTAAGTATAGCATGACTAGCCTATCCCCAGGAAGCTCTAAACTCTGCCCCAAATGCTGCTGTCTTTGCCATCAGCACTTCAAGAGACACATAAGGCTGGGGCTGCTGGCAAACACAGCTGTGCAGGGCGAAGAATCCCAGGGCACATCTCTGTGCTCTCCTGATGTCTACTCTGCTCTTCTCCACACCCCAGCATCATCAAAGAACATTGTAAGATACATTCCACAGGAAGACAAGGCTGAAAGCACATGCTGACCCCGTGAAATGAACAAAGACAGACCACTCACCCCTGGGGTAGCCTTGAGGCCGATAAACACGGCGCAGTCCAGATACGCGGCGTACAGGCATATCTGTAAAGAAACAAAAGATAGATTTCCTTTCCATACTGTGCCTGGCTTCCAGGTAAGGAGACTGCTGGGCGTGCCAGGGAATCACGAAGTGTTGTGAGAGACATAGGTCCAGATTCTGTTAGGTCCAGTGCAGGGGCCTAGGTGAATCATGCACAGGAATCAGACACATCTCCAAGGAAAAACATAGCCCTGGGATTCTCACCACGTTCCAGATCGGCTTCCACAGGATATGCTCCGTACATGTTGCCAACACGTTCATCTGGAATAGAGAACAAAGCAGAAATGCTGTCAAGACCTGTTGCCATATGCTTCTTCATATGGGACCTGCAGTGACAGGAGATGGACTGTGTGATCCACCGGCAAAATCCTGCTGGCTCCCCATATGCGGGAACAGCCCGCAGCGCTAAGCCTGTCTGCAAGACAGACAGATTGCACTTGTTTACTGGGAGCCTGTGACATCCTCGAAGCATACATAAACCACATGGTGAGCGCATGAAGACAAGAGTGCATTTCCATTCCTCATGTTGCAGAAGCCGCTGGCCGGCAAACGGCTCGGCTGACAACATCCCAGCCCCTACGTGGGGCACAGGGGAGCAGAGTTTGTGTCCGAGCCTGGTTGTTGATGGCAGTAAACCTGCCATCCAAGGCTGCTTTCAAGGGTTTGTTGCCGGTGCCTCCAGCAGAGGCACCAACCTGCCGAGATTTATTGGTCCGCATTGGCAGCCTGTCCTTGTCCATGGCAAGAGGCCACCAGAAAGAGGAGAAGAAAGAGCAAGCAGCTGCTGGTGGTGGCTGACCCCCATGGTCGCCCCATGGGAGCCCACACCGACAGCCTGCAAGCACCCTCCTTGCACTCTTGAAGCCATGAGCACCAAGTGGCGTCTCTTGGGTACAACACGACATAGTATGGGGCTCCTGGTGATATGACGAGGCACATCCAGTATGACCTCAGGGCGCACCTCAGATGAGGCAGGAAAGCCTGGCAGCCCTATTTTGTGGTGAGTGGGGACTGTGTCTTCCACCAATTGCTGTGCTACCGTGGGCTTGGTTCCTTTCTCTGTCAATATACGTGGACAACCCTATCAGACTCCTAGGTTACCAAAAGAGATGCAAATATAGGGGGAAAATGATATAAGAAACTACTTTATTGCTCTGAAGAAGGTCGTGTAAGAGATAAATAAACGCGTGGTCTTAAATAAATCTCTGAGTCCAGATTCCCCACTATATCCATTCCAATCAGGAATCTGAGTATATGTCAAATCCTGGAATTCTGAACCACTGCTTTTTAAGAAGCCTCAGCGATTTCTTTCCCCAGTACTTCCCTCAGTACCCAACCTACCCGGACTCAGTGCTCCCCACTGGACATACTGCGGTTGCCCATGACACAGAGCCACCAGGAAGAGGAGAAGGAAGAGCAAAAAGCGACAGCTGGGAGCGCTCGTCTCCCGTAGTCGCCCCATGCTACCTCTCGTCCACAAGCAGCAAGCACCCTCCTTGCAGGCTTGAGGCACAAGTGGTACCTGCTGGCATGACATCATATGGGGTTCCTGAATGTCTTCACCGGGCCCATTATGACCTCACAAAGCACCTCTGATGCTCCAAGAAAAATGCGCTTGACCTTTCTGGCTTATGAAGAGTTTCTTGAGCACCTTATGAAGGAGTAAGCTACAACAAAGGTCAGTTGTTATAGGCATTCCTGGAAAGCTGGTTTGAATGTGCAGTACTGTCTTCACAGTCAGCTGTACGCATTGAAGGAATCTCAAACCTCACCACAGACTGAACTGTACCCACTGACATAACCTACATCTAACAATGTAATATTGAAATGCTATGGTCCAGTGCTGGTCTGGCCTGCATCATATGTATGACACCAAAATAAACGTTGAGGTTGCCTGCTCACTTGTGTTGGACCTTGAGCAGTCTCCAAGATATAATGGGGCAGTGGCCCAGGGCCAGTTTCCCTGCGGCCTAGGAGCCTTCAGACACACAGTCCCATCTGGGCAAGGGCATGGTCTGTTTCAGGCTGACTCTTCACACTGGACATCCTGAAGTTTGTAGGCAGGAGTTTGACAATAATTTTACGTGATGTAAAGGCATGGCCACCTCTCCAGCCGCTCTGGCCCAGAACCGCTTCCTCCCGACTTGCTTACGTTCAGCCTGATGCCCAGAGACCTGGGGTCTCTGCCCAGGCTGGGAGACATGGCTGGTGCTTTCCCTTTTGCAGGCTCAGCTAGTAGCAGTACTGAGTAGGTATCTCAGAGATATCTCAGAGACATCCATAGCCAGAGAAGGGACACTGACATGTTGCTGACAGGCTGCCTCAGCCAAGGGCTGCCTCCAGAGGGACTCACATGAACACAGACAGCTGAGACACCACACCAGGCACGAGGGAGATGACCTGCGGCCTTGCTGCAAGACATGGATGTGGAGCCCTAAGCTGGCTTCACTCACCACAGCACCATCCACAGCCGACGTGGGAACACACACCATTCCTGTCCCAGGGGCTGGGATGGGAAGACCACAATCCATTCAGCACCTGGCAACGGCCTGCAGGCCTGCACCACAGGCCTGACTCCAGTAGCTGTCAGCAGCCTCCCTGTGACACACACAGGGCTGGCAACGACTGGCACTTTTTTTTTAATGCTTTAATAAACAATGTTAAAGCAATAAAATGAGCTTTATTATTTATATACATTAACTATATGTTGCTCCAGAAGTAATGCCCCCTATTTTACATATTATCCCAAAATACCAGAGGTGGATGGTGGTGGCATGGCAGTAGAAGCTGAACCTTCTAACCAATATCCATTACATGTTGTTACCAAGCAACAGATGGCAGTAGCAGGGCAGTGTGACACGATGATTTCTGACATGAAACTGCGTATGAAGTTCCCAAATTATGACAGTTCTTCTTGTTTTCCTAATTGATGCTGTAGCAATACAGGGAACAGTCTGACTTGCCACAGGCAACGTCTTCAGTGTGAATGGACCTTCACTCACATCCACATCCCTCTGTCCCTCCAGCTCGAGCCTCATACCTGTTATGTAAGGGCACGTGGGAGGGTGGGACAGGCTGAGAGGCACGCTGCTTGCTGCCTTGAGTTGGGTCTTGTTTCCATCCCTGTCTGTGAGGTCACAGAATCCTAAAATCACAAGGTTGGAAAGGACCTGCAAGACCGTCTAGTCCAACCATCCTCCCATTACCCTTGCTACCACAAGCACTAAACCATATCTCGCAGCTCCTCATCCAGATGCCTCTTGAACACTGCCAGGGACGGCGACTCCACCACCTCCCTGGGCAGCCATTCCAGTGCCTGACCACTCTCTGAGAGAAAAAGTTCTTCCCTATGTCTAACCTAAACCTCCTCTGGTACAACTTGTGGCCATTTCCTTGGGTCCTGTTCATTGCCTGGGAGAAGGCGCCAAACCACTTTTCACCACAGCCTCCCTTCAGGAAGTTGTAGAGTGCAATGAGGTCTCCCCTGAGCCTCCTCTTCTCCAGACTGAACAATCCCAGCTCCCTCAGCTGCTCCTCATCAGACTTGTGCTCCAGACCCCTCACCAGTTTTGTTGCCCTTCTCTGGACACGTTCCAGGGCCTCAATGTCTTTCTTGTAGTGAGGGGCCCAAAACTGAACAGAGTACATGAAGTGTGGCCTCACCAGTGCTGAGTACATGAAGTGATTGCCTCCCTGCTCCTGCTGGCCACACTACTTCTAATGCAGGCCAGGATGCTGTTGGCCCTCTTGGCCACGTGGGCATACAGTTGACCCCCTCCCATCCAACTGTTAGAGGGTAGATGGTCCACTGCTATTTGTACAGCAATCCCCAGTGCCTTTCCTGCAGGGATAGTGTGACTCCACTCCCTCTCACAATTCCAGATGCTTCTCAACCGCTCCACCTCCCCCTTTTACCTGGGCGACCAGGCTGAGCAAATCATTCAGTCAGGAATTATAGCAATTCTTGCCTACTAAAGCCTAGATAGAGATGTGGTGTGAAAGAACTATCTTAACAGTACAAGCCTCGCCATGAGAAGTGGAGACTGAGACTGAAGGCACATAAGTCCATGCTGCAGTTCAGGTCTCAGGCTTGCGGAGAATGCCTGGCCCTGTCACTGCTTCAGGAGGGCAGCAGGGATGCCACCTGTTTGCAGTGTGAGCAGGTGGATGATCAGCTCAGCCAGGTTGTAGAGGTAAAGGAAGAAGTAGAAAGGCTGAGGAGCATCCGGGATTGTAGGAGGGAGATTGATTGGTGGAGTCACACTCTGCCATCCCTACAGAAAGGGCACAGGGGAAATGCTCAAGCATTGGGGGATCATCTGCCCTTTCACAGTCAGATAGGAGCGGTTGACCTCAGAGACAGCGAGGGATGGAGACAAGTTCAAGTTTGGAGCAGCAAGCAGATCACCTCGCAGCCTGTCCCACCCTCCCATGTGCCCTTACATAACAGGTATGAGGCTGTGGAGCTGGAGGGACATGGGGATGTGGATGTCAGTGAAAGTCCGTCTGTGCAGGAGAGGTTGCCCAAGACTGGTCAGTCTGCTCCCCGTATCACTACAGCGTCAGTCAGGAAAAAAAACTGACATCATGCTTCTGTGGAGAACCGAGGGCCTGATATGCTGCTGGGATCTGTGCCACAGGGAGGTGCATTGCCTGCCTGGAGCCTGGGTGAGAAATGTTGCTAGGAACATCATTTGGCTGGTCAAGCCCTCTGATTATTGTCCATTACTAACTTTCCACACTGGAAATGAAGAGGTCGGCAAAAGAAGAAATTAGATGATCAAAAGGGACTTTAGGGCTCTGGGAATACTGCAGAAAGGTTCAGCAACACAAGGTGTGTTCTCCTTTATTCTCTCAGTTTGTGACTGGGATCTGCACAAAAGGAGGAGGGTGGGCACGCTGAATGAACGGCTCTGCGAATGGTGTCGCACACAGAGCTTTGGGTACTATGGCTTGGGATGCAGCCTTGAGAACGGGGGAATGCTGATGGTGGACGGGAGCAGACTGACTAGAAGGGCCACGAATATTCTTGGGAGCAAGCTTCCTGGGCTGGTTAGCAGGGCTTCAAACTAGATATGATGGGGGAAGGAGGTGAGCTGGGTGACAGAGAAGCGCATGGGAACGCTGTCATGTTGGAGGGAGCGGGGGAAAACCCCAAACTTGTCCCAGAGGTATTGGGGAGCGCTCCTCTGAGAAGGCAGTGAGGCCAGTAGCTAAGCTGAAGTGCCTCTATACCAGTGCTCCCGCAGGATGAGAAGCTGGATATGAGGCAGCAGTGTGTGCTTGCAGCCCAGAAGGCTGCAGTACGGGAAGGCTGGGAATTCTATCACACTGCCTCAAATCTGCCATGGAGAGCGCTGTATGCTTACAGTGGTGGAAGAAAACACCTGATGTCTGGAAACACATCCTGTGCCCCATACCTCCACCCAAAATGCTACCCTTGAATAGCGAATGTTTTGGTGATGTGGCAGCCCAAAAAGAAGTGAGTCAGATAAAGGAACTCATTTTAAAAATACCCTCATAAACACCTGGGCCAAAGAGCATGGCACTGAGTGGATATATCATATACTCTATGATGCATCAGCTTCTGGAAAAGTTATTTTGGAGTGTTAAAAACTATGCTGAAAGCAGTAGTTGGCAGAACATTCAAGCATTGGGATAAACATATAGCACAAGTCACCTGCTTAGTCAACACTCTGGGATCTGCCAATCAAGATGGCCCTGCCCAATCCGGCCTCTTATGTACAATAGGAAGGGATAGAATGTGGGACATGAGAAGAATTTACAAGGGAAAATGTTTGGGCTATCCTGGTCGTGGGCAAAAGCAAGCCCACCCATGGGACTGATTTTGCTCACAGCCCTGAGTTCACTTGGTGGGAAATGCAAAAAAAGAAACAGGGACATTCAGTGTGTACTGGAAGGAGACCTGGTGCTGGGAGAGAACAGTCAGTAGATTTACGTGTATGTGCACACACATACACATATCTGTATATGATATTAATTGTTGTTTATTGGTTGTACAGGTATATATACATATCTGTATTGCACAACTTGGGCATGGTGTCATGATATGGAATAAGCACTGACTGCTCTCATGGTCGTCCGTAAGTGTGGACATCATGCAGTGAACTGATGGAAGTGGGAAAGCTTCTAAAGGAGAACTAGAGTTCCCCAAACACTCCAGTCCTTCCCACGCCGTTTCCGGGAGGGAGAGACAAAGTGACGTAGTGATGGAAGCACGTTCCTTATTGCTCTGCATTGCCGAGCCTGCAGCACGGTTAGGAGACTCTCCCTTTCCCGTTTGTCTGATGTATTCTCTCATAGACACTGTGTGTCCTCTTCCATGGCACACAGCTCCCTAGCAGTGCTGACCTCCACATTCTTGGTCCACTAGAGGTTCTATGGTTCACCCAGTCTCACTGCTCTTCCACAGGTGCACGTACTTTTCTTCTCTTTTCCTGACTCTAGTGGCTTTTTGCGTGTATCATCAGCAGTTTCTGACTGCCTGCAAAAGTCAGGCTGAGTGGATCGCTCTGGGGGCTGACAGAATAAGTCAGTGAGTGGTGAGAGAAGACGCTTCAGACCTGGGTTTGACTTCCCAGAAAGATCTGCAATTTCTATAGTAATTCTTGCAAAGTTCTGTTGTTTTTCTACTGGAGATGGGTCTTCCTTTCTCACGCAAATGCTAGCTTCACCTAGCACTGCACCTCTGCAACAAAAAGAAAGGGGTTTTAGACAAGAGTCTAAATTTGTATGACTTAAGAGACAAATGTCAAAGAAAATCAAAGTTGAAATAATATGCACCAAGTCACCAAGTCATTTTTCACAATTTTCATCTGAAGAAATTTGTTAAAATAGATCCCAGCTCCAGATGATACCAAAACTCCCAATTGCAGACACTGTCTCTGCTCACTCATCAGCGTCTAGAGAGAGATGTCATTCTAATATCACATGCTATCTGCAGTGCAGGTGGTTGTTAAAATGCCCTTGAGGATATTTTGCTAATGTCACCAGAAGTCACAGTTTAATCCTGCCTTGGAAGATAATTTGTAGCTTGCTTTAATTATATCATCCCGTGGTTATTTATCTCCATCTATGTTAGATTTGGGAGAAATTTCTGCTTTCCCAATAGACTGGGTATTAGACACTGGTTTAAAGAATACTAGCAAAAGCAGTTTCTTTTGCACAAGGAAGCAGTGCCTTTTGAGGCCATACCTTGAATATTGTGTTCAGTTTGGGGCCCCTCACTAAAGGAAAGACATTAAGCCCCTGGAGTTTATTCAGAAAAGGGCAACAAAGCTGTGAGGGGTCTGGAGCACAAGTTTTATGAGGAATGGCTGAGGGAGCTGGGATTGTTCAGTCCAGAGAAGAGGAGGCTCAGAGGTGACTTTATCACTCTCCACAAATACCTGAAAGGAGGCTGTGTTGAGGTGGGAATCGGACTCTTCTCCCATGCAACTAGCAGCAGGACTAGAGGGAATGGCATCAAGTTGTGCCAGGGGAGATTCAGGTTGGACATTAGGAAATAATTCTTCTCAGAGAGTGGTGAGGCACTGGAACGGACTGGCCAGGGAGGTGGAAATTGTCCCTAGAGGTGTTCAAGAAACATTTAGGCATTGCACTGAGGGACATCATTAATACATAATAGTGGGAAATACTGGTGATAGGTGGACAGTTGGACTGGATGATCTTAGAGGTCTTTTCCAACCTTGGTGATACTATTATTCTATAATTCTATGATTCTATGTTTCCAAGAAATATTTTTATATTTGAGTCGTATTTTAAATTATTATTGCACAAATGGAAATGATGGTCCACGGTTTTGAGAGCACACTCTGTCTTGGTGTTCCTTAAACTTTTGCCATTTAAGATCTCTCTCAATGACTCTCCCCCCAAAAAATGAGAGTAAGTTTTATAAAGGCACGTGGTGCTTGAAGTGTGCTTCCCTGATGTAAATTTCAGTAGTGCTGAATGTCACCAGAGCAGCTACAACCTGCAAAAGGAGAAGAAAGGGCAAGCTACCCCTTCTGTTCTGTTTCTCCCTGACTGACCTGAGAAGAATGATCTACCTTTTGGTCTTCCGGGCATTCTGAAAAGCAGGGAGAGTTCCTTCTTCATTGCCTATCATCAGCCCCTGCTCCCCAGGCAGAGGGAGAAAACGGATGCCAGAAGCTTCTTCTCTCTCTGTCTAGTCCTAAATAAAAACAAACAGATCACTTCAGTGCTAGTAGCAGCAGCACTCAAATAGCATAATAAAAAATGGATTAATGAGTTTTAGCTTCAGTACAGCAACCCAGGAGAAGTTTCTCTAAGGAAGAGTGTGGAGCTCTAGCATAATGCTGAGCAACTTCTGCTCCTCGTCACCTCTTACTAGTATGGTGTCCTACCTCACTTCAGGTTTTCTGCTGTGGTATCCAAACTAAGTGATCACCAGAGGCACTGTCTGGTCAGTGTGGAAAGCAGTTACCTTCATTTATAATTCCCCCCACCTCCAACTAAAATGTTGAGGTTATTCACCTTCATTCTCTTCCTAAGGTCTTTCTGCTTGACATATTCCTTACTTTTTACTAGACAAGATATGTATTTCCCAGGGTCATCCAGTCAAGACTGCTTGCAGATCAACATTTAAAATAATGAATGAGCTGAGTCAGTGAAATTCAGTTTTCTCTTCCTGTCTATATCTACACAATGCACTGTTGTATAGTCAAACTGAGCTTTACGCAACATAAGAGAGGTATCAATTTGGCTTTTTGGTCTTTTATTGCTTAATTGAGGAAACTAATCCTCATGATGTCTTAAACACTTGCTTTAGGCCTTATAGATGGGTTTTATTCAGCTGAAAGACAGAAAATATTTTTCTATCACTGCATGACCTCAGCTACAGAAATACTAGGGCAGACTTTGTCATAATTTTGTTGCTGTTGAGTTGTTATATATATACAACAAATACAAAGGAAATCTCCAGTAAGGCAAGATGTGAGAATTCACAGTGAGACACTGCACAAAACTGATGGTCTATTTGCCACAACAATTTTGAAATCCAACAGTGCAAATTTGGTTTCATAGTTTATCAAACAGACCCTAAGAAAACACTAAAAATAAAACTCATAAATGGCTCCAGACAAGCAGTCTTTTCCAGCTGAAATATATTGTACAGCACAAAGAAAGTTAAGTGCAGTAATGCTCCTTGTAACAGTAACAATGCAGCAAAAATTCTCTCAGTAATTATTCTCTTATACAGTAAATCTTCAGTGGAAAACCTGGAATTTTTAATCTGTAGCTAGTAGATTATGGACAAATGGGTAGGAATTGTGTGTACTTATTGAACTGAGAGAAGAGGATTCCAGTGGAAATGCTGCTTATGCTGGAGGTCTCCCTCCACTACCTTGGAATATCTTTGTTTATACTCCTTTGTTGTTGTTGTTTTTTTTCCTAGAGATCCATTCTGAAACTGAGTTTTGGATGCCAAAGGAACACGGTGCATTGGTTATAAACAACACAGTATCGGCTGCAGAGATGCGCCCTGTGAGAAGAGACCAGGGCCTGCCCTGTGATGGATGCAGCCATTTCCATTTCACTGGCCACAGCTGAGCACAACAACAACTCTTGATGATAACATATTATAAAAAGGGCAAAAAACACTGAACAGGCAGAAGTTTGGGGGGAAAAGGGGGAGGAATAGTGGTAAACAAGAGTGCAAATAACAAAGTCAGAGAAGGAAAAAAGACCACCACAAGTAGTCACACTGTAGCCTATGAAGGACCCCACATCAGAGCAATTGGAAATTCCTGTGGTCAGTACTCTGCTCTGTGGGAGGAAAAGAGCAGCAAACAGAGAAGTGTTGTGTACTGACTATTACCTGCCTTGCTGGAAGCACTGACTGTATCCACAGTGATAAAAAGGAGGAGAGGACAGGAGTCTGAAGAGAAGGAGTGAGTTTGGGAAAAGGGAAAGTATTGTTTTAATGCTTATATTTTTTCTCCCTGCTGCACAAATCAATAATATTTTTTTTTTTTTTAATTTCAAGTAAATGAAATTTCCCCAACTCAAGTCAGTATACCCAAATATGAGTTGACATGTAAAGGAACAAGAAAGCAGGAAAGAAAAGATATGAAAAGAAGAAATGAATTAATAGGAGAGTGGAAAGGCAGGGGTGGACTTCTTACTGTGATCTCTGGCATTGCAAAATGAGAGCACTGCTTTGGGGAAGGAATGGAAGTTGTACCTAACTAGGCAGGAAAAGAAAATTATACCCTTATTTAAAACTAAGTCCAAAATTGACCTAAGGGTCAAGTGATCAGAAGTAGAGGCTGACAAGAAGAGATCAGACAGTCTGAGCCTCTTGAGGCTCAGGGCAGTGGCTGATGTTTCTAAAACTGCAGGAGAAATGGCTGAGCTGAATGCAAAGTTGTCACTCCTGAAGTCTCATGGTACAGGAAGATGGAGGCATTTGGGAAAAGGAATAAAAGACTGATTAAATGCAGATTGGGGGGAGGGTGCTTCTTTTCACAGCAGATAGCTGGTAATTTCAGCAGATTGAAAAAAATGCTTAGGATAATTAATGCAAACTAAATACATGATCATCCTCTGGAGGAGTGGGAGCCCAAGGGGAAGAACCTGCAGAGAAAGGAGAGTTTTGCATACTCTCTTGGCACAGTATTTGCTGTTGTCATTGGTAGGGATGAAGCAGTGCTTGGATAGACTTTCACATCAATCCTGAGTGGCTTTGTGTGGTCTTACATGAATACAAGGATGGAAGAAGAGAAACTTGTCCTTTAGGTTGATACCGGCATAGGAACATATACATTTAGGCTGGTTATACAAATTTATTTTGGCAGCTGTGGTGTAATTAGCTGTTAGAGTAACTCAGTCACAGATAAGCCTTACAGTGGGAGCAGTGGAGAGAAATGGCATTCGTTACTCTCAGAGTCAAGCTCAGAACACTGTTGGAAGAAAGTCCTTCAATATGGCACTGCCAATAGCCTGGACCTGTAAGCTCTCTAAAGGTCTTTGTTCTGTAAGCTCCCAATCTAAATGGTAAGAGGTCTCCTTTTGGGAAGTGGCTTTGAGCCCAGACCTACACTCCAGAGCCAGAAATGCACGTGTAGAGATGAAAACATTAAATACAACAACAAATTTAAGTCATTAGCAAAGCTTGGCAAGTCTCCCTTGAATGCTGGAATTGCAGCACCCTGAATCACTGCTTATTAAAGGCACTGTTCCTCACTATTTATTAGGAAAGCTTTTAGCACCTGACATAGGAGAAAGGCATTTATGAAGACAGCAACGACCTTCCTTCTCTTTGACCTTCTCTGTAACTACTTGCATAGGCTTTAAGAATAAGAGGGAATTTGGCTGCATCTCACTGAATCAGATCATTAAAAGAGTCATAACTGCCATAGCCATAAAAGCAGTTCTAGAGACAATCTAAAGAGAAGCTCCATAGTGCATGACTTTGCAGTAACTTGGAAATTCCTTTGTTGCTTTGGAAATCAAGAAAATTTTGCAGTTCTAGGATTTTCAGTCATTCAGAAACACTGGCAAAGTGAAAGTCTCCTGTCACTGTTGAGACAAATTACACAAGAATGTCAAACACTGTGAATTATCAGTAATGCAGAATCTCCTCTTCTAATACATAGAATGACATGATTCCTTCCTTCCAGTTGGAGATGGCAAGAGAAGTACAAGGGCATCAAATCATAAAGTCCTATCAAAAAATCAGTCTAAGAGCCTCTGGGGCAGTTTCTGGTTTGTACTGACTGGAGAGCAGGGGCACCTGTGGGAGGTGTGCCCTGGTAGAAGAACTTCTAAGCCTGCTGACAGCTTCAGGAGGAGGTGGGCAGGCTGAGGAGTATCAGAGAGTCAGAGAAGGAGGTAATCTGGTGGAATGCATCACCTGGACACAGAACAAGAAACAAAGAATTCCCTACCCTCTAGCCACCATGTAGAAGAAAGGGACCAAAGAGACAGGGAGGGTCACCCACTGCTAGTCAGCCTGTCCCCTGTATCACAATCAACCAGCATCAAGAAAAGAAGGGTTGTGGTCATTGTTGACCCCCTTCTGAGGGAAATGGAAGACTCAGTATGCAGACCAGACCTAACCCATAAGAAAGTCTGCTGTCTCTCTGGAGGCCAGATAAGAGACATAGCCAGAAAACTCACTTGCCTGGCATGGATCTTTGGTTATTATCTACTGTTGCTTTTCTCGTGTAAATAGTCATGAAGCAGCAAAAAGGAGTCCAGGAGAAACCAAAACGGACTTCAGGGCCTTGGGGCAATTGGTTAACGAACAGGGGCACAGGTAGTGTTTTCCTCTATCCTCCCAGTTGCAGGGAACAATACTGAAAGGAACAGGCAGGCCCAACTGATCAGGATGTGGCTCTGAAGCTGGTGTCACAGGCAGAATTTTGAGTTCCTTGATCATGGAATGGTCTGCACAACACCAGGCCTGCTGGAGGCAGATGGGATGCACCTTCCTCAGAGGAGAGAAAGGATTATTGTGCAGGAGTTAGCAGGACTGACTGGTAGAACTTTAAAGCACATTCAAAGGGGGAAAGGGATAAAACCAGACCTGCAAGTAATAAGCTATGGGACATCCCATACAAAGTGAGCATCAGAAAGGAATGAAGAGAAGACCAGAACTTTTGAAACACTATGAAATCCCAAACCCATGAGCAGTTCTCACAAGTACCTGTTATCCACTGCTGTTGATCAGAAACAAAAACGTATTAGAAGAACAGTGCCTGCCTCACAACTGTTTTGCAGTAGAACAGAATTTTGCGGTCTTATTTGATCATTTTAGTACTAGACATTTTGGATCATAAGACCTTCACATTTGTCATTTCAGCTTATGTGATTATGGCTTGGTTCTGCAAGTGCTAAAAGCCCGGTTCTTTTTTGTAACCATGCTAATAAAAATATTTCTCCCATTAGGCTTGGGTACTTGCTGATGTTAGGACTGGATGCATATTAACAACATCTTACATAGCAGTGAGAAATGGATCTAACAAAATCTCTTTTTTCCTCTCCAAAATATTAAGATGTGGCTACAATGAAACAAGATATTAATAATTACACTGATTCCTATCTACCTACTTGAATCTGCCAACACACAGCCACACTGCATATATGAGAATAAACATTTGGTGCTTAAATCTACCTCACGAAACACTTGTGCAACAGAAACAGCACCAAGTACAATGACCATAAAATTATTTATGTGTGCCTATAGCAGAACACTGAGTTTTTAAAAACTGACAGAGTTGACGTGGCAATGACAGCAATACACTGAAGGTGCCTACAATGAACAAGGATCTTCCAGAAAGAGTCCAGTGGGAAGCCACAGTGGCCTGGAGCCCCTCCCATGTGAGGAAAGGCTGAGAGACCTGGGACTCTTCAGTCTGAAGAGTCAAAGGCTCTAACTGTTTGCAGATATCTAAAGTGCAGGAGTCAAGTTGATGTGGGCAGACTCTTTTTGGTGGTGAAGAACAATAGAGCAAGGGACAATGGGCACAAACTGGAACACAAGAAGTTCCATCTTGGCATGAGAGAGAACTTCATTCATTTGTAGGTGGCAGAGCACTGGAGCAGGCTGCTGAGGAAAGGCTGTGGACTCTCCTTCTCTGGAGATACTCAAAACCTGCCTAGACAATTTCCTGAGCAACCAAATCAAGGGAACGGGTCTGGTGTCACTCAGTCAACCCTGGAACTGCAGCAAGAGGATTACAGAAGTCCCATAACTGAAGCCAATAGGTAGAGGCACATAGGAGTCTCGTGAGCAAAAGGCTCCGTGGTGTTTAGCTACCTGCTGATTTAAACCATATGAAAAGCATGCCCCAGCTCACCAGGAATGGCACTGAGCCCATATTGGTTGGCTTGATCCAAATGCTGTAGTGGCTAGAATTGGATAGAACTGGATAGAATTTCTGCAGCTCGAAAAGCAAATGGTATCCTGGGCTCCATCAGAAGAGGGATGGCCAGCAGAGACAGGGAGATGATTGTCCTTCTCTACCCTGCTCTTGTGAGGCCCCATCTGGAGTACTGTGTCCAGGTCTGGAGCCCCAGTACAAGAAAGACAGAGAGCTGTTGGAGAGGGTCCAGAGGAGAGCCACAGAGATGATCGGGGGCTGGAGCACCTCCCTATGAAAACAAGCTGAGGGAGCTGGGCTTGTTCAGTCTGGAGAAAAGGTACCTGCGGGGTGACCTCATTGCAGCCTTTCAGTACCTAAAGGGAACCTACAAACAGGAAGGGAATCAACTCTTCAAAAGGGTGATAACTGCAGGACAAGGGGAAATGGTTTCAAGTTGAGGGAGGGCAGATTCATGTTGGATGTCAGGGAGAAATTCTTTTCAGAGAGTGGTGAGGTGCTGGAACAGGCTGCCCAGAGAGGCTGTGGATGCCCCATCCCTGGAGGTGTTCAAGGCCAGGTTGGGGCCCTGGGCAGCCTGGTCTAGTATTAAATGGGGAGGTTGGTGGCCCTGCCTGTGTGGGAATACAAGAAAAACTGTTCAGAGCAGAAGCTGTGGAGCAAGATTGACAGCACGAGAACCAAGGACACCTCTAGAAGAAGAAAGAACATCACATGGCTCTGATTAATAATAAGCACCTGTGTGAACGGTTGAAGAGTGTTTTGTAGAATGCTCTGTTGACGTGTGAAGGTGGATGGGAAAGTCGTAGGGGTGGATGGGAAAGCTAGAAAAAGAAAACTTGTGAAGGTACAGAAGTGATGTGGGAGCTTGTAATAAACGATTTGGATCGTTCACATCTGAGTCCGTGCATCAGACGCTGCAAATGGCGCCCGCCGCGTGGGGCCAATCAAGGCGAGGCTGAGCGAGCCCGGTCCGGCAGCGCCGCCCGACTCAAGTGCGGAGAGATTGTTTGGCGCGCGCCCGCACCACTCTGCAGGACACAAGGAGAGCAGTCGGGAGCGACGAAGGAGCAGCAAGTAAATAAATCTTGCAGCATTACGGTGAGCTTTAACGTTTCAGAGCCAGCCTGAATCTACCTCAGCATTAGTTACTTTTCTCAAGTGGAGAAGCAAAAATGTCCCTGAGTTTCCGAAAACTGGATTCTCTTTTGATGGAGAGCTTTGGCACATTGGCGCAAAACTCCGGGAAGCTTCTATTACTAAAGACAGAACGGCTGCTAAACTTTTACCTGTCTGGCACCAAATCATGGAAGGGCTTAAGCAAATTCGACAAGGAAGAATTTCTTCGGACGACGGAGCCCCGTCGTCCTCCCTCCCACCCCCGCCGCTGCTCCTCGGTGCAGAAAGCAGCCCCGGTCCGGATTCGATCCGCCGCTCCAACCCCATCCCTGACCGCGGAGAAGAGAAATCGCAACCCCTCCCCCCCCCTTCCGCTCCACCCCCAACGCTTGCAGCTGCCTTCCTCCGCCACGCCTCAGTTGCCTGCTGCTGAGTCTCTGCGGACTGCGTATAACTTGGTTAAAGACAAGGACGGGCCTGCGTATGCTTCTGAGGCCACACGAACTTTCCTCCTAGAATGCGGGGGTTAGGCACGTTACAGGCATTCCTCATTCTCCCACTGGGCAAGCTGTCACTGAGCGTACTCATCTAACATTGAAATCTATTCTGAATGAACAAAAAAGGGGGAATACAGGAGACACACCACAAGAAAGATTATGCAAGGCTTTGCTTGTGCTGAGTTTTTTGAATGGTGATCACACAAATACAGCTCGTGGATCATCATTTTGGGGCCTCCCCAAAGCTCAAGGAATGGCCAATGGCCAGTGTTCGGAATGTGGCCACAGGACATTGGGAAGGTCCCTTACCACTGATAACTTGGGGTTGTGGATATGCTTCTGTTTCCACAGGGAATGGCCCCAAGTGAGAGGCACCTGATTAAACAAACAAACAAATGACATGGTTAAATCCTTGCAAGAACAATAATGAAAAAATCCCTGCAGAGCCAACCAACTTTTGAACATAATACCACAGTACAGTGACTCTGCTGCTCTATCTGTGACTGCTCTGTCCAATGCACTGAACCAACGGACTATTTTACAGTCTGAATTAGAGGAAGGAGGATAAGGTTCTCCTCAATGGAAAGACTGGGATTCTGTTCCATATAGTGAACTGGGATTTACAAGCTCAGCCATAGTCTTTAACTCAGCGAGCTGCTTATTGCGCAGGGATTTAGGATCCCTTGGGAAGGAAGATCTTGTACATACTGAGGCTCTGACTGTGAAGTGTTTGACCCAGGGTTTAGAGAACGCTGCTTGTCTTCTAGTAGTGCATGGTTTTAGTCCCTCAACAGCCTTCCCAGATGCTAGCAATTACTAACCTCAGTAGAATGATTCACTGGACTTGGGGTCTGTCTGATTCCTTGAAGCTATATGTAGCACAGCTGCAAAACCATGAGTGGGACGCATTAGCACCACAAGGAAAGAGATGGACATGAGAAGGAGACCCATGACATGCAGAGAGGAAGACCAAGAGGTAATAAATAATGCTAAGAGTATGGGAATCATAGGGGTAACTACAAAATCAAAAACAACTGTATGAAGTGTGGAACAGCACTAAGATAGACCTTCTCACAAGAACTTCAGGGGCAAAGAGAAACCTGCTGTGGGCGGAGGGAATCAAAAAGGGGATTCCCTTGTATTTAATGGGCAGAATGCCTACTGTGGCCCTAGTAGAGCTTATTTGAGAGTGGAAAAATAAAAAAGAGAAGTGCCCTTAACCTTAAAAAACCCACTCCATCTTTCTTCTTTGGTAGCTACTGATGAGCATGGAAAGAGTCACCAAATTCATACCTGGTGGATCATCCCATCCTTTCAATCACTATTCATCTGTTCTTATATATTTTATAGGTTGTCCGAAACCCACTGTGGAACTTCTGTTTTAATTTGAGTGAGTCATTCTTTGCATTGATGGTTTGGTCTGTGCTAGGGGAAGGTGGTGTGAGAGTTTATACTCTTGCTCTGTGGATGTATAATCTTGTCTCAGCTGGGAATGTGAATAGTCAAGCCAAGCTGGCATGAGAACACATCATTGCTATTATCTAAATCTGGACTCAAATAAACCAGTGTCTTTCTGCAGACTTCCTCACATCCACATGAGCAGGTCTCAAACTCAGCATCACTTGATTAAATTTCTCATTAATTTTAGATTTGAAACTAGAAGCACTGAGCCAAAAGTGTATTCAGAATACACTTGAGAATGAAAAATGTTTGTGGGAGGCTGACTCATTCCCACTCCAGAACTACAGTGGAACAATTTGGTGCACATCCTCTCCAGCAGCCTATCATTGTCCAGTCAGAACAACCTGGAAAGACACATGGAATGTGACTTACTGGAATTTGTAACAGTAGAAAACACTGCAATAAAATTAAAAACAGAACCTTGACTGAGAAAGCTGCAATACATAAAGCAGCACACATTAATAATGTAGTCCCACTCGGACTGCATTTTAAATAGAGAAATCACACTTAGGCTGTATTATTCTGCACAGGAAGCACAGCTGTATTTGTCAGGGTTTGGGATCAGTGGGATTTCTGTTGTTTTGCATCCTGACACAGTTCAGTCTGTGGTGAGGCTTGAGATTCCTTCAATGCGTACAGCTGACTATGGAGACCTTCTAGGAGTGTCTAAAACAACTGACCTTTGTTGTAACTTACTCCTTCATGAGGTGCTCAAGAAACTCTTCATAAGCCAGAAAGGTCAAGCGCATTTTTCTTGCAGCATCAGAGGTGCTTTGTGAGGTCATAATGGGCCCGGTGAAGACATTCAGGAACCCCATATGATGTCATGCCAGCAGGTACCACTTGTGCCTCAAGCCTGCAAGGAGGGTGCTTGCTGCTTGTGGACGAGAGGTAGCATGGGGCGACTACGGGAGACGAGCGCTCCCAGCTGTCGCTTTTTGCTCTTCCTTCTTCTCTTCCTGGTGGCTCTGTGTCATGGGCAACCGCAGTATGTCCAGTGGGGAGCGCTGAATCCAGGTAGGTTGGGTACTGAGGGAAGCACTGGGGAAACAAACCCCTGAGGCTTCTTGGAAAGCAGCCTTGGCTGGTGGGTCACCGGGGAAATAACTGGGGTCTTACATCAGCTCTGTTTGCTGTGAGGTGATGGCTCTGCAGCTTCAGCAGACATCCATCCCACCTTGGAGCACACAGGGACATCCTTGGGGGAGAGCTCCTCTGATTCCAACTCCAGGCCTTCTGCCCTCCTGCTGCAGCGCTTGCCTGACAAACTCGCAGCCTCCCAGCTGTGTCCTCAGCCCAGGGTCTCCAGCAGCAGATCGGGTGGTGCTGGGTCAGCTGTTCACTGACCGATGGGCTGTGCACCACCAGCAGTACAAAGGCACTCTTTTGTTCTCAGCTACTCGCCCTGTAATTTTGGCTGCCTTGGGGAATGTCACAGGCTCCCCAGTAAGCAGGTGCAGTCTGTCTGTCCAGCATGTCCTTGAGCCCTGGTGCCTGTTTTCCTGGGACAACATCCGGGGAGCTGTCGGGTCCCAGCCCACAGCTCAAGCAGGCTGGAGTCAGGCCTGTGGTGCAGGCCTGCAGGCGGTTGCCAGGTGCAGAATGGATTGTGGTCTTCCCATCCCAGCCCCTGGGACAGGAATGGTGTGTGTTCCCACATTGGCTGTGGATGGTGCTGTGGTGAGTGAGGCCAGCTTAGGGCTCCACATCCATGTCTTGCAGCAAGGCCGCAGGTCATCTCCCTCGTGCCTGGTGTGGTGTCTCAGCTGTCTGTGTTCATGTGAGTCCCTCTGGAGGCAGCCCTTGGCTGAGGCAGCCTGTCAGCAACATGTCAGTGTCCCTTCTCTGGCTATGGATGTCTCTGAGATATCTCTGAGATACCTACTCAGTACTGCTACTAGCTGAGCCTGCAAAAGGGAAAGCACCAGCCATGTCTCCCAGCCTGGGCAGAGACCCCAGGTCTCTGGGCATCAGGCTGAACGTAAGCAAGTCGGGAGGAAGCGGTTCTGGGCCAGAGCAGCTGGAGAGGTGGCCATGCCTTTACATCACGTAAAATTATCGTCAAACTCCTGCCTACAAACTTCAGGATGTCCAGTGTGAAGAGTCAGCCTGAAACAGACCATGCCCTTGCCCAGATGGGACTGTGTGTCTGAAGGCTCCTAGGCCGCAGGGAAACTGGCCCTGGGCCACTGCCCCATTATATCTTGGAGACTGCTCAAGGTCCAACACAAGTGAGCAGGCAACCTCAACATTTATTTTGGCGTCATACATATGATGCAGGCCAGACCAGCACTGGACCATAGCATTTCAGTATTACATTGTTAGATGTAGGTTATGTCAGTGGGTACAGTTCAGTCTGTGGTGAGGTTTGAGATTCCTTCAATGCGTACAGCTGACTGTGAAGACAGTACTGCACATCCAAACCAGCTTTCCAGGAATGCCTATAACAACTGACCTTTGTTGTAACTTACTCCTTCATAAGGTGCTCAAGAAACTTCATAAGCCAGAAAGGTCAAGCGCATTTTTCTTGGAGCATCAGAGGTGCTTTGTGAGGTCATAATGGGCCCGGTGAAGACATTCAGGAACCCCATATGATGTCATGCCAGCAGGTACCACTTGTGCCTCAAGCCTGCAAGGAGGGTGCTTGCTGCTTGTGGACGAGAGGTAGCATGGGGCGACTACGGGAGACGAGCGCTCCCAGCTGTCGCTTTTTGCTCTTCCTTCTTCTCTTCCTGGTGGCTCTGTGTCATGGGCAACCTCAGTATGTGCAGTGGGGAGCGCTGAATCCAGGTAGGTTGGGTACTGAGGGAAGCACTGGGGAAACAAACCCCTGAGGCTTCTTGGAAAGCAGTGGTTCAGAATTCCGGGATTTGACATATACTCAGATTCCTGGTTGGAATGGATATAGTGGGGAATCTGGATTCAGAGATTTATTTAGGACCACACTTTTATTTAGCTCTTACACGACCTTCTGATAGGGTTGTCCACGTATATTGACAGAGAGAGGAACCAAGCCCACGGTAGCACAGCAATTGGTGGAAGACACAGTCCCCACTCACTACAAAATAGGGCTGCCAGGCTTTCCTGCCTCATCTGAGGTGCTCCCTGAGGTCATACTGGATGTGCCTCGTCATATCACCAGGAGCCCCATACTATGTCGTGTTGTACCCAAGAGACGCCACTTGGTGCTCATGGCTTCAAGAGTGCAAGGAGGGTGCTTGCAGGCTGTCGGTGTGGGCTCCCATGGGGCGACCATGGGGGTCAGCCACCACCAGCGGCTGCTTGCTCTTTCTTCTCCTCTTTCTGGTGGCCTCTTGCCATGGACAAGGACAGGCTGCCCAATGCGGACCAATAAATCTCGGCAGGTTGGTGCCTCTGCTGGAGGCACCGGCAACAAACCCTTGAAAGCAGCCTTGGATGGCAGGTTCACTGCCATCAACAACCAGGCACGGACACAAACTCTGCTTCCCTGTGCCCCACGTAGGGGCTGGGATGTTGTCAGCCGAGCCGTTTGCCGGCCAGCGGCTTCTGCAACATGAGGAATGGAAATGCACTCTTGTCTTCATGCGCTCACCATGTGGTTTATGTATGCTTCGAGGATGTCACAGGCTCCCAGTAAACAAGTGCAATCTGTCTGTCTTGCAGACAGGCTTAGCGCTGCGGGCTGTTCCCGCATATGGGGAGCCAGCTGGATTTTGCCGGTGGATCACACAGTCCATCTCCTGTCACTGCAGGTCCCATATGAAGAAGCATATGGCAACAGGTCTTGACAGCACTTCTGCTTTGTTCTCTATTCCAGATGAACGTGTTGGCAACATGTACGGAGCATATCCTGTGGAAGCCGATCTGGAACATGGTGAGAATCCCAGGGCTATGTTTTTCCTTGGAGATGTGTATGATTCCTGTGCATGATTCACCTAGGCCCCTGCACTGGACCTAACAGAATCTGGACCTATGTCTGTCTCTCACAACACTTCGTGATTCCCTGGCATGCCCAGCAGTCTCCTTACCTGGAAGCCAGGCACAGTATGGAAAGGAAGTCTATCTTTTCTTTCTTTACAGATATGCCTGTACGCCACGTATCTGGACTGCGCCATGTTTATCGGCCTCAAGGCTACCCCAGGGGTGAGTGCTCTGTCTTTGTTCATTTCACGGGGTCAGCATGTGCTTTCAGCCTTGTCTTCCTGTGGAATGTATCTTACAATGTTCTTTGCTGATGCTGGGGTGTGGGGAAAAGCAGAGTAGACATCAGGAGAGCACAGAGATGTGCCCTGGGATTCTTCGCCCTGCACAGCTGTGTTTGCCAGCAGCCCCAGCCTTATGTGTCTTGAAGTGCTGATGGCAAAGACAGCAGCATTTGGGGCAGAGTTTAGAGCTTCCTGGGGAGCCTTTCTCCCAGCCAACCTGAACATGGATTGTTTTGTGTGCATATGGTGCGTCTTTTGGCACCTGGTACCCATTTGCCACATGCTTGTGAGTGGAAGAGGGAAGCAAGTGTCTGTGAGTAAGAGTGTTTGCTGCCATTCAAGGCTGAACAGATGAATTGCAATGTATGTCAGGAGCTGTTATCTTCTGTCTTTGTTTGCAGAGGTGGCCTCAGGTGCTGGCTCTGCAGCTTCTCAGTGGGTTCCTGATGTTGAGCCTTGGAGGCATCCCATGGGTAAGTGGTGTGTCTAGGTTTCCTCAGAGTGATGCCAGGTGCATCTAGAAGGCCAGCCTGACCCATCTGCAGCTGCTGATTATGAAGATCACACCATCAGTAATGCAAATGTTCCTCCTCTCTCTGTTTACCTGTAGCTGTTGAACCCAAGATTCCTGTTCCACGTTCTCAGATGGATCTTGGTTTTGAGCCTGAAGAGTATCCCAGAGGTATGTTGTCTTTGTTTACCTTCTGGAGAGGAAGATACTGTCAACTGCTGGGGAGAGCTTCTGTGCAGTGTGTGTTTACTGCCATGCAAAGCTGAGAAGGTGCATTCAGACATGCAGCAGGAGCTGTTCTGTCTGTAGTGGCAGAGCTGGCCTTAGAGGATGGCTGTCAGCTTACCTTGCAGAATCCTGCTTTGGGTCCTTGGAAGTACAACACATGCAATGCACGCCTATTCCTTCCCTGAGACACGGCTGGAGGTAGTGATTTCTCAGCCTCTCCCTTGCAAGTGGGCTCTTGCTCAGGAGGACTGTAAGAGATCATCCTCATCCTCTGCTAATAAGACGTGAGAATCAGGGACAGTAATGAATACTATAATGACTTGCACTTCTCCAAGACACTGTGATGCCATCAGTAGTGCAGAACTCATGAGTGCGTTGCACTGTCTCGTGTTCTCCAGGTGCTGGCGGTGTGAGAACAGCAGAGGGTGTGAATCAGAAACGGGGAGAAAATCAGTCTGCAGTTGCAGTGCTTGCCGTCCTGCTCTCTCTGGTTGTTCTGGCAGCTTTGGGTTACCTGGCAAGACATCTGCTGAAGAAGAGACAAGAGTGAGTTGTTTCTCCAGTAATCTTTGCTAGATGGCTGCTCTGTGCCAGGAAGCACTTGCAGTGAGAGCTGTGGACAGTCCTCGGCTGGGATTTGTGTTGAGAAATTTCTTTGACATTTGTCTCTTAAGTCATACAAATTTTGACTCTTGTCTAAAACCCCTTTCTTTTTGTTGCAGAGGTGCAATGCTAGGTGAAGCTAGCATTTGCGTGAGAAAGGAAGACCCATCTCCAGTAGAAAAACAACAGAACTTTGCGAGAATTACTATAGAAATTGCAGATCTTTCTGGGAAGTCAAACCCAGGTCTGAAGCGTCTTCTCTCACCACTCACTGACTTATTCTGTCAGCCCCCAGAGCGATCCACTCAGCCTGACTTTTGCAGGCAGTCAGAAATTGCTGATGATACACGCAAAAAGCCACTAGAGTCAGGAAAAGAGAAGAAAAGTACGTGCACCTGTGGAAGAGCAGTGAGACTGGGTGAACAATAGAACCTCTAGTGGACCAAGAATGTGGAGGTCAGCACCGCTGGGGAGCTGTGTGCCATGGAGGAGGACACACAGTGTCTATGAGAGAATACATCAGACAAACGAGAAAGGGAGAGTCTCCTAACCGTGCTGCAGGCTTGGCAATGCAGAGCAATAAGGAACGTGCTTCCATCACTACGTCACTTTGTCTCTCCCTCCTGGAAACGGCGTGGGAAGGACTGGAGCGTTTGGGGAACTCTAGTTCTCCTTTAGAAGCTTTCCCACTTCCATCAGTTCACTGCATGATGTCCACACTTACGGACGACCATGAGAGCAGTCAGCGCTTATTCCACATCATGACATCATGCCCATGTTGTGCAATACAGATATGTATATATATCTATACAACCAATAAACAACAACATCATATACAGATATGTGTATGTGTGTGCACATACACGTAAAACTACTGACTGTTCTCTCCCAGCACCAGGTCTCCTTCCAGTACACGCTGAATGTCCCTGTTTCTGTTTTTTGCATTTCCCACCAAGTGAACTCAGGGCTGTGAGCAAAATCAGTCCCATGGGTGGGCTTGCTTTTGCCCAAGGCTGGGGTAAAGCAAAAAGTTTTATGTCCCTCATACATTTTTATGTACTACAAGGCCTCTATCACCTCCTATGGTACGTAAGAGGCTGGATTGGGCTGGGCCATGTCAATTGGCAGATCCCAGAGTGTTGACTAAGCAGGTGACTTGTGCTATGTGTTTATCCCAATGCTTGAATGTTCTGCCAACTATTGCTTTCAGCATTGTTTTGAACACTCCAAAATATAAATTGACTTCTCCAGAAGCTGATGCATCATAGAGTATATGATATATCCACTCAGTGCCATGCTCTTTGGCCCAGGTACTTATGAGGGTATTTTTAAAATGAGTTCCTTTATCCTAAGGTTTGCTATTCTACCCTTTTTCTTTTTGGAGGTATGGGGCACAGGGTGTGTTTCCAGACATCAGGTGTTTTCTTCCACCACTGCAAGCCCACTATGCTTTCCATGGCAGATTTGAGGCAGCGTGATAGAATCCACCTCCAGGCCTCCCCGTATTTATATTTCATCCATTGTCCCCCATGCCAAAGGGGCTTCATGGGCTTGGCTTGCTTAATTGAAGCACCAGTTTGACATTCACGGATAACCTGTGCAATAGTGTCTATGGTCATGCCCATGCCCTTGATCCTGAGCCCATCCGTATGTTGCACACCTTCCTTGATGGCTTCTGGTGTCATGAGGCCACTGAGGTAGAAATACCTTTCTGTTACGTTGCTGGTGCAGATCTAGAGCATGGGACAGTCGACACACCTTGTGGACAGTTTCACATTTGAAAGCCTTTCTTTGGAGCTGTTTACTTTCAAACAGAAAGGCCTAGGAAGTTTCCTGGCTGAAGACTGGTGCACCGCTGCTGAAGATCACCACTCCCTGACCCCAAGACAGTGCTGGATCAAAGAGTGGTTAACTGCTTTGCTTTGCTGTCGCTAGGAAAAATTCTGCTCCAAGAAGCTTGCTTGATCATCTTTATTCCAAAAAGTGACAGAGAAGAGTCCTCAGCTTTAATTCAATAATGGGAGAGTCCACTGGCATATAATGAAATGCTTTATACGGCTTCTTGGTGGAATATTAGATGAAGCTGCCATTGACATGAGGAGCAAAGACCATGCTCAGCTAGAAGAATAGCCAAAATCAAGAATTACCATAGGCATTGAAGATCTTTCATGCAAGTCAAGCCCACATCTGCAGGCTCTTCTCAATGCCACGTTCTCAGCACTCTCTGCCCTGTTTTTTCCATCCTCACAGCAGTCCTCTCTGCCTAACTTTCACAGGCAGAAAAAAATTGGTGAGCTCTTCTGCTTAGGTGCAAGCAAGGAGACGCCACGTGTGGGAAAAGTGAGAAATGTGTGCTTCTGTGGAAGTACAGAGAAGTGGGCTGCACGAGATACCCACTAGCAGACCAACCCCATGGCAGCATGACAAATGGCAGCAGACACTGTCCTCTTTCATCACCACCAAAAGTGCAGAGGAGATCCATAGTTAATGTGTTTCCCAGATCCGTTGCCTAAATGAACATGTCTAAGCCAAAGAGAAGGTTGCCCAGGAGCTGACAGAAGTGACTGATCTAGCTTTGGCCTGCTTGGTGTATGTCCCCACTCAGTCCTTGATTTTCCACACAGGAACTACCTGGTCAGTTTGGGCCATCTCTGAATTTAGTCGACAGACACATGAGTTTTGTGCATCAGTTCCAACTGATGAACTTGAGAAACTTCAGAAAACCTCAGGGTCTTCTGGAGATGAGGTCCAGGTGCACTGAGGAATGCCCAGCGACCCTCTGAGTGAGGCCTCGTGTGAGGCCCTATCTGGAGTACTGCGTCCAGGCCTGAGACCCACAGTACAACAAAGACACAGAATTCTTGGAAAGAGTCCATAGGAGGGCCACTAAGATGATCAGAGGGCTGGAGCTTTCTCTCCCATGAAGAAAAGTTGAGGTAACTGGGATTGTTTAACATGGAGGCTCTAGAGAGACCTCAGTGTGTCCTTGTAGTACTTGAAGGGAGCATATAAACAGGAGGGGAAATGGCTGCTTAGAAGGGTGGATAGTGACAGGACAAGGGGGAATGGTTTCAATCTAAGACAGGGGAGATTTAGGTTAGATATTAGGAGGAAGGTTTTCAGTTAGACGGTGGTGACGCACTGGAAGAGGTTGCCCAGAGAGATTGTGGATGCCCCATCCCTGGAGGCAATCAAGGCCAGGCTGGATGTGGCCCTGGGCAGCCTGGTCTGCTGGTTGGTGACCCTGCACATAGCAGGGGGCTGAAACTAGATAATCTTTGAGGTCTTTTTCAACCCAGACCATTCTGTGATTCTGAGATTCTAGAAGAATTCAAAACTAATTGGGGTAACAGCTGCCTCTGAGACAGCTTAATCTTCAATGGTAGAAGACATCTGGACCAGTTCTGCAGTCCCAAGTGCCTGGAAATTGTGACATGGAGCGTCATTGCAACCTGGCTCAAATTAAATCACTACTGTTGCATATGCAGCTTACCAACACATGGTTCTAAAACTTTGGGCTTACAAGTCTTCCAGTTAACACAGTCACAAACAGACCCACTCTGCTATCCCCAGTTCATACCACATCTCCTCTGTCATTTCAGCTGGCAATTCAAATAAATATTCATTATTTTACCAAGGACTTGCCTCAAGTCAAATAATTACAAAAATTATTCTCAGTGTACGTTTTTTTTTGGTAAATTATGAAATATTTAACATGGTTCTGTAACACTGGAATTGAAATAACTGCACTTTCATATAGTGTGGTATTGGAGATCTTTTAGAGTGCCTGTGAATAAATTGAGGGCCCTGGAATGGTGGAAGAGAGTATATGCTAAAAACCTGAGTTTCCTGTTACAGAAATATCATAACAATACAGAAGTGAACTTTGACATCAGCAGAAATGTGTGGAAGGTATGGCATGGATCTCTTGTACAACTTGGACACCCTTGTGACACAGAAGCAAATCCTAAAATATGATACCTAACAAAACCTCAAGAGCATGTGGCAGTTATTACCAACTAGTTCAGTTAGAAGAGAAGCTGGGGGGGAAAACAAGGCACAGGAGATCTTGCCGTTTGATGTCACTCAGGGCAAAGCATCACACTTGCACAGTTTCTGCTGTGTAACACCGGAATTAACTGTGTTTGGCCAACACAGTATCACTGACCAGAACAAATCCAGCTTATGAGATCATTGTATTATATTGTTCCTAGCATACTTCTTCAGCCTTCACAGTACTTCACGAGTGTGTGCCCATTTTGGAATTTGCCTCCATATGAATGAAGAGAGAACCTCTCCAGATAGAATGTCTTAACCCTCGTTAAGTCCATGTTCACTTTTTTTGATCAGCTTCTTCTCTTTATTTGCCCAGAAATGCTTTCACAGAATCACAGAATCACCCGGGTTGGAAGGGACCTCAAGGATCATGTAGTTCCAACCCCCCTGCCTGGCAGGGCCACCAAACATACACGTTCAGATCAGGTTGCCCAGGACCCCGTCCAACCTGGCCTTGAACACGTCCAAGGACGGGACTTCCATTATGGCTTGCTCAAATTTTTCCTAGGGACACAAAAAAGCCTGACCTATGTGTAGTTTCTCAGGTCTTTCTTTTTACTGTTTCATAGATGAACATATTGTTACTTTTTTCCTCCTTGTCTGGTTCTCTGACCTGCATGATCTGTCGTAGATGATGTCAGCCAAATTTTTACCTCTCTCAGCTGCATTACCTCAGGTCCCATAAACTTGTAAATACTGAGATTGTAATGATGGTCCCTAGCTCAGCCCATCTTTACTATTGGTAAGAATTGTGTATCCACATATCCCATTATTCTAAAATTTCTGATAAATTGTGCTTTGATTAAGTGAGCATTTCCTTGAATCTTTTTGTCCAAATACAGCTTTTCATTTTTACTTTTATTTTATTTTGATTGTGGTTATATATTTCACTTGTTAGAGATGACTTCTCTACCATTTGACACAAGTACAATGCAGCTGCAAATAAAAATACTTTTTTTCCCATATAGATGTCATTAAAATATTTTTTTGTAGGTGAATGAATTCAGGTTCTGCACCAACAATGCAGAACCTGATTCAAACTACCAAAAAATCTCAGAGGAAATCCTAAATCGTTAAGTGAATAGATAGAATAAAAGCCAGTATTATTCATCATTGTTTGAAGCACTATTTGTTGCTCAAAAGTGAAATTCAGTGGAGAACAAAAAGCAAAACACACAAAGTAGTGCATTCTGCCATGGGTGCACGTGAGCTTTCAGTGCGTATGGATGATTACATGGCTTCAGCGACATCCGCAGAGAGGCAAGGCATCAAGTACCGATAGCTGTGGAAGATGTGCCACCTGGTGGAAAAACAGCAGCAGCTCAGGGGGCTGACAGCTCTTCAGAAGCGATGTGGAAAACCTTTTTAAAATCGCGGGTTCTGACACGGAAGCAGGCAAAACACAAACCAGTGAACAGAGGAGGAGAAGAGGGAACACAGTCACTGATGTTGCCATGTGTAGCTCACACAGATAATGTGGCAAAAGCAGCAGTCTTCAGCTTTCAGGCCTGACTCCTGACTTGAGGCAAAATTTCCCTTGAAGTGAGTGGAAGTTCTAGCTGAATGAAAAACAAGATTGGTTTAACGTGAGTTTGGCCTCACTGTACCCTTGCAGAGCAACACATTGCATTCAGGAAGGATATGCAAGTTCCAGCACTAAACCAATGACAAAGCTGATTTTGAAATGGTTTTAATGATAGACAATCTGCATACCAATTGACTCATTTGCGTATACGAATGCTTGGAACAATACCAGAGAAATATGTATAAAGTCTGTAATGCTCTATGACAATAGCTTCCAAGTATGCTGACCTTTGGTAAATGAAACAAACAGAAAGTACAGTACTCTTTTGATGAGGCATTAATGAAAGATTAAGAATGGATACAGCTGCATCACACGAGCACTTTGTTAGATGTACTATTTTCCCTCCATGCCTTTTCCATAATTACAAAAGAAGCACTCTGCAAGGCAGTTAACAAGCATATGGTGTACATGTTTCCATTTGGCTGCAAGCAGGCTGTACAGAGCAGCACAACGTGGCCTGACCCCAGGGGTGCAGGGGAGGCCAGCCCCAGGATGGGCAGTGCTGTAGCTGTGGTTGCTCCTGTGCTGTTCTCAGGGCATCCTAGCTGGGACTGAGGGAGAAGTCAGGATGGCAAGCGGTCCTGCACGCCTCTGTGGGTAAGACATCAGAAATACATCCCAGCCAACCACACTGCTGTCGTGCACTAAAGTAGGGTACACAGGAGACACGAATACAAAACCTAGGAAAAAAAAAAAACAGTAAGTGAATGAAAAGGACATGAACACTCATACAACTACTGTGTCATCAGGGCTGTGATGCTGCTTTTAACAGCTGCAGAGAGCTGGAGGGGTTTGTTGGCTGTACTGCAGCCTTACTATGTGCAAAGCAATCCTCTAATGTACAGCTGACCCCATCCATTCAAAAGATGCCAGCTGTTTGAAGCAGTCCCCAAATCCTCACTGGGTGAGTACTGACTATGTACATTTTTGTTCTTACCCCACTGCGTTCCATTGCTATCCAATTCCAGAGCAGGGAGGCATGGTATGTATCTATGAAAAAATAAACTATGTTTTTTCCTTTTTTTATATCATTGTATTATGTTTCTTGTAAGATTATTTGTAAAAAATGTGTTCTGCAAAATAGAAGCTGTTAATATGCCCAGAGACTTTCTATTTTAATGAAATAACTTTAAAAAGTTCAGTTCAGACACAACTGATCTTTTTCTTGACTCTTCCCACTGCCGCAGACCCAAGATAAGATACCATGGAGCCTGGGAAAAGATTGCCTTTTCTGTTTATTTGTTTGTTTCTTCTGCAAAGGCAGATTGTCAGGTTGGATCCTGGGTGTGGATCCAGAGTATACAATCCATACTAAGAATAATTAATCCAACTTTTCAGCTTAGTATTTAGTGCTTCTGATTCCATCTCTTGTTCTTGTTTGTAAAAGACTACTAAGGGTCACACTAGCATTTCCACGTTGCTGTACTAAAAGTGGATAAAACACAAGCTTTGAATGTCTCATAGTTCTGCGGTCTTTGAGGCCAAGCAAGTTAACTTGCCTCCTCTCCTGTCTGAAGAATCTTGAAAAAGATTGCTTGGATGGTGTGGTCAGCCTCTCGTTTTCATTTATTTTTAATGCAAGTTATTTCAGTGATCTTCCTTGGAACTAATCCAAGCTAGCAACGATGTTGGCACAGGTACATGTGACTGCAGCAAAGAGATGGGAACAAAAAGGTGTGTATCTTAAAAGTATATTATTTTACAATTAGTTTTGATAGAATTGTAGAATCACAGAATGATTTGGGTTGAAAGGGGCCTTAAAGGTCATCTAGTTCCAGCCCTCAGTCATGGACAGGGCTGCAAGCCACTAGCTTAGGCTGCTCAGGGCCCCATCCAGCCTGGCCTTGAATGTCTCCAGGGATCATAGCTTCTCTCTGCAGCCTGTGCCATTGTCTCACCTCTTTCATAACAATTTCTTTCTTTCTACTATCTAATCTAAATCTACTCTCTCCTAGTTTAAAGACATTAGCCCTTCTCCTATCACTGCACCTCTCTTCACATTTCCTGTGTGCCCCATTTAAACTGGAAAGCTCTTCTTTTCTAGTCTCAATAACCCCAGCTGCAGTGTGTGATGAACAGACCTGATGGCTTCTTAAAGCACCTTCCAGAGCAACACATACATTTTTAAAACAACTTTCTCCCAGTCCCTAGTTATTACACTAAATCCAAATTATTTAGTTATATGTTCAGTGCTTATCCTGGTAATTGTTGAGAAAATCAGATGGTTGCAGTCAACATAAACTTATCCAGAGCTTCTAAGAATTTCAAGTTCTCAACTGAGTTCTCAACTGAGCAAGTAGCAAAAGGTGACAAAATGTACATTTTCACCAAGTGTTGTAGGTTGAAGTGCTTTATCTTTATAACTACCTATCTAACTAATAGCATCAACAACAGTAATAATAATAATAATAATGAATTATAGTCTGTATCTACAAGTTTGTGGCAGACAAATCTTCTACGAGACAGTGTCAATTCTAAGATATTGTTATCCTTGAGGTGTGTGCTGGGTGAAGTTATAAGAAGTAACTATTTGGGGGCTATCTTCCACTTTTTCAGGGTCTTGGGTTAGTTGGTTGGTTGGTTGGTCGGTCGGTCGGGTTTTTTTGATTCTTCACTTGCATCATCTGCTTTTCAATTCTAACACCATCACTGTACAGATCCATAGTTCTGTACAAGGAAACAAAAATGCAAAATCAAAAGGCAGTAAGTATCTGTCATTTTTATGAAAAAGAGAAAAAAACTACCTGAGCTGTCTCTTTTGATCATTGTTTTCATTCCTGTAGAGATGGTAAAAGTGGAATAGAATCAGGTCCAACTCCGTTTTGCAGGCCACCAGATCATTTTAACTTCATTCGTGAATCTGTCATGCTTTCCACTTCCTTCCTTCCCTCTTTCCTTTCTTTCTTCCTCCCTTCCCTCCTTCTTTCCCTCTTTCCTCTTCTTCCTACTTCCTTCCTTCCCTCCCTCCTTTCCACCCTCCCTCTCCAAAGATACTTTGTCTAATAAGGTTTTTAGCACATTAACAGGTCTTTGGTAAGAGGTGTGTATGGTGCTATCAGAATAATACTGGATAATCCATCCCACAGAGAGTTTATAGTCTAAGAAAAATGACTACTAGAAACAGTAGAAGTGTAATTTCTGATCTTGACTCAGTGGTGGGATTAATTTAAAAATATCTCGTCACTGAATCCACTGGAAAACTGGAACTGGAGATTGTATAATTGTATACATCCAGAATAAGGATTCTGCAAATTGCAAATTTGGGGAGTCAAAAGAGGTGAAAGGTAGAAGTCATATAAACCTAACATATCAGAGCTTTATTAAGAGGAAATGTAGAATTAGTCACACCAATAGTGAAGGCTGATCCTGAACATCCTTGGTCAGTGTTTGTAAAAATCCTGTATTTCACAAGGCAGTGTTTTAGAAGAGCATGCAGAAAATCTCAGAACACACTTTTGCCTTAAAAATGGAAAACAAATTCTGACCATACGTTTCGTATATCTCACTAGCTAGAATGCATAACTGAGAAAGAAAGTTTTCTGCAATGTAGACTACCTTTGTTCTTTACAGATGCCTCCATCCAGGCTGTCTTTTGGAAATTGGTATCCCCTTTTTTTTTTAAACAGCCTGCCTAATGAAAACTGGACTGATTTTCTTCCTCACTTTGAAACCCTCTGAAATACATAAATTGCCATACTGGCTCAGCCCCAGTCTTGGTTTATTGCCCTGCTCTGTGCTTGCACACTCCAAAGGAATCGTGGAAATGCAGCAGATATGGAATGTCATTCTGTGCACTAAAACAGGATCTAGGATACTCAAACTGTTCATGAGAAATGTTTGTTTCTCCTATTCTTAGAGAGCTCCAGCAGTAGAAATGCTACAGTGCTGTGATTTACACCCTTCCAGTATTTTGCCATTGGATTATAACGTTTATTGGCTTCAATCTCTGGAGCAGAATAATCTGCAGGGGTTCTCTTCCCTCACTTGGGGGATTTTCAAGCCAGCTGGGGATTTCCAAGTAATTCAAGCAGGAAGGCAGCCCTGAAGGTCAGTAAATTATAGCTGTTGAATGTCCAGACAAGAAGAGACAGTGAATTGCATAGTTGGAGGTAAATGGAAAAGAGAAGGATGGAAGTGATTGATTACAATAGATGGTGAACGGAGACTGCTGTGACTGAAACCAAAGGCTTTGGATTCCCACGTTTCTTTCTAAGCCATCCCACACTTGTTTCAAGTCCACCGAAGAGAAGCAAACTAAAGCTGTATGGACGTGGATCTGGACATGCTCATGCATTTTGGTAAAAGTGAGTGTGCTACTGTTAGATACAATTTATGATCCTCTAATTCATGTAGGAATTAGGAAGAAGGCTAGGAGAAAGTGTCTAATGTCACAGAGAGTAAAAGTTTGTTAAAGCTCAAACATTTTTTTCATAGAAAGCCTTATTAAAGATAACTTGCATTACAGATTGCTGATCTATTTAACTTTGAAAGTATACTTAGTTATATAAAGAGACATGCAATTTGGCAATAGATACTGCATATAACATAATCACTTGTTTTAAAACACAAATGATGCTGACTATTATAATGTGAACTGTTTTCCAGATGAAAAGAATTAAAGGGATATAATTGGAGAAGTACGCAACAGTGGCTAATATGCTATTATTTGCAAAGAGATATTACAACTTATAATCTTCTTTCATGGGTTTATGTTGTTAGTGTTTAATCAGGCGAGTGAGTTTATTCAGGTGTTAAACCATTCTATTAGCAAGGAAAATTGTACTATTATTTACTGAGCTGCTTGTAATATACTGTTGGATTTTTTAGTTTCTGTTTCTCATCTTTGTGCCATTTATGTAATTGTCCCTTCTACTTTTGCCTTGTAGAAAGGCTTGTAAAGTGTCACTAGGGCAGATTAGCTATGTCAAATTTCAGAGTGTTTTTTCAGATGTTCTGTGAAATAACCTTGTTTTCTATCTTTTTTTATTGGAAGGCATCACAGCTACAAACTTCCATCTTTGATTTTTATCAGCTTTCCACTGACATCCCCAGTCATCTCCAGCACTCAGTAATGATGACAGAGTCAGAGAAGAATTGGTAAAGAAGTGTTTTCTCCAGAGCCCAGGTATCAGGAAATTTATGGTGATGAGGCTGGGCCAAGTCAAGCCAGAAGGTCAGCCCACAAGTCACAGAATCACAGAATCACAGAATCACCCGGGTTGGAAGGGACCTCAAGGATCATGTAGTTCCAACCCCCGTGCCTAGCAGGGCCACCAAACATACACATTCAGATCAGGTTGCCCAGGACCCTGTCCAACCTGGCCTTAAACACGTCCAAGGACGGGGCATCCGCAACCTCCCTGGGCAGCCCGTTCCAGGGCCTAACCACTCTCCTAGTAAAGAACTTCCCCCTAACATCCAACCTAAATCTTCCCTCCTTCAACTTAAAACCATTTCCCCTAGTCCTGCTGTTGTCAGCCCTTTTGAAGAGTTTACTCCCCTCCTGGGTGTAGGTTCCCTTCAGGTATTGATAGGCTGCAATGAGGTCACCCCGCAGCCTTCTCTTCTCCAGGCTGAACAAGCCCAACTCCCTCAGCCTGTCCTGATAGGGGAGGTGCTCCAGCCCCCTGATCATCTTAGTCGCAAGTCAGGGTCTAAGTATGTTCAGCAGCAGTGTGGTGGGGCAGAAGCTGGACTGCAGTGCAGACTGGGGATGAATTCATGGGGTTTCTAAATGTAGAGCCTCAGTCTCGTGCTTGAAGGTAAGTGGTGAGTTTCCACAGCTGCCTGAGAACTGTGCTATGTGCAGACATAGAAGGTCATTAGACAGCCTGCAGTCCTGAGCAGCCTTCCCATCTCCTTGGAAGAAAGGTGGTGGGCTTATGGACCTGGTTCATCATGCATGTTCACATTTTAATTCCTAACACAGATGAGAGAACACACTCATTATTTACTAACATGCAATAAAATAATTGAAAACACTAAGTTTTAAAAAAGATGTACAATACACATTATAGAAGGGAAAGAACATGTTCCTCTCCATTATTCTAGTAAAGGAAGAAATGTAGAGGCCTGGCTGTGTATTGATCATGTGTGGGTGGAATAGCTGGCAGAGCAATCTGGCTGTGGAGTTAATCTACTTTGTGGTGTGTTTTGAAGACAGTCTTGCATAGAGAAGTTCAGGGAAAGCTGTCAAGAAAGGGCAAGATTCAGCGTACTGTTACACACAGTTTTAATGACCCATAACCTTACAGGGGGATACTGGTAGATAAAGCATCTGCTGTGGTACCCATCAAAATGCCGCAGTGTGCATTAGGTTAGTGAACATCTCTGACCTAGAGATCGTCGCTGTCGTTGTTTTAGGTTTTCTCTTGTATAGGAAGAATGCATTTCATCCAAAGTGAAGCCATTAGTATTTAATTACCAGACACTACTCAGAAGACAGATAGTTATTTTTCCTTCTAGTATTTCTTCTATTTTCTTCTAGTATTATTCAGCTTGGCTGTAAAAAAAAAATGTCTTCTCCAAAATAGTGGTCAGGTGCTGGAACAGGCTGCCCAGGGAGGTGGTTGAGTCATCATCTCTGGAAGTATTCAAGAAACATTCAGATGTTGTACTAAAGGACGTGGTTTAGTGGGGAAATATCAGTGGTAGGTGGGTGGTTGGACTGGATGACACTGAAGGTCTTTTCCAACCGTGGCGATCCTATGATTTTATGATTCTATACTTACAGTTGGAAACAGCAATTCCTCATTGTGATTACATCCACTGCTGTTAGCAGGAAAATCAGAAGGGAAAATCCACAGGATATGAACAATAGAAAAAGCAGTCTGGATACAAGAGCAGACAAACTGTCTGCACATATTATAGAAATGGGAATAGCCCTTTTCTATGAAAAAGAAAAGTAGTGCTATACCATATAGTTAACCTGACAACATGAAATTAGAGTATAAAATGATTACCAGTCATTTAGCTCACTTTTGTCACCTTTAAAGATGTCACAGAATATAACATTCTAGTTCTATACGTAGAAATGCAGCCAGTATGGACTTCATTCTAAAATAAATTGGCAAACTGGATTAAAAGGACCAAGTGTAATGGAAGATGAGAAAGATCTTGATAAATTAAATATAGGTATATTCAGTCATATAGAGTAAAATGAATTTTCATTTAAAAGAGGGAATTCTCAGTGAAGTCAGTGAAAAGACTCCTGTTGCTTTTTGTCAAGTGACACATTCACTCAAAATTATTGAATATTTGTTAGGAACTCTTGCAAATGTGAGATTTTAGGGCTTACTCTTGCAAAGTGTTGAAACATTTGTGAAGATTCAGTGAGTACATCAATGAACAGATCCTCTTGTTTACATTTTAAAACATGTTGCAGAGCACTTTCTTAGAGCTGGCTTTAAATCTTTGTTAAATGCATTCTTTCCAACAGAGAACAGATCTGTATTATTTCCTCAGACGTCATGATTTCAGATCAGATGATTTTGTACAGATTAAAAAAAAAACAAAACAGCAGATGAGCAGGATCACATAGTTTGGGGATAGGACTTAACTGATAGGTTAAGTCAGGATATCCTAACACAGGGCCTTGGGTTATAAAATCATAGAATCAAAGAATATTCCGAGTTGGAAGGGACCCATAGGAACTCCTAAGCTCCACACAAGACCTCCCAAAAATAAGACCATAATGGTATCTGCTTCTTTGTTTTGCCTGTGTGCCTCCTTTGAGAAGGGAGGTGATGAGAAAAGAACTTTCCTTCCAAACTTGCTCACAAGGTGAAAAAGTCTAGTATGCTCCTTGTGAACATTTTTAGCGAATATGTTTAGACCATAATGCAGACAATCCTCCAAGTCTATGGATGTTGGCTCTTGATTTTTATATGGAAGGGCAACAAGACTTTGAAACAGGTAAGAAGCTATTGGTAGAAGTTCAGCTAGTTGGCAAAGCAAGTGTTTTAGCAGTCAGATTATAACAATCTTGAAAATGAACTCTTATGAATTTCAAACTTGTCTTTGCTGATAGCATCCCATCTTCCACATATACTTTACTAAGAACATCCACTGAAATGCAAACATTTCTAGAAACTACAGGCATTATCCTTTATAAACTTTACACTTCTTTGCTACACCTTATTTCTGTCAAATGTGATCCTAATTGTCTGATGTTTAATGCCATCCATCAGACCAATTTTTAATTCCTCACATAGTGTTTCAAGAACTCTGATCCCTAATTTAATTAATGAGTCATTGTTTTCTACATTATTAACTGCATCTATTCCTCTTCATTTTGTTTTTTTTTAACAAGAGCAAATTTTTTTCTGTCTCTGAAAATAAGTAGCGCAAATTGGTTGTGATGCTCAAAAGTTTTGCTTTTAAGCCACTCTATCCTCCCCTTCTCTACCCTTAGGCAATGAGCTACATGTGACCCCCTTTAAAACCTGCAAAGCTCTCACTTGGACAGAGCCTGCTACAAACTATTCTACCTGTAGGCTTTCTTTTATGTAATGACATTAAAGTCTGTCTCATCCCGCTTGGTGTGTTGCAAATAAGGTGAATCTTTGGAATCCCATGGAATAGGGCGCTCCCTGCTCTCCAGAGGTCATCAGACCAGTGGAGTCGGACAGTGATCCAGAGGGATAGTGCAAGACAGTGTATTCGGTGTTCTAAGTACAACTAATCAGCTACTTTGAGGCAGAACTAGGCAATTTTCTAAGAATAGTTAGTAAGCATCATGAAAAATGGTACTTGCCATAGATGTTATTTCCTTATCAACTACTTCAAGGCAAATTTAGTAAATGGCTACTTGAAGAAAAGTAAGTGAAAAGAGATTGAGAGAAAAGAGGAGAGGAGAAAGAAACAGAGAAAGAGAGATTTCAAGGTAGAGATATTTCATCAATCCTGGATCCAACACTGTTTTGAGTCTGGAGTCTCAATCCAAATGTAAACGTATATGTTCACCATTATATAGTCTCACTGGGCTGAGACTGCCCTTGGGGGTAGCAGTCCACTTGTGTATTCAGGAGTTTTCTAACAAGGGTCTTTGTCATGCCCTTCCTTCCTTTTCTGATGTTTATCATCCGTGAGGAGCCACGAGAGGAAGTGAAGAAAAACATTCTATCAATTTGCCTTTTCAGAGTGATGTTCAACAGATCTTCCAGCTTCCATCTTGAGTCCTTGAGGCTCTATTCCGTAAGGCTCCATTCTGTCAAGTTGTTTGAGTCAAGTTTGTTGTAAGGCTCAGAGAAGCTTCCAGTGACATCTGATACTTTTACATCACAGCTCATTAATTCATGCCTGTGAAGCACTTTGAAACCCTACATACGTTTACTTAATATTTTTTCTTTTTTACGTTTCACCATTCCTAACTTACTTGAGTATCAATTTAGAGGATTTTTCTCTTTGTAATCTGAAATTGATCTTCTCAAAGATTGACAGGCTTTCTACTTTTCACATCATGTCTCTTCAGTTTTGGTTTAACTTTGCTTTTCACTGCAACACACTGCAGAAGTGTGACCTCAACAAAGTCAGTGGGATCCATGATCCAATCCAGAGAACATCACCTCAATACAACCTAAACTAATGCACGTGCAAGAAAGATGTTAGGATGCTGTGTGAAGAAATAGGGCTTAACTTCCCCACAGTGGATTCCTATCAACCTTCTTGCCTTTGCTTGATCAGTCTCTTACTCCAGCACTGCACGATGCTGGTCAAACTCCACTAGCTGTGATTTGCCATCTGCAGTATAGCAGCTGAAGTAATTTATGAGCAGTATGGCTGAGTTCCTTGTAACAGTAAGACCAGGATTAGGCTTAATTTCATCAAGAAGTTGTGGCTTTTTTTAACCCAGTTGCCTTATCTATGTCTCACCACCAGGGTGAAGGTGGTGAGATGACAGAGTACACTGTGCTTAACTCTTACCCTTTTACCACGCAGAGATTGGATGCAGTGGAGGTGGATGAGGGATTACAGATCACATGATTCACACCATTACTTCTCAAGAGGCTGTGTGCCCCAGCTTCTGAAGAGCTTTGATCAGTTTCTTTAACTCTTAAATCAGGTAAGAAAAACTCATACTGGCCCTTTATGGCAGCTTATTGATTTGGGATGAGGTAATAATAAAGTTCCCAATAAGTGCAACATGCCAGAATGCCTCAGAGTCCTTTAGTACTTGTTGGCTCTGAGGTAAATAGACCTTTTTTGTCACTATGAGGAGCAGTGGGGTAGGGAGTACTGGTGACACAGGGTAGGTCTTTTGGAGAGTGACCGCTCTGCTGCCTGTTGGCTGTGAACCTCCAGCATCACAGCACAGCAACCCTGAGGTCCCTTCACTAGAACCAGGACGTGTAAGTTCTATGCAGTGGAAATAAAATTCGCCCTATTTTCCATTGAAAGATGATATTATATGTCTTTGAAGTTGATTTTATGACTTGGTGGCCTAACAAACTCCCGTGATTGAGTAGGTATCATTTCTCTAAATCACTTTTAACAGATGTTCTCATGAATCGATGCTGATCTCACCAGCTTGATCCCATTACAGTACATAAAGCATGCATTCAGTGACCGACTTAGTTATGGAGTCACCATTTAGTCCAGAGGTTAAATGCAAAGTTGTATTACATGTACAGTATTGCAAAAATAATCCCAGGCTTTTACTTTTGATTTTCATTCTATTGATTTGCACCAGGTAAATTTAATTCCAAATCATACAGATGGCTGAGATAGTCATTCAATTTTGTCATTGTAGTGAAGAAACCATTAGGAAAATGGAGAAGTAAAGGTCACAGTAATTTCTTCTGGAATGAAGAATGAAGAACCAATTTTATTCAGAGGTCAGATTCATACCAAGAAATGCGAAGCACTCACACTATGCTATTGTTTAAGCATGTGCAAAGTGTCACTGAAATGCAATGTTTGTGAAACACGGCATTGCTCAACATTGCTCAGAAGATGGATATGTGCGAGACAACTTCTTTCTTTCCACACATGGCTTGTGAATTACAAGAGTACAAGATTCCCATGTTATATGCAAACAGAGCAGTTTTCCACTGACATTTCTTAACTTCTTCAATCCTCTGAGTGTGATGTGGAAAAAAACATTGGGCCTGCCTCACAAATAATCAGGTTTTAGTTCTGAGTAGTCACTTTTCCCTCCAGGGATATTTAGAAGAAATACTTTTTTCTATATGAGACAAAGTGAATTTATTGACAGTATTTTTAAATTTCTTCTTCTTCCACATTAAAGATATTCAGTAAGTTTTAGAAAAGCTGCTTCTCATGTCAAAGCCTCAGGTGTCTGAGCTTTGGTGGTACAAGGCATTCAGTTTAGGTGCCTACACCACTTTCCATAGGAGCTCTGCTCTAAAGGAGAGGGAAAGCTGAGAGCAAGCAGCCTAGAGTTAGGGCTGTCAAACCCCAAGGTCAGGCATAGCAGACAGGTGCATTTCAGAATCCCTTTAGTTTAAGGATTAAATGCAGCCATTTGCCCAAGGGGGCCTTCTCCACTTATAGGGAGCACAGCCACACCAGGAGATGAGTTTAGGCAACTACAATATAGGACAGCAAGAAATTCCTTTTCCATCTCATTTCCAGTGTGAACAGCAGCTGCAGTTGCAGCTGCAGCTGAGCTTTCCAGGCACCCCCAGACTGCAGTAAGCCTGCTTCCCACAAAGCCTGCTACTAACAGCATGCAGAGAAGGATGCTGCAAAACCAGCTGTATGGCACTGGGTTTGTTTTCCTCTGTGGCTGTAACCTTGCTGAATCAGCAAAGCATGGCCAGAGACATGCACTATTTGAAGTCTGCTCATCTCATTGTGGTACTTAACAAGGGGCCAGCCATTACTAAACGCTTTTACCTGCTCTTCTCATACAAGTCCTCACCAACAGCTCAGCGTATCACTGTCTACTGGGGATAAGAATGCATTTAAGTAAATGGAGCATTCTGAGTGTGAATTCCCACCTCACTCTGTCAGTCTTACAGGAATTACATTGATTTCCCACTTGTTGCTTTAAAATCTTTCACTATGAACATCACGTCCCTGTGCCTCATTTAGCTGCGTTTCTTAAAACTTTTTTATTTTCAAGATAAACACTGATATCCTTCCTTAAACTCCTCATTGTGTCTCTGTAGTGCCAGCAACTTTGAACCTGTGCGCACCAAAATTCACAAAACAGAGATGTTTGAGCTCTGTGGCTACAAGAAAATACACCTCTTTCCTAAATAAATCAGAAAACCCAGGAGTTTTATGCAGATTTTTTCCCTAGAAGTAATCCATGTGGATTTTTGAATGATAAGCTCCCTGGAACAGGCTGTGCAGGGCCACAGGTCACAGCCACAGGTTGTTGGAGTTCAAGAAGAAGCTGGACATATTGTCTGATTTTTGGGTGGTCCGTTGTGGAGCCAGGAGTTGGACTTGATGGTCCTTGTGGGTCCCTTCCAACTCAATGTATTCCGTGAGTCTATTTGTGAAACACTAACTAAAAAATGTCATACATGAAAAAAATATTTGTAAAAGAGCCTCTCTCCCTTTTTCATACTGAACTGTCACTGTGTCTTGTTATTTTTATTCTACCTTTTTTCCCACTCTGTCTTCCCCTATCTTCTTACTTCAGTCCATGTCTCAACCCAAATCAGTTGTTCTGGTTATTCTCTGCTCACACTAAATGCTCATGTGGCACACTGTCGTGAGTGGCAGCAGAAGTCATAATTATTCACTTAATAGAAAGGTCGTGTGCTGAAGATCTCCTTTTTTGCTTACTGTTTCTTCTGCCAGTGTCCTTTCCTAAACTTGCACCACACAGCTCTGATCCCTTATCTCTGTTCTCACTTGGCACAGAGGTAAATAAATGTTCCCATTTCTTTCGCTTAGCATGTCTTTTTATGGAGAATGACATGCATTAAGATGAACAACCTACAGAAGCTTAGTGAGAAATTTTTCCCAGGTTTCTGTGGGTGCCAGCATCAAGTGCCAAGGAGCTGCAGTGTGTGAGGGAACACACTTTCATGAAAACTCCTAAATGTGAAAAGTGATTTGTTACTGAGCTAGATTAGAGTAGGAAACTGTACCTGCAGTATAGTCAACGCGTTCACTTCTTCAATTACTTCTATCTGAATAAAAACACTAATATTTTTGTATTCTGACAACACATTTTAATTAATAATATCTTGCACAAAAGTTTCTCATTTCAATTTTAAGCCCTTTTATGCCACTGATGTGATTTTCAAATGTGGCTCTGGCTGAAATACACAGTCGAACAGAAAATGACTTCAGAATCCCAGATCAGCTGTCACTGATGGCATAAGTCTGTCAATGGCAGGCAGCAAATGCAGGAGACTGACTTTTTCCTCTTATTTTTATTTATAAATTCCTTTTCAGAATAGCAATAAGACACTGCAGGCCATGCATTTTGAAGGGATTATTGCACTTCTCTGATGACAGAAGTCACTTGCCCTTTTGCCTGGTGTCTTATAACACCTCCCGAGGTGTTCAGTAGTAGTCCAGAAATGCATGGCATGCTGCGTCTTATAGCTTAAATATATTTAGCTTGATCATACAGGGAAATAATGACTGAGTAAGAGAATGCACAAGCCTCCTCCCCCCGCCCCCACCAGCAATTCCATTCTTTTTCCTTTCTTTTTCAATCAGCTCAAAATTATAATAATTCACAATTGGCCAAACGTTTGCTAAAACACGCGTGCATGAAACACGGAGCGATGGTTTCCCTGTTATGGTTGTGGGATCTCGCAGCATATATGAAACAGAAGCTTTTTAATACAGTTTGGATTGTTGCATAATATAGAAATACATCTAAATTCTTAAAAGGGTTAAACAGTTCCATTCTGCCTTAAATTACCACTGTCATTCAATTCATTAGATGAGTTTATGGAGTTACAATATGTCTGTAATTTATAGCCTGCTTACTGACAAAGCTTAATGCTAACATATGCCTAATTTGCCAAGGTTATCTCGAGCCCCATTCATCTCCCCCACTAACAATATGCTGCTGATTCCATGCTTCATGGATGAGGTACATGCGGTTTCATATTTAGTGCTATCAATCACAAGTAATTGCCTCCAGCTCCCCGCCTCAGTCTTCAAAGTGATTTCTCTTCAGCCTCTGAGGCTGATGAAAAGGGGATGCGCAGCCAGAGGAGGGCATCCTCCTCCAGCCTTAGCGGTGCCGAGTTGGAGGAGCCAGAAAGCAGAGAGGCAGAGCTGCAGCCGACAGCTGCCAACTTTGCTGGGGCACATGCTTTTTGCAGTCAGGACAGTACTGTCCTGGGTGTAAGTTTGTGCAGCAGATGGCAAACCTGCCGTGGTGAGAGAGCTGGATTTGTACCCTTGGGTTTTCCCAGGGCACAGCCGGAGTAGGTCACATATTTGGAATACCCAAATGCATTCTTGGTGCGAATGTTATGCTTCTAGCAAGCAGTACCCTATTTAGCACAGTGCTTTTAAATTGTAGAACCTCTGTCCCACCTTCTCTGAAACCTGTGCTCTGCTTGGTACCCAGGAGGGGTTCCATTGGTTTGCCCTGTGGAAGTGTTTACAGCCTCAGGGCGCAAGGAGAGTGATTCATTCGCAATTCCCTGCTCTGTTCCTCTTTGTTTGCTTGATGGCATTTTCTGAAACTTCATGTTAATTTGCAATGGCCACTTGTATCACCTACCTCTTTCTCTGTCTCACTACGCTTTCTTTTACGTGGCTTTAATCATTCTAGAAGCTGAATTCTGATCAGAAAAATTCAACTGATGTGTCTGATCCTGGACTGTTTGTGTATGTTCTTACAGTAAACTGTGGAGATTGCTTGTATTCCTGTCTGTAATACATGGATCTATCCTTTAGATTTCATAAATGCAAACAAACATACAGACACACACACACACACACACACACACAGAGTCTCCCAAATTAGATGGCTTAGTTACGTAGTTTTCAGCGCCCTTAAATACATTCCAAAGATATTTTAGATCACATTAGAAAGCACAGAGAGTGAGTTAGCAAATACGGCTTGCTAAAATGCATCTCCCACTTTATTTTGGGATTCTACAAGAGTATCTAGGGGGCAGTTAGGTCTTAGATACCCTGCTATCAGAGGGCTGTAATCTTGGATCTGTCAAGGCTGTTTCCATGCCCAATATTAACACCTCCCCAGGAAAGCAGGAACTGCTTGGCAGACCAATGAAACTCTCTTCATGTGAATTTACTGCGATCTGCTGTACTGAAAGAAATGAGTGCAGCTGAAAAGATCCTGAGTGAATAAATGGATTTCTAGTTAAAACCAGGGTGATGTCCTCCTGTTTTACCACACAGGAAGACTGGAATTTTAATGTTCATGTCAAAAATGAAAAAAAAAGGGTAAAAAAAATAAGTTCAGTTGAATCCCGATGATGTTTATTCTATGAAATGAAAATCTCTCTCATGCATGGAAATGATGGTTTATGGTATTAAAACCAATGCTCATGTCTCGCATGTGTGGTGCAGTTTTTCGGCTTGTCTTCTGTGTAGTGCCAGGATGCAGGAGATGCCACGAAAGGACAGCTGCTGTGAGCTGCAGACAAGTTGGGTGAAGGGAAGAGAGAATTCCTGCAGCAGTCAGGAAAACTGATACACGTGCAGAGGAATACACTAACCCTGTGGCTATGCAGTTAATTGATGTTACACTTGTGATGAAGTGACACTTCTGTGACTTTAAAATGGCAGTGATTCTTGCCAGCGCTTAGATAACCTTTCATTTCTAAAGAATCTGACAGGACAAGGTCAGAAAATCTGCTAAAAATCTGAATTCATTTTCCATCTTGCCCTCAGATAAAAGGCCAAACATTTCGTTTTTAGAACATTGTTCTGATTTTTTCAGGTTTACTTTTTAGTCAAATCAAGTGAAAGACAAGAAATATTGTACACTTTTCTGTACAATTTCTGTTAGCTTGATTTATAATTCAGTAATGTGCTAAACAGGAACAAAAAAAACATTTTTTTGGAAAATGCAATATTAGCTATTCTTTAATTGGGATCGGGACTTTTTTGTATTCGGAATAGCTGAGATAAACACGATGACAAAACAGTATTTGTAGAAAACATTTTGGAAAGGGACAGAGGAAATTTTGATATATTTTTTTAAATAATTACTTGAGACTTCTGAATGTGCATTTAACTCAACATAACATAAGCAGTAGTAGCCAGTAGGAGAAGAGAAATAACTGGCAGAAGTATTCAGAAAACTTATCTTTTTGTTTTATAGACTGTTTCTTAGTCAGTGGCTGGAAGGAAATTTCTTTGTTAATCTTTGCATATATTCAAAAGGGCTACAAGGCTAAGTGGATGCACTTTGCATGGCGTCTGCTGACTTCCCATTCAGAGCGGCTCTGACAGGCGGGGGGTGGAGTGGTGCTGTGCTGCGGTTTGTGGGAATAGGCTCTTTCAGTTCTGGTTTATTACATGGCTAATTAACCAAGGTCACCGAGCTCTTTTATAAGTCTGCCAATAGAGACATCATTGGTGCTTTAACAGACCTGTTTATTATATTGCATACCCTGATAATATGGCAATGATTTAAAAAAAAAAAAAAAAAAAAAGCATATGGGGAAGCATTTACCTGGAGCATTGTATAAATGTGCAAACACAGGAAACAAAAATAAAACTTAAAGAGTAGGTTGGATATTCTGGATATTTTCAATTTTAATCTTAAAACCATTTATTTACTACGTTACTGCACAATGGATATGTGTAGCAAATACAAATGGCAACTACAGGAATTCATAAGCTGTAACATGTCACAGTAATAACCTGATGTACCTGTGGCACAGGATCTCCAGCGAGATTAGCTTTCTGTATATAAATTAACAAGGAATGCATGGCGGTGAATAATTAAGGAGTAAGACAAGGCACTGTGCCTCAGGATTATGCTCTAAGCCATGATAAGCCTCAGTGTCCCCATTGCTGTTGTGAATGCAGAAGAGAGCTGCTTGCAGACAATGCTGCACGGAGCTGTCTTATAAGGTGTTATCAACTCCACTGAAGTAGCTAAGTGACTTTCTAGAAACTAATGAGAATAGAATTGTGCCCTGAACCAAACTTTTGGTGGTCAGAGGCCTTCTCAGACCTTCCTCAGACTGCTCAGCCCCAATCTAGCCCCATCTGTAAAACAGGTCCCATGGGAGCTTTGGTGAAAGCCTATCAACACCACACAACACCCAACACGTACCTGCCTCTGGGAAATCCAAGGGCAGCTGTGCATTGCTGACTTCTCATCTCCTAAACCAGCCCACATATAGCAATCCCTGTTGCTATATGCATTATACCTATACTGGTACAATTTGCTAACGTGTTCCCATGTGTGGGTATCCAAATTTTCAATTAATTCCATTTTCTCAGATCTCTTCTTGAGGTGTTTCTGTCTTGCTTATAAATATCCTGACAATAGTTAGGCTGCTGGTATACAGAAACCACAAACTCTTAGATGGTTCAAAATGCATATCCCTCATCCTCTTCTTCTATCTGTGTGTTCTGTAGTTACTTGCTGGATTTCAGCTATAAATCAGGATACTTCTACTTACATATGAACATGTGGGGGCCACGTATGGGCTTGAAACCCAGGCATTCCTCACAGTCAGCTGTGTCTATGGAAATGTAAGTGTGATTCAGGTTCCTCAAGCAGGGACACAACTCAGGTACCAGGGCTGCTGGTAAGATGTTGGTGCATAAGCAAGACGGTAACACATGTAATAAGAAATTATAGATGTAAAAAGATCTTAAAAGCAAATCAGACAAGAAATAAAGAAAAGAGCACTTTTTCCTGTAGTTATTTGTCTAGCAGAATTTGCTTCTAATAAATGTTGTGCTGCCTGGAGAAGCTAAGAATGGCTATCAGTGCCTTTTCAACAGTATCAGAGTTGTCAGTGGTGGACATTTGCAGTGGTCACAACCAGGAACAGTCATCAGGGTAATCCTCCTTACAAGGACCTCCCTCAATTCTAGGCAAGATGCAAATAGTGACCTGGACTTCATAGTCTTGTGCAGTCTGTGAGGTAAATCATATCATTGTGAATCACCTCCGTATGACTTGATTCCTGTTTCTTCCTGAGACCGCTTCTGGTCTTGTCTGTCAGGCAAAACTGTTTTTTAAACACAATTGACAGTGTGAAAGAAAGCCCATAAACAAAAAGAAAAAATATATACTTCATTATCACTATGTACTTTCAGAATACCATCCTGATATCAGCAGGCTGAGTCCATGAGTATCAGACAAGGAAAAAACATCTTGCTTTCTGTCCCCTGCACTTTACTATTTGGCTCAGCCTGTAACCTTATTGGATGAATGTGGAATCAGAAGTTGCTCTTTGGCTGTTTAATGTAAACTTAAGCTAGTGTTGTAACCAGCAGGCTATAGAGCTATGTTGTCGGCTTTGGTTAGGTTAGAGGCATGCTTCCCAGTCTGCAGCTCTTGTGTCACATATAGATTTGTTTCCTCATTGCCAAGAAATAAATTCAAGCATCTAATTCATGTCCTGGGTGACTGAAAGGATGGAGCAACTACCTCTCACATTCTTAAAAATGAGAAGAGTGATGTGTTCTCCATTTTTTTAATGAAACAAAATGAGATGTGTCCTACTCTGTCTGATTTTATTTCAAATTTATTGTTGCTCACAGAAGCCTAAGTATTTGCACATGTAATGAAGGCAGATTTCTGAATAGTTTAAATCAGGAGCAACCTAAGATAATGGTTTCTTTATCACAAATATAAAATAAGTCTTATCAGGATAATTTTTCCTATGATGTGCCATATTTTTGATTGTGAATCCTCAGATGTAAAGATTGAGTGGGCACTTCGTTCATTTCAGTTCTGAAAGGTCAAATAGTAGCACTAAATACATTCAGTTCTTACTCTCAGGTATGGTTTGAAAGGGCATCTCACTGCTGCTGCTCCACCTGTAAGGGCAGTGTATTTGTAAGCACTTAATTACCTACTCTTGGAAACCTAAACTAATGTTTTATAGGTGAAAGCTAACCGTGATGTTTGTGGAGGGAAGAATGTAAAAACTTTCATTGCTTTTATTTTCTTCCAGCAGTGCCTAATATCTAAATGGCATAGATTTAAATCACTTCCACAGAGCTGCTGAACTGAATAGGCCACTGAACCATTTTAGCAATAATTGCTTTTCTTTTCACATCTATATTTTTGCCAGTCATGTGAAATCTGCTCTGTTTTGTATTAACATTCTATATTTCTTTGAGTAAATACAGCAACAACCATTTTATTCTCATATTTTACCCTGAACATGATCAGTCACGCCTGGCTAGGAACTTCATGCAGTATGAAAATTCAATCAGTTAATGTTTGTTCTCAGTGTTTTTCAAGAATTTATTTGGTTGTAGACACCCACGTGAGGTTTACGTGTATAAAGAGGAGTACTTTTCCTCTAAGCCCCACACATTGCTCATTAAATCCTCAGCAAGTTGAGGATTAAACCAGCACGACTGGTACACCGAGTTCTCTGAAAGCTGCCATTAGAGCACTTCATAAATGGGAGTAACAGTATAGCAAAATCACTCTGGCTTGCAAAATACCTTCACCTCTTGGACGTAAAGCTAAAGCACTCCATAACTGCAGTTTCAGCTTCATTACCGGTAACCGAGTGGTGAACATTATATCACTTTAACAAACAGCTTAAACAGCTGCTTGAGAAGTTCTTTAAGCCTCTCCATCTGTAACTTCTAAGCTTCTCTCAAGGAAAAAAAAAAAAAAAATAGTTTGAGAGACCTCAGAGCCTTTATTGCCTTTTCTGTATGTTAATCCTGCATCTCAGGTGCTTTTATATAGCATTTTTTTCACTCTTATGACATACTTGAAACTAGAGTTGAACAGCATTTCCATAAAGTGGTCTTTCCATTGCACAGCTGCATATAATAGTTTTGTTGCTTTTAATACTTGAGTTATCCTGTGCAAGGTGGAGGTGTCTGCTTTCATCAGCCAACCTTCTGCTTGATGGAGCTTCAGGGCTGTATTGCATCATTTTGGCATTTTTGAAAATTACAGCTCACCACTCCCAAAACCACCATCAGATGAGTACAAAATTTACTTTAACAAGTAGTGGAAATGCTAAGTCATGGCCTGAAACAGTGATTGAGCACCCAGTGGGAATCAGGACCTACCCAGAGGAGCACAGATGCAAGCAGTGTGCCTGACTATCTGGAAGGGGTGGAACCAGGATCCACCCCTTCCCAGACTTCATTTAAGGGTTGGCAGTGGAAGTGTAGGTGTTTTGTTGGAGGTGTCTGTATATCTGAGGTATTTTAAAGGTAAGTGGCTTCTTTTCCTTATTTCTCTGTTGGTGGCTGCTGTGTGAGAGCAAAACCTCTCGCTGCTGCATAGGATTTTGCTGTCATTGCTGTATGCTCCATTGTGTTACAGTCCTGTAGCTAACACTAAGCTTTAGTAGTCATCTTGAAGGAGAATGAAGCATGTGTTGAGAGGAGCTTTCCTGAGACACTGAGTTTGTTGAAACCCTCTGAAAACATATCTCTATCTTCTTTTCTTGCAGTTGTAAGAAAAGGTGAGTGGGACATTTCTACTCAGGTACATCCTGAGGTGCAGAAATGAAATTGAGGACCTTGTTTATTTTGACACACCGGCAGTGGCTAGTAGGTCTGTGCTGTAGGCTTGAGACAAAGGGATTAGGGACTTTTGTTAGTCTTGATTGGAAAGAAGGGAAACTTTGTACTGTATAGGCAAAAAAAATGTATGCCCGAAGGCTTTATTTCTAACTTAAATTGTCTAGATTTTTGTCTAGGAACTAGATGAAAAAATCTTTCTGTAGAGAGAAAGTTTCTGGCTCAGATTAAGCTTAATGAGGTGATGTCTCTATCTGTCTTAATGAGTGATGCCTACACTACCTGTGAACAGTACATAATCCTTCTCATTGTATGTCATTATTTCTTTTTGTTTATGTTTCTGTTAAACTTCTGTGACTTGAGATGAAACTTTCTTGGCTTGCCCTCTGCCAGTCCAAGCAATTATTTGTGGAGAGATGCAAGACTTAATCTATTAACAAAGTTAAAAGAAGTGTTAGGCTGTTTCTGTGGAGTCTTCATCGCTTTCCTGTAAATTTTCAGTGTATTTATGTCTCTGAGTGCATATTTGAAACTTGTCATCGTAGATGACCTAAGGAAAGGAGAGTAAATTGCTCTGTGAAACTGTGGGTAGATTTGAACAAAACAGGAAGGAATTCAGTGTGGCTTTTTTTCTGTCAGAGGAATCAAAAATGGTGATTCAGCTGCTTTTTCAGATCTTGTTTCACTGGTTTAAGACACGCTAAGGAGATTAGGAATCAGGAATTTGTTCAACAGGGACACCTACTTCTTTTGAGAATTTTTATTTCACATAAAAGGGAACTTTCAAGACATTTCCATGTTCTTATCTGCTACAATCTAAAATTAATTTTCAATTTTTTGTTTTACCTACCTTTTATATAGCTTTTCCCTTTAGTTATTTTTGTTTTAACTTTGGCCTCCCTTGTCATTTTCAAATGGAAGGTCGCCACACTGTGGAACAAGAACGCGTTTTCTCTTGAAGCTATTCCACCTCCAATTGTATATGAACGTTTCTCTCTACATGAGCTTGTTTAATAGGTAAGTGTCTCAAAGTGCTAAGCAAGATTACTTTTTGAGAATCTTAAGCACTCCTCTCTTAATACTTGGGGATAATATTTTTTTATTTTATTAAAGTGTTAGCTGTGGCAGTGACAACTTCATAAAGTGAGAGAAATATTAATGGGCCCCCAAGAGGAAGCAGTGTTCCGAATCCTACTCTGAACCCTCAAAGGAACAAATAAAATAACTAATCCTTTATGCACTGATCTAAATCAGAATATGTCTTAAAAATTTTATTCTGAATGGGGGAAAAAAAAATACTTTTAATCTAGCATTTAACCATTGATTATGTTGTCTCCTTATTCTTAAATATCTCCCCTGAGAGCAGTAACAACCCTTAAGCTTGGAAAAGAAATGTTACAATTATGTAAGACTTCCAATTTTGCATTGTCTGCATTTAAAGTAATGCCTCTTATTTGTTTTCATGGAAGCTATAGCAGATATAGAGAGCATAATAACACTAATTGATAAAGCAAGTTCTCAGCTACAAAGCACTTTTTCAATGTAATCACTGCCATTAGCTATGTGCTTCTGCCAGTGACAAACAAGAGTCCGCATGCTGTGCTCATAAAAATCGGTACCAGCAGAGATGCTACTGCTGAAATGCACCACCCACCACTTCACTGCGATCACATCCACTGTTTGGTTTCCATAACTTTTCACCAAGCATCAATGAACGTCAGTAGGTGCCATTTTTTTCCACATGGAGGAATTCAGTGACACACCTTTGCTTTATACCCACTTCTATGTCAGATGCTACTTTGTTAGGGTGACCCTCTGCTGCCATCTGTCACATAGCAACAAATGTAAAAAAATATTGGTGGTGCAACCTGTACTACAATACCACCACCATCTGCCTCTGTTGTGGGCCAATATTGTAACATAGGAGGCATTACTTTTGGAGCAGCCTTCATACCTAAATCTACTCTCTTCAGAGTCTCATTAAATCTCTCCTAGTTGCAGAAGTGAGGTTCATCAAGCCAGGAAGTAGTTGTGCCATTATGACTAAACTGAAACTAAGGCTCACAGCTGAAATTCTGTCTATTGAATATAAGGTGTTTTAGCAAAGAGTTCACAAACACTTCAGAGTAAACAAAGAATTTACAACATGTTCAGTTACATAAATTCACAATTAAAAACAAAAATGTGAGTATTTGATAAATCACAAAATTGGCTTTCTATTTAACTAGTAACTATGAATTCCTCGTCTCCATGAGGAACTCTTGAGACTTATGTTTGTGTGTGTTGTTTTTTTGTTTTTTTTAGGTTCTTGGCTTCTGCATGTTTTATGAAACTTCATACGAATTACTCAAATAGTTAATTTTCAGACTTTTGTTATTCCTTCCTACTCCTGTGAGGAGTCTTCCAAAATGCTGCTTGGAATAGTTAAATCACATTGCCATTCTGTACATTATCTCCCTTCTCAGTACTTCACAGGTAGCATTGATCTCCCTCTGTCTTTTGGCCAGAGGTGCATGTTTATACTCTAGATGCTTCAGTGCTGACATTTTTTCAAAACCTGCCTGTAGCAATGTTTGCTCAGCTCTGTCTGCAAGAGGAGGAAAGTCTCTGTCATTTGCTGTGGATTTACACTCTGTTATGTGTACATTTGCTAGCTGTTTCTATTTGTTGTACTTCTATTCTGGGCTTTCATCCAGTACCTTTTATTAACATCACTTCTTGGCTGTCTTTCCCATTGCACATTCTATTTTTTAATTCATTTTTGTTTTTAACTTGTTTCCACGCTTCTCCTTTTTCTTCCTTGTCATCTCCTGCAGTCTTTGCCTTTCTTCATGAAGCTGTTTTCTTCATTATGTCCCTTAACAAGGGCACTGCATCTAAGTAATGGTGTTCCACAGAACCCTTCAGAGAAGTTTCTTTCTGGATGTTCTAGGATGTTCCTTTGCAAAATACTTTGCTATGGAGTGTGGCACAGTTGGAGAGAAAGATCAGTCCAATAAGAACACTTCTGACCATCACCAGTCAACCTCCATCTGCTGTTAAGTTCTCTCTCCATTTCCTTGCATGCTAATAGTTGAGTTACCAGAAAATAAGACACTTGAAACCCAGTAAACTGGAAGACATTAGTGCATAGGCCTGGAAGCATACATGTTCTTTATGTACTGATGGTTGTCTAATCTCTGCTTGGCACACTCTTCATAAAGATGGCTTTCTTCAGAGGCAGCCACTGTGGAAACTGTTCTCCACAGGAACACTCTTTGTGGCCTCGCTGGCTCTGGGCCCTTTCTGAGGGTAGGAAGGCATGTAGCTGGTTATTTCTAGTGCTGATTCTCTCTCAGATCTCTGGCTGGCCTGGGGCTCTGAGTTGTGGTAGGTACAGCCTGATGCCCTAACACCAGCATTACAGAGACCATTGGTGCCAGTTCACAATTACTGTGAGCTCAGGGACTAAACGGTGCCTGGGTGACTGATTCCTACCCATGTATGAATGCAAGCAGCTATGTGTGCTTCAGGCTGGCAGGAGCTGTGCTGTGCGCTTGTCAGGCCTGAACATTTTTGAGCACTAGGTGATTTTTTTCAGACTTCAATCCTTGTTTGATCTTTCAATTGGCAGCTCAGTTGAGTTGGTAAAACAGTTGAGCAATGGTAAAAGAGGGTTGTTTGTTTTTTGTTTTTTTTTCCCAGCAGTTTTGTTCTTTTTGCTGCTGAATTCTCATTGTTCTTGGTCTAAAAGGTCACGGGTGACATGAGGCACAGCAGAAGCAAAAGCCATGCCACCCTGGCTGTTACGTATCTTATGTTCAGAGCCAATGAGAACCTGTACAGTAAATGGAGTTTTGACCAAAATCCTCCTCCTTTCTTCTAAAAGCAATTTGACTTTTGTTTAAGCAGAGAAATTGTAGTCAGAGAGCTCCTGAATGTCCGAACTTAAGGAGCAGCTGTGGAAGGTATCTAAATAGGATGAAGATTTTTCATGGGAAGCAAATAACAATTTTGTCTGCCTTTCATCCAGATAATACTCCATAACTGTCTTTTCAAATGGTAAAGGTAAAATAAGTCAGTGTGTCAAGAGACAGTTATGGAGCATATAAAAGTGGTGAAGTGTGCACAAAATTCATTTAACAACCATTAGCAATTGAAACAGGAAGAAATTGAGCTGGTAACCAAACCATGTCACTGAATTGTATCTGAGAATTGTGGAGGTAAATGTGTTCCTTCAGTACCAGATAGGGGACTGAGAGAGCAGTGGCTAGATTAAGTCACAGTATGCCAAAGATCTGATATCTGACAATCAGTAGGAGAACGTGGGCATGGTGCCAAATTTCTTCATATTTTTGTTTCTTTTTAGGGCCAGCAGGAAAAAAAAAACTCAGTTAATATGCATTTGGACTTCAAAAAAATAAAAAAAATAATAAGAAGAAGAGGGGATTGACATGATGGAGACAGAGTAAATTTTGGCTGTGTAGAATAAATATTGCCAGCACATTAGTAATTTTCTGTGCTACTGCTTTACTCTGGAGATTTCTGGGGATGAACAGGATCATCATTTGAAAACAATGCGAAAACGAACAAAATAGAACAGGAATCTCAACTTCATTTCTTTTGCAGCAATTCCTCAGCTGCTTATTAGCCCTCTGTCTCATGCCAGTGAAGTGCCTTCATGCTTATTCAGGTGAAATATTTACTTTTCTGCAAAATCTAAATTGCTTGGTATGTTTGTGTACTAACAATACAAACTACGTTCCCTCCATGATCCCTTTGCTTATCCAGTAAATGAATGTATGTCATTCAGATGTCATTCAAAAGCCCACCTGAGCTTCAGAAACATGAACATGAGAGGGGAAACATGGAAAAAATACACTGAGGTTTTGATTTGGGTGAGATGGTCCTGGTGTTTAAGGAGTATGACTGGATGTGTTGAACCTGAGGGAACACATTTCTCAGCAAGCGCCTGTCTTTCCACAAAGCATTAGCACCCTAAGTCCATCTTGGGTAATGTGATGAGATAAGTGTTATATTCTTGATTACTAGAATGGGATAATTCCTCTTCCATGGGCTAGCAAGCTGTCAGCGAGAATACCAGCAGGAATGCCCTCTGAGGCATTCTGTCCCAGGACAGTACAGCTCACCTGCACTTCTAATGGAGCACAGCATTTAAATAGTTTGGAACCTCTCTTTTTCCATTTTGTCTTCCTCCCCAGGACAGAAATGGTCAGCAGGCACTTGAGCAGGAAGTCCCCCTGGTTTAATTGTCTAGCAGTTACTGGTGAGACATTTTCAGTGGAGGGCACTTGACTCTGCAGTTCTCTTCCAAGGAAGCCTAGAATGGATTCACTGACCTGTGTGGTATAGTGAGGCTTTTACCTGGAAGAAGAAATGGGTGGGTTGATTTTTGTTTTGGAATTACACAGAAAAGAGAATTATTGTGCAGTGATGGTTTGGTGAACTTGTACACCCACTCTGTTGTGTACATATTATATGTATATAGGTACATATGTGCAACAAAATGAATGGTTGATTGGCAACACAAGCTACTTGTTATCTCACCATATCACCATTGCACCATGCAGTTTTCAATGGGTGGTCAATTTACTGCTCCATGATTTTATTTTACTTTTTTTTTTTTTTTTTTTTTAACCTCTCTCACTACTATCTGCTGAGATTCACCCTCTCAAAAAGAGAGCAAAAATAAAAACAATTGAATATCTTATCCCTGATAACTTTTCCATTAGCTTGTCATTTGAACATTTTTTTTTATTCAGTGCAATTGTTGCCAAACAAACACGTTTCCATAATGTCACTGGCCACTATTTCCCCATATTTGAACAAAACCTTCTAAATTCCATTGGCATTTTCACAGACTCCACGTGTCAGAAGAGTATCTGAAAAGCTCTTCCTGCTTTCCATCTTCACATTTTTAATCATCTCTTCTAACCTAGAGAAGAGTCATTCAATGTAACTTACTCTATGATGGGTAGACTACACAAATCTGCTAGTGTTCTTTTCTGCTATGGATCATTATTGAATTAGACATGCAAGCAAAAGACTCTGAATGTTATGCAGTGTCAGAATTTATAACCCATCATTCCTAGTGCTAGTCATCCTAGCCCTGCCACTGAAGGTATGGAGGAAAACACCACCTGCACGCCTGCTCCATTCCTATCCATCCAACCCATCCATTCCTAGTGCAATCCATCATTCTAGTGCTTGATCGCCAAGGATCGCTGCTTCAGAGGTGCTCCAGCCTGACCGCGAGGTACAGCGGGTTTCGGTCGGTTCCCTCGCTCAGATCCCTGGCTGCTCACTGGCTGTCATGAGTGCCAGAGCCTGGCCTTTGAAGTGCCAGACGATGGTGGTGGCAGTTGTATAAGATGTGACCAACTACAGGACTTACTTAGCCTGGTGGTCGACCTAAAGGAGGAGATAGAGAGGCTGAGGACCATAAAGGAGTGCGAGAAGGAGACTGACTGGTGGTGCCAGTCCCTATCGGCTCCAAGATCTGGGAGTGTAGCTGAGGCACCGCATGGAGCATCTCACCCCCCACAGCCTTGTAAACAGGTGAGAGAGGGGAAACGGCAGGCCGATGGTGTTGCAGTGAGCCTCCTGTCCTCTCCTCCACCTTTTAAGCAATTTGAGACAGGGGGAGAAGTGGAAACAGGTACCGGTTCGACAAAGCAGGCGTCCCCCATCCCGACCATCCTCGGCCACAGGTGCCTCTGCGTAATAGGTTTGAGACCCTGGAACCTGAGGGAGAGGAGCGTGGGAATGTGGAGGGAGGTCAACCTGTGAGGTTGCCTCGGGTACAGCAGTTGACCCCACGCCTCAAGACTGCTTCCATCCGGAAGGACAGAAAGGTGGTGGTTGTGGGAGACTCCTGCTGAGAGGAACCAAAGGCCCTATATGTCGTCCTGACCCTGCCCGTAGGGAGGTGTGCTGCCTTCCTGGGGCACGGGTCAGGGACATTTCTAGGAGACTTCCTGGTCTGATTCATCCTTCCAATTGTTACCCACTATTGGTAGTTCAGGCTGGCAGTGATGAAGTTGCTGGGAAAAGTCTCAGGGGTATCAAGAAAGACTTCAGGGAACTGGGGCGGGTAGTCGAGGGACCAGGCGTGCAGGTGGTATTTTCCTCCATGCCTTCAGTGGCAGGGCAGGATGCTGAGTGGTACCAAAAAACCCACCTCATAAATAAATGGCTTAAAAGCTGGTGCAAATGCAGGAATTTTGTTTTTTTTACCATGGTGCAACTTGGCACCTGGTATGATGGCAGCAGATGGATGTAGCCTGTCTCTGAGAGGGAGGAGGATCTTAGCTGAGGAACTAGCAGGACTCATTGACAGGTCTTTAAACTAGGTATGAAGGGGGAAGGGGGCAAAACCAGACCTGCTGGGGTTGAGCGGGTCGTTCGAGGGCTCGTACCAAATTTGATAGGCAATGATGGTGAGGTACAAAGTGATGGACTGGGGCAGGGGGGAGTTGGGGATGCTACTGTTCTAGGGAAGCCTAGATCCTCTGTAAAGGAGGTAAGATGGAAAGCTCAGCTGAAGTGCCTTTATACCAATGCACACAGCCTGGGAAACAAGCAGGATGAGTTGGAAACTGTGATGCGCTTGGAAAGGTACAACCTTGTTGCCATCATGGAAACGTGGTGGGATGAATCCCATAACTGGAACACCACCGTTGAGGGCTATCAGCTCTTTAGAAGGGATAGGCTAGGTAGGAGGGGTGGGGGAGTTGCCCTCTATGTCAAAGAGTGGATACACTGTGAGGAGCTCCCTCAGAGAAACGGTCAGGAACAGGTTGAGAGCCTGTGGGTTAGAATTAGGGATGGGTCTAACAAAGGTCAACTGGTGATAGGGGTATACTACAGGCCCCCTCATCAAGGGGAGACTGTTGACGAGGCTTTCTTGCTTCAGATGCGGGAGGCTTCGTGCTCATGGGCTCTTGTGCTGATGGGGGACTTCAGCCATCCAGATGTCTCTTGGAAAGACCACAAGGCAAGTTGGAAAAGGTCTAGGAGGCTTCTGGAATGTGTTGACGATAACTTTCTGGTCCGGCTGTTGGACAGACCGACCAGAGGTGAAGCGTTGCTGGACCTGCTGCTCACCAATGCAGAGGAAATCATAACTGGTGTTAAGGTTGGAGGCAGCCTGGGTTGTAGCGACCACGCCCTGGTCGAGTTCATGGTCTCGAGGGAAGTGGGCCTGGCAAAAAGTGGTGTCAGGACCCTGAACTTTGCAAGAGCGAGCTTTAAGCTGTTCAACGGACTGCTGGCTGAGATCCCCTGGGATGCTGTCTTAAAAAACAAAGACGTTGAGGAGAGCTGGCTATTCTTCAAGGATGCCTTCCTGAGAGCACAAGAATTCTCCGTCCCTCTGAAGAAGAAAGCGGGCAGAGGAGGTAGGAAGCCGGTGTGGCTCAGTAAGGACCTGCTGGGCATGCTGAGGGCAAAGAAAGGTGTATACAGGCTCTGGAAACTAGGGCGTATCACCTGACAAGAAAACAGGGATGCCGTCCGGGCTTGCAGAAGTGAGATCAGGAAAGCCAAGGCTCAGGCGGAACTGAACTTGGTGGGGGACATGAAAAACAATAGGAAGAAGTTCTACAGGTACATTGGCCACAAGAGATGTGCCAAAGCCAGTGTGCCTCCTTTGGTAAATGTAAAAGGAGAACTCGCTTCAGGACAATGAGAAGGCTGAGGTACTGAACGAGTTCTTTGCTTCAGTCTTCACTGGTGGACATTCCAGAACTGGGATTCCAGAAATTCTCACGTTCCCAAGCCTTGCATCCCTAAACCTCTAGGTGGGGACCGGGGCGACAAATCCCCCCCCCGCTGTGAGGACAGAGCAGGTCCGAGACCGCCTCATGAGACTGAATGTGTACAAGTCTATGGGGCCGGATGGCGTGCATCCCAGGGTTCTGAAGGAGCTGGCTGAGGTGGTTGCTGAGCCTCTCTCCATCATTTTTGAAAAGTCATGGCTGTCAGGTGAGGTCCTGGATGACTGGAGGAAGGGTCACATCACTCCCATTTACAAGAAAGGAGCAAGGAGGACCCCGGGAACTACAGGCCGGTGAGTCTCACCTCTGTGCCTGGGAAGATCATGGAACAGATCATCCTGGATGACATGCTCGACCACATAAGGGATGGGCGTGTCATCCGTGACAGTCAGCATGGCTTCATCAGAGGAAGGTCATGCTTGACCAATCTTGTGGCCTTCTATGATGGAGTGTTGGCATTGGTGGATAAGGGAAAGGTGACTGATGTCATTTACCTGGACTTGAGCAAGGCCTTTGACATGGTCCCCCACCACATCCTCATCTCCAAATTGGAGGGATGTGGATTTGATGGGTGGACCACTCGATGGATAAGAAACTGGTTGAAAGGCCGCAGACAGAGGGTGGTCATCAATGGCTCTATGTCCAGGTGGAGGCTGGTAACGAGTGGCATCCCCAGGGGTCTGTCTTAGGACCGGTGCTCTTCAACATCTTTATCAATGACATCGATGTAGGAATCGAGTGCACCCTCAGCAAGTTCGCTGATGACACCAAGCTGAGTGGTGCGGTCGACACGGTTGAAGGAAGGGATGCCATTCAGAGGGACCTCGAGAGGCTAGAAAGGTGGGCCCAGGTGAACCTGATGAGGTTCAACACGGCAAAGTGCAAAGTTTTGCACTTGGGACGGAGGAATCCCAGGCATCCATACAGGCTGGATGGAGTGGTCCTTGAAAGCAGCCCTGTGGAGAAGGACCTGGGGGTCCTGAGCCAACAGTGTGCTCTTGTGGCTCGGAGGGCAAATGGTATCCTGGGGTCCATCAAAAGAGGGGGTGGCCAGCAGGGACAGGGAGGTGATTGTCCCCCTCTACTCTGCTCTTGTGAGGCCCCATCTGGAGCACTGCGTCCAAGTGTAGAGCCCGCAGTACAGAAAAGACAGGGAGCTGTTGGAGAGGGTCCAGAGGAGGGTCACTAGGATGATCAGGGGACTGGAGCACCTCCCGTATGAGGACAGGCTGAGTGAGCTGGGCTTGTTCAGCCTGGAGAAGAGAAGGCTGCAGGGTGACCTCATTGCAGCCTTTCATTACCTAAAGGGAGCCTACAAACAGGAGGGGAATCAACTCTTTCAAAGGGTTGATAACTGCAGGATGAGGGGAAGTTTAAGTTGAGGGAGGGGAGATTTAGGTTGTACATCAGGGGGAAGTTCTTTACCCAGAGAGTGGTGAGGTGCTGGAACAGGCTGCCCAGAGAGGCTGTGGATGCCCTGTCCCTGGAGGTGTTCAAGGCCAGGTTGGATGGGGCCCTGGGCAGCCTGGTTTAGCATTTAATGTGGTGGTTGGTGGCCCTACATGTGGCAGAGGGGTTGGAGATTCATGATCCTAGTACTAAGATGATTAAGAACTGGAAAGTAATGAAGAATATGCCAAGCATGCAAAACTTGAAACAGAAAATTAAACTTCCTCTTCTATCCCCTACAAAATGAAAAGTCAGTGTGGAATATGGGGAATTTTTTTGTCTATTCTATTATGTTTTGGGGGTAGGGAGGTGTTTATTTTCAACACTGTTATCTGAACTTTCATTTAAATTATTACAGTCAGCTTTCATAAAGAGTACTCATGTTTTAAGAACTCCTCAGCTACAGCTGAACTGGATGACCTTGAAGTGTTTCCAGGCTCCTATGCTGGGATATAAGCTCTGGCTACGATGGAGTGAGATATAGGTGCCCATTGTAAAACTATTCCTTCGTATTGGGGTTAAACAAGAGCTGCACTGAATTCTGAGAAGTGTCCTTTGTGAACAAGAGATGTACTGCCAGGATGCAATGTTGTCGATGCAAACACTGCAGAGGTGCATCTTCTTACTGCTTTATTCACGACCTGCTCACTTGTGTCTAAACCCAGTAACTTAACGTAGTTTGGGAGGTGAGTTTACAAAAGAATTAGGAAGAGAGAGAACATGTTGAAGTGATTTTGTTAGTGCTTTTGGTTTAGTAGGTATCTACTGTCACCACAGCAGTGTTCCTTCCCATTTTCAAAACTGCTCTTTTTGCCACAGCACAAAGATGTACATGAAGGTGTTTGGAGAACCTAGGGAGCAAAAGGGATGGCAAGTGCAAATCAAAGTGCCCCAAATTGCTGGTGTACTTAAATATGTATGCTGGGAGCAATCCTTTGTCCTTTCACGTTGCAACTCCAACTTGACAGATCCCCAAGAGCCCCTTTTCTAAAGGAAGGGATGAAGGCTACAGTGTTTTGGTTCTGCACCCCAACTGCTCCAGGATTTAACCTCCATTCGTGTGCCTGTTGTTGAAGGAATTTGCATTCATGGGTGATTAAAGGATGCTTTGTCCTTCAGGTTTTGTAGGTCACTTCATTATTAGAAGCCTGCAATATTTTTACTAGATTACTTCCTTTTCTCAAAAAAGGAAGAAAAAAAAAAATCGATCTTTTTATCCAGGACCTTATAAGAGTCATTGGTGAACTCGGAGTTTTAATGGAGTTGTTTATTATAGTTCAAATAATGTCTAGCAACAGCTTCCTGGAGCAGTAACAATGGAAGGGTATTTTATAGCTTTGAGCACAATAGCATCCTATGGAAAAAAAATCTTTATCTCAAACTCTCAAGCTTAGAGCACATTAGAGAGACATCTTTATATCTTTAATTCAATACTTAGTAAGAACAGAAAATACACACCTAATAAAGCAGAGAGAAGTCTTTGTCTAAATTAGTCCATCTGCAGGACTTGTTACCTTTCTGAATATGAATGCTTGGAGTTTGAAAGCATGCAACCACTCCCAGGAGGAGGAATTGTTTTAACTTTTGTTCTGGAAGCTGTGTTTACTCTTTGGTGGCAGAGGAGCCAGTCTTGAGTCGCACGCAGCTCGGTGTGCTCTTGAGGAACAGGCTCCCTTGTCTTGTCTGCAGGACTTTGGCAGGAGCCCATCAGACACCTGTGCTCCCCAACCTGGCCTGCCAGAAGTGCCTGCTACAGATGTCGGAGCTCTTTTGTTGACTTCCTATTAGTCGCCACTTAATGGATGTGAGCCGAACACAGCTTTGCCTAAGCACTTATCAATAGACAGCAAACATTCTTCTTTCAGTGGGCAAAGGGTCAAACTGTTTTGCCTTGCTATAAAGCTGTGCCAGATAATTGCTGGTGATTAGCAATTTTAATTACCAGGTGCTAGGGGTCGTTGCTTGTGGAGCTTTTTTTTTGCTGTTGTTGTAATTGGGCAGGCTGTTAATAGGTATGGCTTATTGTATGTATGCTGTATATTATACAGATACATCGTGCATCCTTTTTAAAGCAAGTGAAATAAAGTCAGTAACATAACCTGCTTGTTTGAATCTGATTAGCTGCATAGTGCTCCAACAGGTTTTTCGATAAAAACTTGTCTGATAAAGGAATCTTTAATACAACTCACTAAAGCAGCTTTTAATCCTCTTGTAAACACTTGTATGTACTATTGTTACTGAAGAGAGGCAATGATTTTAAAATCTTTTCCTGCTACGTTGGTCATGTTGGAACTAAGCTTGTCAAACATGTTCTACCTCATTGGTTTTGCATGCAGACTTTTAGGGGGGTTTCATAGAATCACAAAACCAACAGCACAATTAGCAGTGAACTAATCTCTTCCCATATTCAGCAGTGAAATGGGTTCAAAATAAAACTGACACAAAAGACTCCTCTCTGATCTTCCTCGCAGCAGTGAGAGAGTAAGCAGCTATAATACTTTGGTTTCTTTTTTCTTTCCTTATTACTTTACATCCCATCATTTACTTCCTTTTTTCCCCTCCTTTTTACTTTTTTTTACCTCACAAGCTCTGTAGACATACTGAAGGTCCTTGAAAGCTGGATGTGCTGCTTACTAATCTACTTGGGCTAGTAGATTAGGTATGCTCTTTGAGAAAATACAAAGGATGAATATCTGCAGTATGGTGTCCTAGCTTTGTTTTTATTTGTTCTGCAGTAGTACCTACTGTCCCACCTCACAGCTTCGTTTATTCCCAGTAGCCAGACTGTCATTCATGAGCTGCATCCTGGCCAACAGGGTCAGTTGGGCAAACCCTCCCCAGCACCTTTCCTGGGGTGTAAGAAGAGAGATTTATGTAAACATGGTGGTAGAAAATGGGTAGATTTTAGTCTATTATTTTTTCAATAGCAAAGTCAAACAAGTCCCCTCATTACATTACAATACTTTAAAGACCCAAGTGAATCTCAGAAGAGCCACTGCTTTCTACAGAGATGACAATTGCTTGGAGGCAAGCAACAAAGCATGGTTTGGGCCGGTGCAGCTGGTTTCTCTCACACAGCACCAACCAGTCCTGATGGTGGTCGCAGTCACAGCTCCTTTTGTCATTTCTTCATCCCAGCCTAGAAACCTGGCAGCTTCTTTAAAGGTGTGGTTTGTGCCACCAGGAGCTAGTAATGCCTTGGAAGTGTTACTAGTTCCTGGTTGTAGGTGTACAGAGCTGTAAGTCACCTTCTACAGATTTGTGAGTATCATATGTGAATTTTCACTTTAAGAAGTGAAAATGTTTTGTTGCTTGTTCAGCAGAATCTGTCAGACACAATCTCGTGGCAGCTGCCATTCAAATCGAGGGCAAAGCTTTGCCTGGATCAAGATCTTTGGGACTCAGCTGTCAGGTCCCTTTTTTTTTTTTTTTTTTTTTTTTAATTACACAAAAGTCTAAATTCCTGAGATTTCATACTGGTACTTAAGATCTTCAATAAACATTCATAGGCATTCACTTTCTACTGCTAGTTAAAATCTATTTGAAATTGTTCAGACCTGGGAAAAAGCACAGGTAGAAAGAAGCCCCTAGAGAGAAAAAAGGTGCAGTGTTCAATGTGCTTCCATTCCCTTATTTTCTGTGGCACAGCTACAGCCATGACACCCCTGGGAAAAGATGGATTCATTCCTTTTTGCTGACCCCAGTGCCTCCAGACAAAATGCAAAACCCCAGTGCCAGGCCTGACACGACTCTAGAGGAAGCTGCAAATGACTAATATCTCTGAGAAGTGGGCAGCTTGGGACAGAGTTTGATTTCCTGGAATCATTCTGAGCTGTGAGAGATGTTGGCACATTGTGGCAGCTGTTTTTAACAGGGACTAAAAATTTTGGTTGCAGGACTAATGCACAGTCTTGGCAGGTCAACTGGTTTTCACAAGCAACCGTTGCTTCCAATGTCTAAAATGTGATCTTCATTATAGAAAAAAAAAAAACCTTACTTGAGATGTGCCTAAGTTTACTTTGTTTTTCTCTATGTTTTCACCTGGAAACAGGTTATTTTATTTGTTGCACTATATATTTCCTTACCTACAACGGCAGGCCAAAGTAATATGTTCTTAACACAGAGTACTGTTGATGCTCTTTTATATTGATTCCAATATGGACTCATTCCTTTTTCAGGCTCTCAGTAATTCTTATTTCAAAAAGATGCAGAAACCTACAGAAAACAGTTCACTAACCAGATTTTTCCCTAATTTTGCTATCACAAAACTCCAGTATATTTGGAAGAGCAAAGAGGAATACGCATGCATATAAATTCTACTCGTCCCAGTGCATTTGTAATTATTGCAGCCTGCTGAAAAAGTCTCAGTTTTCACACTCAGGTAAATGTAAATATTAAGTAACATTATTTTTACCAATATATAATGATCTATTGGAATCTGCATAAAAAAATAACAGTGGTTTGCTTTCTCTCCCCATCCGTGTAGCAACATGTAGCCACGCATAGCTGAGACAAGTTGAGCTGCATTCATAACGCAGTTCCAAAGCAGAGTGAATTACGGGTAGAGTTTTAGCCTTAACTTTGAATTGCCTTGCTTTTGTGGATTGAGGTTAGACCTCTACAACAGTATTTGAACATAGTCTCTGGTACTTTGTTGATATTAGTTACCTGCTGTGACACACGGCACATGGCAGTTTCATTTCTGTACTCTGTAAAATACAGGTATTACACACCTGAATTATAATCTTGCTGTGATAATATGCCTCTATTGATTCAACAAAACAAGTTGTCTATTCTGTCTTCACTCAACCATCACTGTGAAGGAAAGACTGACAATCAGAAAGTTAATATTTTGGACTTCACATCTCGTGGCACGACAAAAAAATGTATAAGTGCAATAATTTTGAAATAAGACCTCGCAGACAATGCCATTCCATTTGAACCAGTGAGATGAACTGCATACAGAAAGTGCTTAGTATAAGCAATGTTAAAATGCTGTATATATTTAAAAATGTATAAAGTGAAATTTTTAGTGAGGTACTGAATTATAAATACAGCATGTTTGGCTACTCCCAAAGAGGCCAGGCATGCATCACATTGTGCTGCTATAAACCCCAGGGTATTTAGATTTCTTTCCAGGGTTGCCAGATGCTGGGTACAGGGACCAAACAGGAGCAGGTTGGGGAGGCATTTTGATTTGGTCCTGGGACTTCCTCAAGGACCATTGCTGAGTCTGTATAGCCTTGGGAAATATTTTCTATTCCCATCTTCCAGCTCTCTGTGCCCAGTCTGTCTCCGTCACTAACCTTTCACTGTGTGGAGTCTTTGGGGCACACCAGTTAGGATACCACATACTCTTGCAATGTTTTACTGACTCTTTTAGTAACAAGTGTTATTAAAATTACGTAAAACTTGAGGTAGTCCAGGAAAAGTAGCACAGTAAAGGCATTTATAACAAAGCAATGAATCAATAGCTGTTGATCTTTGAATACAAGATGAAGGTGATGCTTAGGTGCTGTGAATACTAAGAGGACTTAACACTCCTTCAGAAATGAGAAGGCACGATTATGAAACTATAGGAGATGGAGTGCTGAGACCTACTTTGCCTTTATAAGTGTCTGCTGAAGTACAAACGTTTATGGTTCACAAGCTCTTTCCTTATAGCTGTTTGTATCCAGTGCTTACAGACAGAGAGAGAAGGCTGGATCGTTAGTTCTCCTCTGTGTACTTTGGTGAGTTCTAGCAGTCTAGCAGCAAGTCTGGCACTGGGCAAGCCTCAAGGAAAGGACAGAGGAATTCTCACCTCTGTTATTCCATAAGTATGAAAGCTGCTCTGGAAATAATCACAGAATCACAGAATTGTAGGGGTTGGAAGGGACCTCCTGAGATCATCGAGTCCAACCCCCCTGCCAAAGCAGGTTCCCTACACCAGGTCGCACAGGTCGGCATCCAGGCAGGTCTTGAACATCTCCAGAGAAGGAGACTCCACCACCTCCCTGGGCAGCCTGTTCCAGTGCTCCGTCACCCTCACTGTAAAGAAGTTCTTGCGCATGTTTGTGCGGAACTTCCTATGCTGCAGTTTCTGGCCATTTCCCCTTGTCCTGTCTCCACTCACCACTGAAAAGAGTCCGGCCTCGCCATTCTGCCCCCCACACCTTAGATACTTATAGACCTGGATCAGGTCCCCTCTCAGTCTCCTTTTCTCAAGGCTGAACAGACCCAGTTCACTCAGCCTTTCCTCATAGGGGAGATGCTCCAGGCCCTTCACCATCTTCGTGGCCCTCCGCTGGACTCTTTTCAAGAGATCCCTGTCAAATGTCTCCTATTTTATTATTTTGGCCCATGACATCAGAGGTGGATGCTGGTGGCATGCCTGTAGAAGTTGAACCTTCCCACCAATTTCCCATTACATGTTGCTGTGTGAGAGATGGCTGCAGAGGGGCAGTGTGATACGATGGTGCCTGACATGGAAGTGTGTGTGAAGCAAAGGTATGTCATTGAATTCCTTCATGTGGAAAAATTGACCCATCCATTGACCTTCATCCACGCTTGCTGAATGTTTATGGAGACCAACAGTGGGTGTGAGCTCAGTGAGGTGGTGGATGGTACATTTCAACAGTGGCAAGACAAGGCAGTGAAAGACAAGCCATGTTCCCAGCTGACAGTGCAGATTTTTATGAGTGAAGCATGCAGGTTCTTGGTGATCACTGGCAAAAATGCATAGCTAATAGTGGTGCTGTGTTGAAAATAGTGCTTTGTAGCTGACAATTTGCTGTCTAAAACAGTATTATTGTGCTCTTTGTATCTGTAGCAGTTTCCATGGAAATAAATAGAAGGCATTACTTTCAGAGCGACCTATGTACTGTGGAAAGGTAACTCGTGGCAGGATAGTGTCTGCTAAGAGGACATGCCCTATGAGTTCTGTTACACCACCTCAGACAGGTAACTCCACTTAAACATGTTCATATGTGTTTCCATGACCACAGATCTCCCTGACAGGCAAATTTTTAACTGAAGTGCTCATGAGGTAAAAGTAGGGGAAAATCATATGTACCAGCAATGGAGGTGCTTGTACGGGTGATTCAACCTTAATCCCTGACCTGGGAGGCCTGTCCCAGGAAGGCAAGTTGGTACTTCTGCAAATGGTTAACACGATCTGAATCTTGGAAGTGTACCAGAAGAATAAGTGTTGTAGCCTATGCATGCCAAAGGAAGCTAAAAGCATCTAAACACAGTCATGTGGTGATGTGTTGAGGAGATCAGAACGTGGTGATCTCCCAGGATGCCTTCTCTCCCATTCCCTGTGTTGAAGGAAATGATCGGGACACCGGCAGCTGGAGACTTGGGAATGATGACTGACTGGGTCCACAGCAGGAGAAAATCACAATGAAATGAATTAATATATGAATAGGATTTTAAGGGAAAAAGATGGAAGGCTGGTGATACGCAGACATAAAAGTGGTGTGATTAAAGATATGAGTGTAGTAGAAGCCTGTGAGAAAGGAAAAAAAAGAAGGCACAAAATGAAATAACTGCAACATTAAATGTTGATTGTTGTTCCACAAATAATGTCTAGACAGATGGTTTTTTTTTGCTGAAATGGTATGAGTAGCATGGAAGTTTGCATAGTAAGATAATACACCAGTGACTTTTAAAGCCTCTTGTGTGTGTGCATGATGTAGGGACAAAAAAGTGGCATGGAAAGAGTTAACTTAAAATACATCAATCACATTCATCAAGGAAATAGTGACAATCATCTAAACTGAGCCTACTTGTCCCCTTACCTCTTGTCTTTCATTTTTTCAGTGCCCTCAGTCTTCTTTTCTGGCCATTGCAGTCCTTTCAGTGACTCTTTTCCAAGACCCCTTGTCAATACTCATGTCCCTCTAGACTCTTTCCAATGAGCAAATGACATCATGAAAACCAGCGCCTGTAACTAGACCCCACACTTGCCAGCATCAGAGAAAGCAGAGGGATTACTTCATGTGTCTTACAGATGTCCCGATCCTGTTTACACACTCCTGCATGTTGGTTGGTGTTTTCTTTTACTGCCGCGTGATGTCTTTGGCTGACATTCAGCTTGTGATGACTCCAGATCCTGCGAAGCTACTAAGCAGTTAGTCATTTCCCATTCTGTATTCATGCAGCTGAAACGAAGAAATGAATGTAGAACTTTGCATCCAAATTTTGTCAGACCATTCCTGTTTCTCAAAGCTCATTCAGCCTTCACCTCCTGTCCTCCAAAGTGCTTCCAGCTCCTCCTGGCCTGGAGTCAGCTGTAAATTTACAGAGTACACTCTATTCCATCATCCAAGTTGATAATGCAAATATTGAATAGCGTCAGTCACCAGACAGACTCCTGGGAAACCCCTCTCAATGCACCCTTTTAATGTGATGGTGAACCATTGATAACTAACTTCTTAGCACAGCTTTCTGGCCAGTTTTGCATCCACCCTATGGCTGCTCTTTTGTTATTGTTCTGCAGTTAGGGCTGTTTCTGTAAGCACCTGCTCTTTTGTCAAAAAGTGTTTGTGTTTTCCCTCCTGTATTTTCATGCTGGTAACCCTGGGGAACAGTGGCCAGACAGGCAATGAGCGCACAGCATCTGAGGAGTTCCTCTGAGCCCTCAGACAGCAATTAGCATGGGATGAAAAGTTGGGGTGCCCACGGGCAATTTCTCTTTTCATTCTGTCATTTCTATTCAGCGTTCTGAAGAAATGCTCTGTATGCTTATGGATTTTTTTTATATAATGCTCTTGTGTCCCTCAGAGTAAAGAGAATATTTGATGATGAGCTAATGTTAAACACAAATGTTTTTTTTAAGTCTCAGTACTAGGAGACTATTCCCCTAACATTGATATTTTAATACTATATATAATATCAAAAAAGAATGTAAATAAAAGATATGTGAACCCTGATACCAAAATAAAATTTGGTCTGCCAGCCTCAAACGATCGTTCTGAGTTTTGTTTGGTAAGGTAGGGAATTAAAGCTTTGGAAATGAGAAGAATTCTTTCAACTGGAAAAACAATCTTTTAAAATGCCAACATTTTTCTTACTCAACACTTTTTTCTTTTTTTTTAACAAAGTAGACTGTTTCCCAGAGAATTCTGATGTAGATAATACTCAAGAAGCTTTGAAAGTTTGGATATAATTCAGGGATCATGGACAGTATCAACAGACGGACTTGTTATAACCTTGCAGAGCAAGGTTATGATGGTGAATCAAAATCTCTAACATATTCAGAGGCGCACTTATCAGAGAGTTGGATCAAAGCATTTTGATTCCTCATCTTTCAGAAGAAGAGTAGACACAAGGTGATGGGAGTCATTCTTAGACACGCCTCAGGAGTCCTTCGCAATTTGCCTGTGAAAACACAGCCTGTTCTGGGCCCAACCTTGAGAGAGTAAGTGTTTGTGAAATGGGTGGATATCTAGAAGTACCTTGGATCTTGCCATTAAAACGATTTAGGTGTCAAAGGCAAGGATAGATAAATGTGAATAGGCTTTGAAAAACACTATTTCAGATGCAGCACCCTACTGAATGAATAATCCACTCAATAAATTTGGAAGATATTTTGTCAACAGCTGGAGTGGGTTCAACACTGATTTAACAGAGGATAGAGGTTAGCAAATGCCAACTATCTTTAAGTGGGGACATGAAAATTAGTATAATTAATTTTTTTTTTTTAAATATAAATCACCTGGTTAAAGCAAGAGAATTGGAGGGTAATTTTCCAAGATTGAAAGCTAAGCTAAGTGAAAATTAGGAGAGCAACCATACGAATTTTGAATTGTGAAGAATATTTTGGTAGCAGCAGAACATACCATGAGGCTAACGTGAGTCCTGGCTGCAGTCTGAGCAGAGTGGAGGACTGACACACTTATTTTCGCTTCACAGAAGCTGCTCGTCTGTCAGTGTGGCAGAAGTGGCATCCTGCAAACGTTGCTCCAAACCCAGTGCAACAGAGCAAACCTTCACGTGTGCTGTGAGCACCGGTCAGGTGCACCTGCTGGTTAAACTGGTTGTGCTCTGACACTTCCTGCAATTTACTACAGGTTTTCCTGTTTTCCTTCTGCAATGATTTGGCATTTCAAAAATGAGAAATACGGAGGCTTGCACAAAATCAGCAGTTGTAAATTACCACCAAACAAAATAGTAAAACTACTTCCAGCCTTCCTAATTTCCAATCAATGAACAAATGATGTTATTGGCTGAATAAGGGATAGAAGATTGTCAGGCTTTTTAATTCAACCATTCTTCTGGTCTGACTCAGCTGTCAGAGCTGACTTGAAGGGAACCGTTGAGACAACACATAATCTGAGTTGTTGGAGGGCAAGGAAATCTATAGAATGAAAGCAATGATTATGACTTCCCAGGAACATTGATATGCTAAATCTGTGAGTGAGAAAGATATCTTGGATGAGCTTTAAATAAAATCAAGATTTTTATAAAAAATTAGCTTTTGAGGCCTATGAGAAAAGCTTGGTTTCAAAATGCTGGCAGCTTGGATACCCCTCACCTTCATGAATTGTCTTGTGCAGTTTTTGGTTGCTAAGGATGTTATCGCAAACAGACGGAATTTCAACTGCAGCTGGGAGCAGGCAGCCTGCTATTTTTGGTGGGGTGCAGAGTAGCCTTTTCTCTCATCTTTTCACAATCTCTTTGGAACAAGGTATCAGCTTCTGAAACTGGCAAAGTGGTGCTTTTTGGGACAGAGCATCATGTTTGTCAGATGGGGGACTTCAGAATACCATCGTGGAACATGAATTATTTGCCAGACCTATATCAGTAATCTGAGTACAGTGTGTTTTCCCCGGTCCAGATTTTGCTAGGCTGTGTCCACATATGAGACACAGAAGCTCAAAAAGACATTTGGGTTAGCATTAGTCTGCATAATAGGCTATTATCAGCAATGGAGCTGGGGCAACCCAATGTTCAGTAGAAGCCACAGGCAGGAGAAAACTCCCAACAAACATTATGACATGGGTTACATTAGATATCATGGTCCCACAGTTATGCATCAAACCAAGATAACTGCAATGTAGACATATCTTTAGTGGGAATTTGCTAGGGAGAAATGTTCTCAAACAATTTCTTTTGAAAATGTAAGAAATGATGACTCCTAAACAGTTGTTTATAGAGATACAGTTGTGTCTGTGAGATTCAGTCTCACCTGGCGCCTTTGAAAGCCTTCTACACAGCCTCACTGCCACTTAAAAGGAGTAGGCTTATTCTGTCAGCAGATGTTAAGAGGTCTTGTTAAAGCACTTCCCAGTATTTATTCCACTTCTCTTGCTCCAGTGTTTTCTAGTCAGGCAGATGCTTCTCTCTATATATAAATTTAGACCTAGCAAGAGAATGAAAGAAATTCCTCTCCTTGCTTCAGTGCTGGCAATAGGGATTCAAAGATTTTAAATAAATCTGTCTTTCCTCTTTTAACAGCCCCCTAATCCCTCCGTGGTGACTCCTTCCATTTCCAAAGACCTTTCTGGAGGGTAGGAAGGAGGAGGGCACCCAAACATCAGACGGAGACTGTGGATGAGGTTCAGATTGGATATTAGGCAAAATTTCTTCTCACAGAGTGGCCATGCACTGGCACAGGCTGCCCAGGGAGGCTGTGCAGTCACTGTCCCCAGGAGTGTTCAAAAACCATGTGGATGTGGCACTGAGTTAGTGGGAGTGGTGTGATGGGTCGGTGGTTAGACTGGATGATCTTAGTGGTCTTTTCCAACCTTAATGATTCTATAATTCGATGGTTCCCAGTCATTCGGGTCACTTCTCACACTGCCTAGCCTGCCATCTGCCCTATGTGCTGAGTCTTGCAGCAGGATGCACATCAGCTATCGCTCCTTTTAAAACATGAGATCCATTGATGTGAATTTTAAAAGTTAAGTTGCATCTGGTCAGTCTGTATACTTCTGCTCTACCTCTTATTTTCCCAGCCTCTTCCAGGTGTGCTGCTGAAAGTCACACTTGAAGAAATCTTGTCATTGTTGGCAACCCAATTTCTTAACTAACAGTGACTCACTACAGTGACTCCAGAGAGATAGGGTTACTGTTATTTTTATAAAATCCAGATAAGTTTATATTTTACTATATCCATTTACTGGTATCCCTCGTTATTCACTGTTATTCACTCAGAATGTATGTAACTCAGCTTAAGTGAGGGGAGGGGGAATCAGAAGGAAAAGGATGCATCCTGTTAGGAAGTGGGAAATACTGTATATATAATTTTTAAAAGAACAAAAAGATCTGCAAGTTGTGTGGGTTTCTGTGACAGTAATTATCCTTTTATTCAAGAATGAGTAATTACATTATTCTGCACACTAAACCACCCCCCTCCCCATGGTCATGTGGCATGTGCTGACACACACACACACAATATGATCGTATCCAAATGAATAAAAACAAGGTGCACCAGGAAGGATAGTTATGTTATTTTCTTGAATAATAGTGATAGTGGTACTTTTCTGTTTATGTGAAACACCACTGAATGCGAGGAGAGAAAGCTGAATTTTTATCCTTTTTGTTATGGAAGCAAAACGTTGCTCTCTGCCTTGGCGTCTGCCAATGCAGTGTTTCGGAAGTGTTTGCTCCCTTCCCTCTACACTGAGAAATAATCACAAAGTATTAGGTACTGAATAACTTAGAAGACCATTTTTGAAATACTTGTTTAAGGGGAAATTTTCTCCACCGCCTAGCACTTCTGAAGAGCACTTTTCCTTGGGTGGGAAAGACAAGCTTCTCTCTCCTTTTGTATGCACTGACTCATTGAAGGTGAACAGTTCTTTATGCTTGCCCTTCTCCAGCAGTTCAAATTCAAGTCTTCTCTAAGATTTTGAAAGTGTATAATCTAAATTCAAGGCTAGGTAGCTTGTCACAGATTAAAGCTTCTGAGGAAAGTTTTGCCTGCTTTTATAGACCTCTTCTTCGTTTGTGTCAGGATGTTGAGTAGCCTCCCATTTAATCAGTAATACTCACTTCTCTATCCTACTCTCCCCGCACCTACAGCAGCTCACAAAAACCTTAGGCAGAGTCATGGACACGGCCTCAGGGGCAGAACTAGACCTTCTCAAGTCAGAATAACTTACTCCAATTCCTTAGGGTCTCTCACCCAATCTTTTCTTAAACACCTCTGATGCTAGAAGTTCCATTGTCTCCTCACATGATCTGTTCCTCTGCTTCTCCAGTTTATCTGTTACAAAGTCTTTTTCTGTTCCTAACCTGACTTTTTCTTGCTTCCATTTAACTCCAGTGCTGTCCAGCCTTCACAGACATGAACGCTTACCAATAAACATGAGCATTTAAAGGAGTCTTTACATATTTGAAGACTGCTTCTGTAACTTCTCTAGGATAAAACCTTCTTCATTAGGAAGTCTTTTTAGTCTTCTGAACATTCCTTTGCCTTTTTCTGGTCAATCTGCAAATAACTCACTTCTTTCAATAACTGAGGAACCCAGAACATGGCACTGATCTAGGCGAGTCCTCACAAGGCTGCCTAGTCTAGACCCACCTTGAAGCTGTATTCGGCAGATAGAAAGGCAGCATTCTTAAAATAATTTTCTAAATATTCTTAATCTCCAGGAAAAAAAAAAATAAAATTATACCTAGCGTGCAAAGCAAGTTTTTGCAGGGATGTTCAAAGCAAGGTGGAGTGCGACAGAAGGATCCAGCCTTGCTGCAGTGCCTTCCAGGGCATCTGGTTGGAACACTCTCTGAGGGAAACTGTCCTTCACAATGCACTTGATTTCGTTTTAAGGGCAAAAACTGGAATTTAGGAGTACAACACCACAATCTGACAAGGTTAGTTGACAGCATGGCTGTGCACATGGTTAGGAGAAAAAGACTGTTCAAAGCAATTTTAAAGACATATTTAAAAGAAAGGATTGAAGGACCAATCCTGTGCCATCTCATGATAAAATTTTCTTTCCTCTTGTTTACATATCTTTCTCAGGTGTCCACTTAGGGAAGAAAGAACACAGCCTCCTACTCTTTTTTTTTTCCTGTGGGAGTTTGATTTTACTATGAAAAGATAATGGAAAAATGAACTGAGGTGTCTGGTGAAATGTTTTAAGCAAATGCTTTTTAATGCTTTGTATTTAAACCTCAGCTGTTTTAATATATTTAAACATTCATTTTACCTACAAATAAATTTGTTATGGAAGGATTCCCCCCTGACATCCATTTACATTACAAGGTAATTTTTTCTTCCTATAGGTTGCAGAAAATTATTTCTGTTTTCTTTTCATTTCTTATGATAATTTCACTCTTGCCAATTGGAGGGACAGAACATCCTTACATAACAAGTCACTTCCTCCTAGCCTTGGAAGTATTTACCAAGAAGTAAATGTATTTAACAAATAATTCTCACATCCCATGTAATAAGTCCCTTCATCCTTTAACTTTAATGGATATTCCCCTTGACTGCACTCATTCTGTACAGAAAAACAAAGCAAATAGAAACGAAACTCTATAAAAAGAAAAGCCAGGCTTCAAACCTTACATTTTGGTAAATTTGGGATTTGAAAAATGGAGATCTGCTGCAGGTAATTTCATTACAAATAACAGTGTAAAGACATAGAACAGATGACACATATAATCAGATGTAGAAAAGAAAATAGTATTTTCTGTGTTCTCCCACCATGAAATGACATGTTTCACTGTATTGAAAAAGAGCAGCTGAGTGTCAGTGACCCCAGTCAGTTTTCATTAACAGTCTCAACTAATAGAAATTCTGTTCAGCACATTTGAAAACAAGCAAATTTGAGAGGGGCTGCAGCATATTGAGCCAGGAACAGAATTCAAATTTCTTCACAAATGGGCTATAAACTGCCACAAACAAACAAACAAACAAACAAACAAAAACTTCATCATCGTGGGATATAAAAATATGAATCCAGCGTGTATGACATGTCAAGTTCTTCTTTCCTTTTGCTCAGTACTAACAAGGTCTCTTGTTTTGTCCATTTTGAAGTATTGCATCTTCAGAAGAAAATTGGAAGGACAGCAGTGAAAATGATTAAAGCTCCAGAAAATATGGAATCTCTCACCTCTCTTGCCTGAAATAAGGGAATTCTGAGATATGATATAGCAGGTGCTGAAATAAGGGCTGCTGCATGGGAGAGAATAATGTGTACTTCTTCACTAAGATGGATAGGAGAGAAATGACAGGCTTAGGCTGCAACAAAATGAAATTCAGATCAGACAGAAAAACTCTAAATCAGTGTATTACTGGAATACACTGGAAGAATTCCTGATTGCTGAAAGTGTTATTTTAATATGTTAATATGTTAAACTGTCGACACAATCTTAAAAAGGGATTAAGATGCTTGAATTTGCTTGGACAAGAAAGACAAGAACAACTGGGATGCCCCAGTCCTATGCTTTTATGACTATAAATGGTTGTTAGGACAGGGGAACAAACACCAAACTAGGATGTAGGTTCAACCTAGTATTCAGTCATGTACCTGCTGTCAGAAATTAGCAAGGAAAGGACAGCTTTTTTTTTTTTTCCTTTAAAAGGCATTGGTGACTGGAGTATTTGAAAGCTCTACCCTGACTTCCTAAGTTGCAAAGACAGAATTTGCCTTCCTGCAGCTTTCATAGACATGATGTGACTGTGCAAACGAATTTCTGACTTTCCATATGAGAGCATACAGGATAAAAATAAAATTACATTATATCTGTATCCATGAAAGCTGTGGGTGGGTGGGAGGGCTGCTGCCAAAGCCCTGATTTTAAGCTTCATGGGAGAACTGGGGAGAAATTGCAGCTCCTCAGTGAGATTGATTCCACGACTGCTCAGCTTGATAAGCTCAGTAAAAGATCAGCAGAAGAAAATTCCTAAAACCTGTGGGGTTTTTTTGTTGGAATAAAAGACCGTGTTACGAAACTGTAGTGCTTCTCGTTAGTAGCTTTGCAGTTTGACACAAACATTAGCTGTCAGCTGATAGTGGTATTGATAATTTAGTATTTCCGCCTCTAATTAGCAAACACAATTTTCCACAGAAAATAGGCATATTTTGCACTGTGTACATTTTTAAATCTTGATATAGGTTTTCTAGATAGGCATATAAATTGGATTCAGCAAATGAATGGTTGTCTATGTTTCGGGGATATAAAAAATGTTATTGTGTACATTTACTTCACAGTTTGAGAATTGAAGGGCACAGAGGAGCTTTTGGCTTGTACTTCTTGGCTTTAAAGGCAACTGGAAAGGCTACATCAGGCTTCGTTGTGTTTTTCGTGTAGATCCCCATTTCGTTTGCCATCTCTCCTCCCTCTTTTCAGACTGGCTTTCAAACTCCTTATGGACCTGATACAGGATTGCTTTAGGAGTTTCCTTATAACCAAATCCTGTCACATGAGGATACTGCTAAGAGGAGAGAAAGCCCTAACAAGTTCTATCAGTGCCAAATTACATTCAGTTTTTGAATTTTCACTTGGCATGGTAACATTTCCAAAGAGCAATTGTTTTACAATCAGAACTTCTGCAGCCTGTTCACTTCTTTTTTCTTACTTAGCTGTTCAGAGACCATCAGACACCAAGCAAGCCAATAATGTCTGTCCATCCAAACAATTGTATAGCAAAAACATCAAATGAAACAAACTGTCTTTTCTTGCAGGTCCAAATTAAAGAGGCAAAATTATCACTAGAGATAATTCATTTGCATGGCAATTATTATCTCTTCAATAAACATCAGGTGTTAATGCATTTAAAAATCCTGATTTTAAGAAAGATTTTCTTCCAAGATAATCTTTCAGTACTGGAAGATACGGGACAGAATTTTTATTAAAAAAAACTTTAAAAGTACTCAAGAATGTGTTAGTTGTTCCTAGGTGCTTGTATATAAAGTCATGCTAAGGGTTGTGTTTGTAAGTCATGAGCTTGTGCCTGTAACATTTGGATGAGAAGCTAGTCTCTTTGTAGGCTAGAAAAACAGTGCATGGAGTTTTCAATGAGTCTAACACTAGAAATCTCCTGTAGAATTTTTAAGATGCTCTCAGTAAAGAGATTAAGTCGTTTACTGCTTTTCCTGCAGATCTAATTGAAAAGAAAATAAATTCCTTTACACACAACTACAAATGTGCAAAAAGATCACAAACACAAAACATCCTTCCTAATATCCATGTTACCTGTGAAAGTCCTGAGTAAGAGCCATTGCTAAATCCCCCGGCTCTGATGGAAGAAAATATACAATTTGCTAAGAAACTGATTTTGGTATGATACTTGTGAAAGAGATCAAAAAGAACCAGTTAATGCATCTCTCAGGATTGCATAGATACCTGCAGGCTCCATCCTTTGTTTCAGGGCTTGTGTGCAACGTGGAAGTGAGAAAATGACATTAAATGAATATTATTTGGAGCCTCAGATTAATTGTTTTTATTAACAGGACATTGGCATTTGAACATTTCCATCCCTGTAATCTCCAGATATTCAGCAAAGTTTAGACAGTATTAATTGTCCTTATGTGTGGACAGTGTCTCCCTTGGTTCTCTTTATAGCTGGAGGAGAATACGACCCTATTTTATCAGCCTACTTTAGGTGGTATGATTCATAACTTTAAGATGCTTTCTTCTCCTTCTTGATCACAAAAGCAGACAGTGACCAGCTCAGAAGCACATATTTATATAACAGATTGCTCAAGTTAGGGGGAGTGATTCCTACACAAAAGCACAAGCGTACACACTACACCTGGATGCACATCCCTTCTCCTGTGGTCCACTGCCGATCTCAAGTGACAGCTGGTCAAGCAGTGCCATAAGGCCCTGCTGGGCTGCAGGCAGCTCCCAAGGCCTTGTTTTAGCAGTGGTCAGGACCCCTCAGAGGTTTCCTCTCTCCCTCTTCATCCATTCTTGACCTGGAAAAAGAAGATACAGATTTCAGGACTGAAAATCACAGCACCATCTTTTCTTCCAGTTTTACTTTACTGTTGTAGAAAATTATTGCACAGTTTTAAAGCAAAACCTCCACTAAAAACCCAAGAGCCTTCTCTAGTTACAGCCCTATCACTGTGTTAACACGAGCAGTTTAGCAGTGCATGGCACGTTGTTCCCACTAAACACAGTTGGTGGGTGCAGCAACAGGGGGACAGGTAACCCTTCCTCATTGTGCTTTGACTTTGCTTTCAGGTTATTTCAAAGAGAGGTTAATAAAGACTGTTTCTCTTTGAGCAAGGCTTGCTTTCTGTGATCATTTTCTGATAATATCATTTGTTTTCAGCCTGGTATTAGGGTTGTGGAATGAGGTCCCCCTGGACACCCATGACTTTGTGCTTTACCTGGCAGTAAACATCTCAGATCCTTCCCTTGTCATTTGATCTGGGATAAAAGAAATCTAACCCTTTCTCAAGGAAAATAAAGAAATAAATAAATAAAAGGGGGAAAAAATCCTTCATTGGGGGAAGGAAAGCTTATAGCAAAGATGGGATGCACACTGCGGTGGTTGCCATTTCCTGGCAAGGAAAATCAAGCCCGAAGGTCAGGCTGTTTATTAAGCCAACAAAATGTTTCACTGTGTGCCTTGTGCCTGATTCTGCAGCAAATGGCAGAAACAACCTTGAAACAACCCCATGTGCCATGAAAGGGCTGAGAGAGCAATACAGCGCTTTAAGCTCTAAGAAGAAACCTCTGTGACAGCTCTGGTGCACATTTGGTGTGCTTGTAAAAAATCCAGTCTCAAATAATTTATTGTGGGTGTAATGAAATACGTTTAATTTGATAGAAAGTTCTTGATAAGATACCCGCAGAGGCAGCATGTGGATGTTTCCTAACTGGCATTTGAGAAAGCCAACATGATTTAATCAGCACTCATTTTAAGTTGACTTGTAATTGCCTGCACAGGAAAGGTAAAAACTGAGTTCCCCTGTAACTGTGCGATTCTGTTCTCAACATCCAGCTGGAATATAATATTGCTGCATTGGCTTGCAGGCCTGTGGGGTTTAAATAGTGTCTGCAATCTGGTGCCATGCTGATTTACTAATCCTTGATCTTAGTTGAACATGATCACAGTCCCTGCTTCTGTTCATAAGGGATAGGCTTACTGTTAATTGACAGGCTTTGGCGTCCTACCAAAAGAACTGCAATGTAGAGAAGGAACTAAAACTGAGCAGAGGATGTATCTGACAAGCCAATTTGAGGGGGAAAAAAAATCTATTTAGAAGATCTTTTTGCCAAAAATTATTTTCTATTTTATTGTTTCATTACAACTAGGGTATGTGATTTGCATTTTAACATGAAACAAATAAAAACAGAGTCATCTGAAATGTGTTTGCAGGGTGATTAAGTAACTAAGACGTGGTGTTTGGAATCTTCCCAGCTGCTCTGCTTTCCATGTATTTAAGTCTTGTGTGAACTTCAGTGCTCGTGTTTGCTTGCAGAGCTAGTGTGTCATTCTGCATGCTATGCATACGTACACAGTCTCACACTTGTGATATTGCTCAGAGATTTCAAAGTGATTGTATCCATGGGTTGGGGCAGCTGCCATTTTATTCCAAGTTTGAAATTTGATGGAAAAACATTAACAGGCTGTAATTTCTTTTCCAGTTACATCCCCCTCCCTCCCCCCCAGAAGACTCAGGCTTATTTATTTTTATTCAGAACTGTTTTCCCCAAGTTTTGAACCCTTTCACTAGCTTTCTAAACCTGGCAAAACTTCAGAGAAAGCATATTGTGAGGGCAGGCTGAAATCCTCTTAAATACATTTGCCTTCATTCCTGCTGGCCTTGCAAACCTCAGACATATTAAATTGAAGGGCAGTGCTTAAGTGAGTGTGGCATTCTAGCAAACTGATATATTCCACCAGACAGCTTTGTAGCCTTCAGTATGGCTGAATGTACCAACATAGGTATGCCTGTGTGAGGGCAATGAGATGCTGGCACAGGCTGCCCAGAGAAGGTGTGGATGCCCTACCCCTGGAGATGCTCAAGGCCAGGTTGAATGGGGCTCTGGGCAGCTGAGCTGGTGGGGGACAGCCCTGCTTACACTTACAGCAGGGAGGTTGGGACTGGATGGTCCTTGAGGTCCCTTCCAACCTGAGTCATTCTGTGATAAGATTCTGTGATGATACTTTTAATTCTGTCTTGTGTTTTGGGTTTGTCACTCACATAACTTTGAGCCCACCAATATAATGCCAAATGTAAGTGGTTTGAACTGTGTGGAAACTACTTGCACTGTGAATCACACTTCGGGGAGCTTCACAGTTATGGTGATCAGCTTTTAGGTAATATTTTGAGGGTTTTTGGTGGCAAAGGCTGTGAAATAAGAGTCATCTCATAAATTTGTGTGTAGCCCATCGGTGAAGCTTGTGGATAGTGAGAAGAGATGTTCACATCAACTAAATTACGTTAAAATTGTATGTGGACACTCTCATTCAAACTTAACATCTGGAATTAACATCTGGAGTGAATCTGGAGACAACACTCAGCCATTAAAGCGCAACACGGGTTTACTTTATTTGCAATTCTCAGAGCTGCCTCCTCCAGGAAGTTCCTTCTCACCCTTCATTAATAAGACCTGCTCATGAGGGTCACCTGCAAACAACTGACAACTTATAAAAATATTTTATTGTTAAAAGTACTTATTTCAAAAATAGATTTGTGCATTGGCAGAGGCTTTTGACTAAAGTTAGTAAATGTTAGGTACAATTAAGTAGCTCACTAATAATTCGAAAATGGGGAAAGGTATCGGAAGGATGCTTTAAAAGTCTTGAGTTTGAAATGAGGGCATTTATGTTCAAAGACAACCCTGCAAAAAAAAAGAAAAAAGAAAAAAGTATTGTGGGGAGAATGTAATGTATTTACAGAGCTCAAAAGGGTGTGCTCTGTGAAGGTATTGATAGGCAGTCTGTCCTTTTTTCAAGTCTTATCTTCAGGGTAGCAGAGCTCAAATGTGCCAAACACTTCTCGTGTTCAACTCTGATTGCATCTGTGCAATTTTCTCTGAGATTTATGTCTGGTGTAAATGAAAGCAGTGGGCATTTGATCTCATTGTCTCGTTATATTTAACATATTTGTTAGATTAACCGATTGCCTAAATGTTTTTATTCTTATCACATCTGCAGTGCCAGAACTTCATGGATCAACAAAAGGATGTTGGCAGGACAAATAACCAAGTGACTGCTGCTTCAGGCAAGAAATGCAGGCTCAGAAGTGTGCCTACTCCATCCAGAGAGAACAGAGCTCATGTACCTACTGAATTCATGGTACTGTGAGGGAGGGACAAACATTGTTCTAAGATTTTTCTTAGATCTTGGATGTGCATCACATTTTCACAGTTCTTGGATGTGCATCCCTCATATACATATTTTGCTTCTTGTTTAAGGAGAGACCTTGGAAAAGGCAAAGGCTTCTGAAGCAAGGAAGGCAAAAGAAGCAGCAGTGGGGCAAAAATATGTGATTTTACTCCTCGACTTTTGTCTCTTAGAGAAAATGTTCTAGCAGAATATTTCTGTACCGTGGTACTTGCATGTGCTCTGCTACCCCAGCACGCATCCAGCTTATCTGAATGTAGCTGTAAATCACAGAAATAGGAAATCAATTGTTGCTGTCTTTGTGTTGCAGTTCTTAATTCTAGAGGCTTTTGGTACGTGGTGGTTTGCTGGAAGTCAGATTTCCTTAGCTCTCTGAAGGGACTCATGGGGTCTAATGTTTTTCTTGGTGTACATCTGGATCGGAAGAAATAATGTCTGCTCTTGCCTGGATGCTCCTCTCTCTGATGTGAATTGGTGTTTGGGGATACTGCTGCTGGCATTCCAGAAGAGGTGAGTTATTTGGTCCTTGATTGTGCTTGGTCTTAAAAAACCTTTCAGCATCACCCAGTGGGACTATAAGTTCCTCTGTAGCCAACTGGGCCATCCATTGGGTCATTGAAGTGGTCTTTATTTATGTATTTGTTATACTGCACTTGCCAGGGCAATGTCAAACTAAATTAAATACTATATTTTCTCTGAAAATGCTGCTCTGATACCTGAGTGGTGGATGTGGGAGACAGAAACCAGTAATGTGCCTTCCTACATGTTTTTATTTGTCTAGTTTTAGTCTATCTTCCTCAAGTGTTATCTCTACCATTAATCACCTGTTCATTTCTCATGACTGCTGTGGCAGAGAGAAGCTTCAGAAGGGTTTTGAAAGAGAAGAAAACATGAACCTTATGAATCAACTCAGGAGCTCAAACTGAGGCTGCAGCCCAGCCAGAGAGGGGATGGGATCGGTGGAGTCGAAGTAACAAGAGGCAGTGTAACAGAGAATGGCACAGGGTTAGATAGGAAGGACAAGACAAAAGCACTGAGTGTGGCAGAATGAAACAAAGACTGGTAAACTGGTTATAGGGCAGAATGTCAGACAAGGAAATAGGCATTTACCACTTTGCCTGTAAGACAGCTGTGTAAGCTGTCTGTTCTAGCTTCACAGTCAGACATCGGAGCAGGAGTTTTCTGTCTGGGTTGTCCTGGAGCGTGCACTATTCTTTGGTGTTCAGAGTGACCAGGAATTTTCAATCTCTCTAAATTTTTGAAGTATGCTTTTCTACTCATGAGAAGAGAAACTCCTGGACAAATGACAGATCTTATCACTGCAGCAGCGCAGGAGCAGAGGCTTCTTGTCTCAGCACAGGCACTGTGCTGAGATTGCCAAGCTCCATGGCCACATGTGTGCCCCCGTCATGCTTCTTTCAAAACGCACCAAGAAGGTGGAGTCTGCATATTATAAAACACTGGTAATTTTTAATTTTCCTCTTACCCAACTTGAATGTCATTGTTTCCCTTATGTGGGCCTTCTTTGTTCTCCCCCATGATGTATTTTCTTACCCAAAAAACAACTGGGAAAGTTTGAAACTGTATCCGTCTCACAATGCCTACAAAATCCACACCAATTAGACATCTCATAAACCACAAATCCATGCTCATTTAAAAGTGGGTGGGGGGAATTGCCCAAGACATAGAGTATCTTGCCAAAGTTTTGTTCAGAGCTAATTTTTTTAATGAGGCCTTTGTTGCTGCTGTTATTTTTGTTTTAAATCTTTGAAAATAGGATTTGACGCTGATCTGCTGAAAGGCCTTATCCAGCGGTACTGCTGGCACTAAGTCACAGGGTAAACACAGTCCTGCAGTACAAGTGACAATGGACCACAGCTTGAAAATTATTGGCCCATCCGCCCAGGAGTGGGAGCTTGTGAACCACTACCTTTGAATCTCCTTCCTGTTTCCTTTCTGAATTTCATCATGAATGATATTAAAAGCAGCACTTCTTGCTTTTGGCCGTGTAACTGGAAAAGCACGAGCACAGAAAGGCATTACCTTTAATAATCATCCTTACTCAGACACTCATCCTGCCTGATTTTCCTTTCCTTCTCTTTGCACACAGGCCTCCAACTCTCCTTGCCCATACCCTGTAATTCTTCCAACATTGATCCTTTCATCCTGCTCTAGTTTCTCCTAGCAATGTGGCCCACCAATGTGCTGAGCAGGGGTTGGAGCAAGCAAGAGACAATGGCATCCCTCCATCCAATGCCACCTTTGTGCACTGGTTATCAAGAAGCACTGGATCTACTCAGTGTGGTGTGATAGTAGAGCATCAGGTCTAGGAGGAACTTCATGCCCCAGTGAGCCTTGATTCAAGAATACATCCCATGGTAGACAGGGTCTTTCTTCCCTTCTGGCCAAAGGGAGCTTGACTCCCTTTGTGCCCATCCAGCAAGATGCTTCTGAGACACAGTGGTTGTATTGTATCTTTCACCTGGAAGTATAGAGAAGGCAGTGCTGAGGGTCTGATCTCCTGCATTTGTTCCTTGGATGCCCTCCTGAACATGTGAGCTCAGGCTCTTGCTTAGCAACATCATCCTGCATGGAATTTCCCTCTCCTTCTGGAAATGCTGGACATTTCTCCATGGTTTGGACTGCTGTGACTGCTGATATAAACTGGCTTGCTATGCTGCCACACCTAGTTTGATGGGTTGATGGTTAGACAAGGTGATCTTAGTGGTCTCTTCCAACCTTAACGAGTCCATGATTCTGACTGCTTTTGTCTGTGCCAACCATTGCCTGTTTTTACCTGCAGTTTGCAGCCACTCAGAATGTGTGAAAACATTGAATGTGTGAAACACTGAATGTGTTGTGAGGATGTCTTTGTTGTGCCACCACTGCCACCACTGCCACCCAAAAGGCTGACAGATTTGTGTTGGCCTTTCAGTCCCTCTGATCATTTGTGTACTGTTTGTAAGGCACTTTATCATCTTGGTCATTCCTTGGCTTTATTTAGCATTTATTTCTCCTCAACTCATTCCAAAATCTAATATTATTTGGTCTATTGAGATTGCTAAGTGTGAACAGAATGTTCATTTAAATTTATGATTGGAATGTTAATATTTTCCTGTATTTGCTTTGTATTTTTTCCAGAGGACTTTCTGGAAGTATAGCCCCTATTTGATGAAATAGATTGCTGCTAAATGAACAAAGGACTATCAAAGATATGATTATTTGTTTGTGGCAGAAATCCCATTTAACAGCAACTAGTCCTAATGAACTCTGTAATAAAATAGATTTGCTTGTACATTAGTGTTTTTGTACTGTATTTTTTGCATGAATTGATGAATATTGTGATCTGTGTGTTTGTATCTGTGGGAATTTAAGCCTTAGCATGCACATTTGCTGCGCTTGAACTGAGAGATCCCAAATATGCAGGCACTGTTTGAACTAATTGCCCCAAATCGGTTAAGTTTTGCATTTTCTCTGTGTGTAGATGTAGCTCTTAATCATAAACAAAAGCCCTCTGTGTAACAGCACTAAGCAAAAAAACAAGAACCATTGTAATTTGGGCTTCAGGTGTTTCTATGTATACGCACTGTAATTAGTTCATAAGTCCTTGTCACAGCAACATTCTTCATGCACACCTCAGCATCTTGCTTGCTACAGGTTTTGGGCTGCAAAAAGCTGTTTTGAAAGCTCATTCTTCAGATTCAGCACTATCTCACGGACTTACTTAGTTTATCAGATGTAATATCTTCCTCATTATACTATGGTATTGTTGTACTGACTCCTATGTTTATCCCTTTATAAACATCCTAGGAGAGCTTCTTTCCCTTTCAGTATTACTGGCTTTTGTTTCTATTTGTTTGGCTGGTTTTTTTTTTGTTGTTGTTTTCTTTTTCTGGGACCACAAATAGGAAATGGTGTCTATCTTATCTTATGCTCGTGCTACTTTTTTTCTGCACATGCTGTGACTCTTTCTGCTAGAGCACAGATTTGTCATGGCAAATTATACATAGCTCAATCTCATGTGGATTTCAGTGCTTTAAGCTGCAGAGTTCCTTCACTATTTTCATTAGAGTCTAGCACCCTTCATTAAACGCTTTTCTTTCTATTACGGTTTTAAAAAGAGTCAATACTGTTCTGATGTTTCTTTGGTTGCTTTGTTGCAGACTCTACAGATTTTTTTTTTTTTGCAGCAACATGTATGCAAGCTACTATTTATACAGTGCATGTGCTGAGAAATATCACAGATCTGTTTACAGCAAGAGATGGGAATTTGAGAAGTACTCTTCATATTCTCCCTTTCATTCTTGACTCTTGCTATATTTCTCAGGCTAATTCTGTGAGGTCTTTGTGACACGATTCTTGTTATTTGCTATGATTTATTTTGGCCCTGTATTGGTGAGCTGGGGACTGCCCAGATGGTTCCGAAGCCCATACAGCTTTGTTTGATCAGATGAAGCCATTCACAGAGATGCTTTTCATTGCGTTACAAGAGCTCTGCCCACACTGTGCTCTGCTGAGCCCATCTTATCTTCAGCAAGTGAGGGAAGCACCTTCTCATTCTCATTGAAATGAAACTACATGAAGGGAAATATGGCACTGAGAAAGGATAGAAGAGGCGGGAATCCATTTTGTCTGTTTTTATCTTTTAGAGCTTGGAAATAGGTGGGTCAACTGTGCTGCCAGACCAAAGGAGAGACAGCTGATGTTTGCTGATGCTAGGTATGCAGTAAGGGAGACTCATAAAGAGTCCTTCTGCAGCTCTTCTGATGCTGAATGGCGCTGAGTATAATCCCACTAGAGGCTGCATAAACTATTTATTGAGCTGATGCAAGAGGAAGATGGGAGCTTGGTCCTTCCCTGCCCTGCCCACAGACAAGAGTTAGCAGAGCTGATGAGGAAGGGGAAGAGGAGGCGCCATTCAAAACACACGAGGCTCCATCCTCTCAGACAGCTAACCTGATGAAGAATTGCATGATAATTCTGCTGAGTTATCTCTGCCCTTCACACCTTTCTCCACCATACCTGGACTGTAAAAGGCAAATAAAAGTCTTTCACATACAAAAAACAAATGCATGAACTCATTCAATAGGTGTGTTGAACAAAAGAATTTTGCGTGGACTTCCCAGCTCCAAATTGCAATTTCTGCCTGTAACTAAGCAGTTCTTGCAACGTTACAGGGAAGAATGGATAAATCCCAGGTTAATGGTGCATACATCTCTCTATTTCGGTACAGCAGGACAAAACATGAAGTAGCTGCTGCACGTAGAAAAGATGAAGCACTGTGGTGAAAAGTGGAAAAGTGTCCTCATTCAGTTTAAAGTGAGGGTATAAGTTCTGGTCCTAACTCTCAGAAGGGGGTGCTGTTACCTCATCTGATTCCTTTGTGTTTTATATGTATATCTCTATGTTTATAGGCATATGTACATATATGAAAACCCATGGGGATTTTAAAAGCAAGCCAAAACATTTGTGTCCTCTTATATTCTACTCTAGCTTAACTTTTTCAGAACACATCTAAAGAAGTTGCTGCTTTTGTTTTGACGACTAACCAGTGCAGCATGCTAAAATAAAATAAAATAAAATAAAATCATTAGATTTACAGCAATATGTGTTTCTTTTGAAAAGTATGAATATCCACAAAAAAAAAAAAGGGAATAAAAGGCACATAAAAATTGGTTTTTTTCAGACAGTACTTGGAAAACAATCTACTATATTCAGGAGGTGAAAAGAATGTATCAAAGTAAGTGAATATCAATGAAAAAGCACAGATTGGAAGCAATCTCTTTTACTAAGAAAAATATATGATATTTTGTATTATAAAATCCGGAAATAAAAACCTGTGCATAATGTTGCTGCATTGCTGCTACTTTTTTTTTTTTTTTTTTTTTTTTTTTTTAACTCCAGAGATTCTCTGATTATTAAAGCTGACTTGTTTGCTCCTCACTCCTCACTTACTTAATTTACACCTGTATAAATAAACAAATAAATAAATAGTTGTGTATGTCCACCTTGGGCACATTGCCACTGAATGTGTCTTGTGGCTGACTTTCTTCTTTTATTTCCTGACACCTGCCCAAACCTGTAAGCACTCAAAGATATGCTTCATCTGTCCACTACCAAAACCCTGTTTTGGACAAGGATTCCTAGAACAGGAATCTCTCTCCATTGCAATCCAAAGGAATGGCCAAGCTCATGTGCTCAATGCCTCAGTTGGACTGAATACAACAAACAGTAAAAGCGATGCTTTTTTCCAAGCGTCCTGCAAAGTTAACCTAGTATCTTTGGCAGGTAGTAGAGCTCACCAGTAGATTTCCATTACAGTCCATTAGGAAACTCTACTCTGCTTGTTGATTGAATGTACCCGATGACTTAACTGACTGCCTTTCACACAGGAATTCTCAAAGTAGCACCTACTTTAAATAGGGACTTTCTTTTGTGGATGTTTGGCTAATGGCGCTGAAATGATGTAAAAACACAAATCCTTGGTTTCCTGAGGACTGCCCATTCTAATTTTCTTACACTTTGTCTCCATAGTGGCGATTTCAATGCCTGACTGCAAGAGAGGGGATATGAAGGCTCGTCATAACACAACATCATCATGACAATAACCCTGGTCTCAGCTGAAGTTTGGATGTAGAAGGAATTCAATGTGGAACTTCAGTAGCTGCTCTCTGTAAGCATTTCCCAAGCACTTGGAGCCCTGTGAATTTTTCCTGGTGACACAAGAGAACTGTGTTTGTTAGGGTCTTAGATGCCTGCCTTAGGGTGAGATGAAGTGCCTCTGAAGATGCATGTTTCTTTCCAATGAGATAAAGGAACCCCGGCTTCAGAACAAGACATCTGAATTTAAAATGCTAAAACATGAATCCCAACTGAGATCCCTGGGAAGTCAGTCTGGCAAGGTTCAAGTGATTTTTACTGTAATTGTCTAGTCACAGAGAACTGGATAGCATTACATTGTCTATTCCTTTTTTTTTTTCTTTTTCATGTTTCCGAAGTGACTTTATAACCTCTTCTTGTTGAAGCTAAGCTAGGACAATAACCACACACAGCTTATATATACATTTAAAGTAACACTTGAGAGTAAGCAAGGGACTACTGACATATTTACTGTTAAGCACATGGCTAAATTTCTGAAAAGATGAAACTTGAGGGGATTAGCTTATATGCTTAGGCAGTAAACTGATTTCTTAATGTATGGAGTATGCTAGGGATTCTGGACATGCCTAACAATGCAGAGAGTGAACAAAAAATAGACTTCTTCAAAGACACAGCATCTAGAGAGAGCCAAAGGCAGATGTCACTTCATCAACTCCTTGAAGCCCCTTATGGAAGAAGTGCGGTTTTGAGAACACAAGTATTGTTAGATAGCATTCAGAATAGTTGCAGGAAGACTGGCAAGGAATAAAGACCAGGCATTCAGTTTGATGGCTTTATATTTGTACTTTGTAAAAATGTATTTTGAAAAGCAAGGAGTTTGGTTATTAGGATCTAACTTAATAATGTTTGTAACAATCTCATCTAGAATTGTCCACTATCAAGATTTTAGTGATTTGTTGTAGCCAACAATGACCTTGCTTGCACTCTGTGCTTGTAATAATCTTCTAATTACTAGAGCTCAAAATCTCTGGGAGTAGTTTTAGAAATGTCCTGGTCTACTGTCTAGAAGAATCACTCCATTTTGCATAACTGAACACGAACGACCAGAGGAGTGGGGTTAGGATGCATGTTCTGGAGGCATCTCTAGGTGCTAGAGGGTCACTGCTGTTCAGGTGGTCGTCATCCTTGGAAGACGCTGCGTGTGGAATCCCTTTCTGGTGTGGTGATATGAAGGTTCACTTTCTGTCCTCATGTCCAGGGTCTGGATACTTTTTCCTGGCACTCAGAGCTGAGTGAAGCTAAGGCTTGCTCCTATCCTGCAGCTACACAAGGGCAAGGGCTGAGGTGCCAGCTGGAGCATGTGACCTGAGCGCAGTCTCCCATGCTCTGAGAGGTGCTAGGCCAGGTCTTGACTCCCAAAATAAGCAAGCAAAGCTAATAAAGTGGATATGTAGCAAAATCAGTGTGAAGCAGACAGTGTCATTGCCTTCTATCGGAATAATGCCAGCAGACAGAAGGAACTAAACCTGCACATCTGAGTGGGGAGAACTTCTCATTACCAAAAGCATTTGAGAGGTGCAGGAATAAAGCCCTAATGATGCCACTGATAGCTTTTTTTGCAAGAGAAGTAGATCAGTCTATGTTAGAGAAGACTGATATAAATCCCCACAAGAATTTGAGTGAAAAACAATGATGCCATTTTAGATTTTTGCCCCATTTTAGACCTGTGTCATGGTCCTGGGCATAAACATCTTGTTCGTTTGGTACAGGTCACGCAGCTCAATGAATAAAGGTAGCACAGCATCTTTTTCCTCTTCGCCATCCATTTGTACTCTCCCTGGCATCAGCTGCAGCACACATTGCTGTGTGCATATAATCACATACCGGGGGGGTCATTGAGTCCCTCCATGTCTGACACAACTACAAGGCTGAGTTCTCCAGTACACGTGGATAAAACCATGCTAAAATACAGACCATGAGATTCAGTATAAAGTGATTTCAGATGTCTCCCAGCACTGCGCTGGTGTACAAACAGCTGCAATTGGAAATTCTAAGCTACAGAAAATGGGAGATGGTAACCTCTTGTGCACAGGATTTAAAACTATGGGATCATTGACCTCAAATGGTTTACGTAGCCTGGGAAATCGAGAGTTAAGCAGCTTGCAAAGCTACAAAAGCCAGCCACTAGTCTGGAGAATAGGAGCCTTCTTCTAGTTTTCCTGCTGATATTCAATGTTGTTTCAATCAAAGTACAGGTAGCACTTGAAGAATGACAGATCTTGTGAGCTTTATATACCAGAATAATGAGATTATGCTTCATGACCCTGCTGCATTTGACTTTTACATTAGAGAATATGATTCAGGAATTCATTTGAACAATCCACAAAAATAAAATGAAAAGACTTGGAAAAAAAAAAATGCTGGTTTCTTATTAATTGTACATTGTAACTGACTCATGGGAGAGGAAGAATCATAATGAAGAAAATCAGAAATAAAAGAGACCCACAATGCTCATGTGAATCGGTACTGAAAAATTACAAAAATATCATGAAAAGCATAGAAAACCATATTTCTCTTACTAGATTTATTCTTATAATATTATCACATTTAAAAAAATACAATTTTAGAAAAAAAAAAAATGAACTATAGCTTTTTGCAGTGATAGGCGACAGGTCAGAAAAGCATTTCAGAATAATTTTACACCTTTTAACCTTAAAAAATACTTTGCTGACAATTGAGAAAGGGCCTTAAAAGAAGCGCTGATAGGCATTCTCACAGCAGGGTTGCCATGTCCCATCACATAGCAGAGGGTTTCTGCATAATGTATCCTGTAATAAGAAGTGTACTGCAAATCACAAGGCTTGAGTAGCAGTTTTAAGAAAGTAATCCTTGGCATGAGCTGCTATTAGTGATGACACTGGAAGTTTGTTACGGAAAACTCTTTAGAAGGCACAAAGAAGGTAAACTGTCTCAAATCTCGATTTGAGCCTTGAAAGAACTAGTTTGTCATAGAAATTTGTCTGCATTTGAATATAGATTTAGTGGTCTCTGTCTCTTCATTTTTGCTTATGCTTGGACAGCCCTGTTGAACGAAAAGCACAGAGTTTGGCTAAATGAAGGTCACTTCTCTCTCATTCTGTGCTGCAAATGGCAATTGTTCAGAAAGTGTTTTAACAGTTACCGGTATTAATTATGAGTGCTAATACAATTAGTGATTGCTGAGAGTCCCAGTGTTGCAAAGCCTTTACAAATGGGGTAAAAACTTGGGGGGGGGGGGAAATCCAGTATAACAAAGAGAAAATCAGCCCCTCAAAGCACAGCAAGCTACATTCACGTTTTAATAGGTAGGCTAATCAAAATGGGATGTGAATCTAGAAGAAACCTTCTGTTGAAATTAATTTTATTTTTGTCTGGAAATGTAAATAAAAGAAAACGTGAAGGGGCCATTTCCAGACAAGTTCTTTTCAGTGTTAATGATGCAAATCAGTGAAGTTTCTCAGTCCCTGAGGGATCTTTTTGTCTTTCTCATTTCCATAAGAATGATTTTTAGGTGATTAAAATAAAAATCTAATGGAAATAAAAATTCTTTATACTTTTCTCACAATACAATTTAGTTGGTATCTGGGAGAAAAGGAAAAAAAAAGAAAAAGGAAAAAAAAAAAAAAAGAGCAGAGCTGTAATTGACTTTAGCTCTATAACAAACCTTCCTAAAAGAGGATTGGTCATAAAATAGTTTTATATTTCGAATGGAGACATTTTGGTTGCCTTCAGTAGTATATGAGAGAAGTTGCAGCCATCTGAAAGCTTGATGTTTCAGTGCATCCCAAGTGACAGGGAATGAAATGTGTCATTGTGCTGTTTTCTAAGTGAGCAGTATCAGAAAGGGACATCCATACATATGAATTAAAACTTTGGCTTATGATGTTTTTGACAAAGGACTTTTTTCAGAGCTAGATTCTTGTAGGATTGATACTGAAATCCTGAAGGAGTGCTGGTCATTTGAAATGACTCTTAATGCCATCCTTCTTCCACAAATAAACGACTATTGTGACAGTTAAAAGGTATCGGTATTTGCTATAAACTATTTGCTATAAATTGTTCAGGGCTCAGCAAAAAGCAGCATCACATAGCGACAGGACTGGAAATGACCCCAGCCTGGAGCTGAATTAGTCCCCATGGGATCCTCTTCTGCTGCCAATGAGCCTACATGGAGACTCACATTGTCCCAGGTCTGTGTTGCAGGGGAACAGAGTACTTTTCGGTATTGACTTGCTGTTTCCCATCTGACGCAATACACAGCAAGGTCACTGTCTCCCAGCTCTTCTCCAATTCCTCACTGGATCATTCAGAGGGTGGTGATGCACTGGAACACGTTGCCCAAGGAGGTTGTGGATGCCCCATCCCTGGAGGCATTCAAGGCCAGGCTGAATGTGGCTCTGGGCAGCCTGATCTGGTGGTTGGTGACCCTGCACATAGCAGGAAGGTTGAAACTAGATGATCATTGTGGTCCTTTTCAACCCAGGCCATTCTATGATCCTATGATTCTATGATCCTCCAGACACTGAGATCTCTTCACACTCCTACCGGAGTCATAGCTGGTGGGCAGTGGAAAAGATGAAATAGGATCATATAATGGAACAAAGCAGGCTGTAGCACTTGGCTTCTCTTAGGGAAGACTTCCCTTAGCTTCTACTCCAAGATTGTATCAAGATCCTTTTCACGTGAATTTCAGGACTCAGCAAAGTGAAAAGATGAGCTGTTTGCCAAATTACTCCTCTTGGGGCAGATAAGCAAGTGGCCTGAGATCTCTAAGAGCAAAATGGGAGAATTCCACATATGGCAATATTTTTCCAGTGCAGGACTTACTACTTTGGAGGTAGGCATCTAAAAAGATTTTGTATTCTTCCTCTTGGGCCATCCTTTCTCTGCAAATTTTCATAGAATCATAGAATCATTGAGGTTGGAAAAGACCTCTCAGACCATCTAGTCCAACTCCCCCACCATGCCCACTGACCATGTCCCTCAGTGCCATATACACACAGTTCTTGAACACTTCCAGGGACAGTGATTCCACCACCTCCCTGGGCAGCCTGTGCCACTGCATCGCTACTCTTTGTGAGAAGAAATTTTACCTGATATCCAACCTGATGCTGTATCCCCCAGAGAAACAACACGGGCTGGGATAGCTGTAACGAGATGTGCAATAGTGTTGCTTTGGAAGTGTTGAGAAAGAACATCCAGAACTATGAAATTTTCTACCACAGCTTGCTAGAATGGCTAGAATGAGGACTCACATTCATTAGTACACTCATTGGTAAGGACTGTGAAAAGTTTCGCTTCTTGTCCTAGAAAATAAGCCAAAGACAGACAGCACTGCCTAGATTTCAGTAGAGAACACAAAGAAGAAGGATAACGTAGTTCCCAGGTGCTCCCTGAGCTCCTGTTACTGCTGTTTCTCTCACTCTGGTGTTGCCTGGTGTGTGACATTTCCTTAGCACAGCCTTTCATGGAGGGAACTGGATGCACGTCGTACCTTCATTATGGTTCTAACAAGGATTTTGACTTCCTATGGAAAAAAATAAAATAATAATAATAAAAAAATAGGTGGTGGACCAACAGTGGGGCTGCTCTTTGTTTCTGTTTGCAAAATTCAAGTTTCGGGTCTGCACTTCACCTTCTTCCACCATTGGCACCTGCACCTAAACCTCCCAACCCAACACCTGGCGTGAAAAACCACCCGTGGCACTAAAAGCCACCGCATACCTAGGGGCGCCTGAAAAAGTTGGCGTTGGGAAAGCCTCCCCTCTGCCTTCTCCCTCCCCCCGGAGCCCGCTTTGTCCCCCGGCGACGAGGCATAAAGGCGTGAGGCCGGCCCTGCCAGGCGGCCCGGCGGGCTGATGTCAGAATATTTGCGGGGGAAGAAAGCGGGGCGGCAGCGGTCGGGGCAGCTCGGCCGTCCGCCCCACCCCGACATTCTTCGGGGCCGGTTCCCACAGGCGCGGAGCGGCACCGGGGGTCAGAGTGGCCGAGCACAAAGGGAGACCCCCCGCTGCCGGGGCCAGCGTGCTGGGCTGTCACCGCCGCTAATTCATGGCTTCACCTTTAATCTCGCAGATCCATTATAGGTTAAAAAGAGACCCATTTTACAGCTGACAAGATTGAAGGGAGCGCAACCCAGGAACCGGGGGGGGGGGGGGAAGGGGGGAGAAAAAAAAACGGGGGGGGGGGGGGGAATTTGGGAGCGGGTTGGGAGAGGAGTAGAGAGAGAAATAACCCCAGCTAAAGTTTGTACAATTAGAACCCATCTGCTAAAAGTAGACTTTGTGCTTTTGGCTTCTCCTTTCCCTGCGCTGCGAGGATGTGTGTTGTAAGAGGTAAGCGCAGCCGGCTCAGAAGTGGGGTGCGGGGCCAGGGAGAAAGGAGCGGGGAGGAGAGGGAGGCAGGAAAGAGGAGCGAAAGGACAGCGAGGATGGTTTGAGGAGCAGGGCTGCACCGTGGGAAGGTTGGAGTCATCCAGTGGCTCAGCGTTGCTTCAGCGAGGGTTTGATGAGGTCATCGTGGGGAAATGACTAAGAAGCATATGAAAGGTTGATGTCGAAGATAAACTGATCAAATCCGCATTGATGCAGCAGAGTAGTAAGTATACATGTGTGACACTTGCAGCACGTTTGTGATGACGCAGTCCTAAATGAATTCTTAGAAATCATTGGAACTGCTGTGCTGCAAACAGTGGCTGAACTCTCCAGAAGTAATGCTGCTTTTTATTTTTATTACTAGGGTATCCGCTGTCCATTTGTCCATTAGCAAAGATTTGTGTGTTGTCAGTATGGAGCTACTAAAGTCCATGTTCTCAATGAATTTTTGGGAAAAAAATAAAAGCAAATGGGAAAGAAAAAAGTATGCTCTATCTTCAAAAAGATCAGAGGGGAGGTGATTTGCCACAGAGCTGTGTAGTACTCGCTAGATATCTTTCAGCATTCAGTAAAAAATTCAATATTCTTGCAACTCATGGCTCTGTTCTACACAAATGAGGGTACTGTGTACAGTGCCAACTCAAGATGCTGGAGCACGATCCTTGTTTTTCTGCTTTCTGTATCTTTGACATAAATCTGTTACCCCAGGATCAATTTGCCCACTGGCCTGGTCTGTCCTTCCTCCCACTGTCCTGGAGCCAAGAAGGAGATTGGTGAATTGTCCCCCTTTTTGCCATCCGAACTGCTGAAGCTGCAGCTGTTAGAATTTTTGCAATGTAAGTATGTCAGTGTCCACAGCCAGATGTGCAAAGTTTTTGCACCTGCTACCACACCATATCCCTAACTCTCTCCTCCCTGCTTCTCTCCCTGCAGAGGAGCTCTGCGCTGTGACTGCCCCTCTGCTGTCAGGTGAGGCTGGAGGGTGATCACAAGGAGGGAAAGGGCCACCTGAAACTTGCAGAAGTTTAGAGGCGTCTGAAATTCCTGGGTGCAGTCTGTATCAGAGACCGGCTGCCTGCCTCTTTTGTGGGAGGATATAAGAGAGAACGGAGACCTTTGCGTGAAAAACTTCCGTCAGCTGAAGTCAGCGATTAAAGTCCTATAGAAAAGAGCCTCAAACCAAACCAAAACTTGATTTCCTAAGAGTGACACTGCCTGCAAATGGAGGCAGGCTGAGGTCCGCAACTGGCTGGCACTTTGGACGCGTTCTGCTTACTTTAGTCACACAAAATGACGTATTGATGTAAGCTTCCAGGATCTAAACAGGCAGCCCTTTCATAGGCAAAAGCCCTAATGAAGTCACTGGCAAGCAGCCTTGCTGGCCTAGGGCCTGCAGGCTGTTTCCCCAGTCAATACACTGGACCTAATCTTATAACTCTTGAGCATCGAACTCCATGTGTATTTTCCTCAAGTATTTGTTCTCTTTCTGCAAAAGTGCAAGATTTGTGTGCTGGGGAGAGTGGTGTCAGTGAGCAGCTGCTTTTCCTTCAGCGTGAGTTGTTTGGGATGTAGACTACATTTGCTACTGGTTGGGCAAAACCAAACCGCAAAGATGAGGTGTGGAAAGGCAAGAACATGGACTGACAAATAAAAATCTCCTTTTGTAAGTGCACACTTGAACACAAAGCAAAACAGAGTTAAAAGCAGAAGTTACAGAGTTTCATGTTGAGAAAACATACATTTTTACCTAGTAAGTTTCAGGCTGCTTTTAATTTAGTGGAACACATTAATTGATCTTGCAGTTCTACTGCAGTCAATGGAGCTGTCATAGTGAAGAGTTAGTGCAAGAACAATCCATCCAGTTTCTCAATAATCAGTTGAATTTGTTTTTCTCGTTTCTGAGAGTTTTAGAAATATAAACTGGAATGGCAGCATCGTTTATTTCTATGGCTCCAAAGCTGTCATCAAACATGGCATTTACGTGCAAAAATCCAGGGGATGCTTTATTTTAGGTGAGTAACCTGCTGTCAACGGTTTATGGGCTGGTCCGGCCCAGTTCCGTGACCAGCAGGGCGGAGGGATCTGCGGATCCGCGCCTCTGGGAAAGGGGAAGCAGGGGACCCCAAAATACTTGAAAACAACAGCACTGATCTGAGGTGAAACAAATGATTTTACTAAATATAGTATTAGTAAAATACAATGAGAGAGAGAGAGAGAGAGAGAGAGAGAGTCTGTTTGAATTGTATAGACCTCACCACAATGCTGGGGTGAGAAGTGCAGTCCAGTTGAGTGACTGAAGTACAGACGGCGAAGCGCAGGCGGCGAAGCGCAGATAGCGAAGAGCAGGCGAAGAAGAAGGATCAGGTGACCTTGCTTGGAGTTATATCCCCTTGCTGACCTCAAAGTCTCCTGGGGAAAAGTAGTTCTTCTCCGACGGACGAACATTCGGCAGATATCAAACCCCACCCCCAATGCATTACATGATGTTATGGTGTGGAATACTGATGACCAAAAATCATAAAACCATGACACCTGCAGGCCTTCTTTTCCCAAATTTCTAAATAAAGTTTTGCCATGACAAATATGATGCTCCTGCAAAAAAGAAAAATAAGCTTTTATAGTTGAAAATTTTCTGTCTACTTCTCCACACTCCCCAGAAAATGATAGAATAAATACAATTCTGCTAACTGAGCTAAAATTTACTATTTCTCTTTCTTTCTTTCCTCTTTCTTTTATTTTCTTCCTTTCTTCCTTCCTTCCTTCCTTCCTTCCTTCCTTCCTTCCTTCCTTCCTTCCTTCCTTCCTTCCTTCCTTCCTTCCTTCCTTCCTTCCTTCCTTCCTTCCTTCCTTCCTTCCTTCCTTCCTTCCTTCCTTCCTTCCTTCCTTCCTTCCTTCCCTCCTTCTAAGAAAAAAAAAACAAAGAAAACTCTGCCTCTGACTGTCTCAACCTGTGATTCCTTCAGATCCAGACTAAGACCAAAGGTGGGCTCACATCTCAGCCTGACACAGAACTGGAAATGCAGCACCTTGGATGCATATGCACTTTGACAGGGAATGGTAACACTGTGAAAAATGCCACAAGTAGGTCCTGAAGGTACCATGAAACGATGCTCTAAAGGAGGAATGGGTCATCTTTTTACAGGCTGGATATCCTGCACAAATTTCAACAGAGGCTGTGGTTTTGTGAGTGAGAATTTTTGAGTCTCAAGTGCAGGCAGTGAAATCATTCCTGCTTGCCATGTAACTGACCTGGGGCAATGAGCACATGGTGACCATGATCTTCCAAGGTCCAGAGTCAGCAGAGTGGCTGCATCAGAGGAGTGGCGTGTTTCCTGCCTCATGGGCTGAACCATGTATTGAGGCTGTGTGTGTACACAAGGCAAGCGTGCCCATCTGAGGGTGAAGGTTGCTTGAGGGATGTGCAGGAAAGAAGTTGTTGCGTTGCGGGGAGTTCACCTGTGTTCGGCTTGAGTTTAAATAGACTTCAGAGCAGTCTCCCCTGAAAAGCATGAAAGAAATCAAACATGGAATATATCTGCTGATGAAACTTACATAGCTGGTACTTTTTGTGGCTCCTTTCAGCACAGGTGTGCTCCATCACTTCAGTATTTAGTCAAAATTATATTCTTTTCTGAGGTTAGCTCCCTTTAAAGAAATGTTCCAAACATTCTGCAGTGCAAATTGTATTCCAGTTCTTCTCTATCCTCTTCCTGCTATACATATGTTCCTCTGTTCCAGCAGTCTCTCCTTTGCATATGTTTCCTAGGATCTCCTACCCCTGTCCCAGCCTGGCTGATGTCTCTGACTCCCTTGCAGCTGAGCTGTAATGGAAATAACAGCTTTGCTTAGAAGAATTCAAAACCATTGTGGTTGAAGTCTTCCTGGATGAGGAAGAAGGAGCACGTAACCTCTTGTTACTTGTGAGCTATTTGCAGCTGTAGGTCAAGGAGTTTGCATAGCACCTGCCTAGCAAGCTCTTCACATGCTGGAGGAAGCAATTCTGTGGTGCAGAGTCAGAAGCTCTTAACAGTGAAGCAAAGGACAGATGTGATACTTCCATGCACCTGTAAGAATGTCACATGTGAAATCATCCTAGTTTTTGCTAAGCCAGTGGCAGAGCTGCAGAGATTAGTTATCTGGGTTTGACAAGGCAGCAAACAGTTTGCTACAGCTCTGAGAAACAAGGTGATAACACAGTGCCATAATTTCTGTTTAAATATGCTTCTAAATTGCTCTTGCATTGCATGGAATCAAAAAATAGCTTGGATTGGAAGGGACCTTGAAGCCCATCCAGTTCCCACCTCCTGCCATGAGCAGGATTGCCACCCCCAAGATCAGGCTGTGTTTCTCTGACAACATGCAGGAAGAAAAATATTTCAACTTATTACATTAAAATAAAACAAGCAAACAAGTTTCTAGTCCCCACTAACAGCACTGGAACAAATACAGTTGCATCAAGTCTTCCTCTGTGTCAAGATCTTTCTCCATCTTAAGGCCAAAGATGCATCTAAGCATAACCTATAAGCTAAAGAGGAAACATAAGCAAGGAACTGACATGTCATCCTCAATTTCCCACTCTCTCCAGATTGTTTCTGTCCATCCCGTGCTCTTCAAATGGCAGTGCAGAGCCCATATGCCGCAGCGTCGAGGCAAAGCTCCCAGCACAGCATCTGCTCAGGAGGCGGTTGGTGTGTCAGCTTTGGGGTGGCTGTGGCTTTTGTCATGTATTTGGGACTGGTGATGGGACTGCCCTGTCACCCCGCAAGCCACTTTCTCTTGACTCCCCTCGGATTCCAAGGAATTGGCCAGTTTGTGTTTGTCAGTGCACTCCCGCTTAAATCCCTCATGAGATCTCTATACAGGGCCCCTTTATGGTAAAATAATGAGAATTTCTTAATGCCTGCGTGTGTGTTTTTGGCAGAAACATGTGGGTTTACTTTAAAGCGGACCACGGCCTAGTAGGTATAGGTCACTGTGTACTGGGATTTCGTTCCCAGAAAACTCTTGAATGCTCTTTGAAAAGGCCCCTTTTTTTTCCTTGCTCATGAGTGTACCAGCCACTTCTTGATGAATAGGATCCATAATGCCCGGAGATATTTGAAATCAAGCATATGGTCCATTGAATATGCATGTAAGCAGGCAGGGAGGGAGCTCGTGTGTGACATTGGCAAAGCGTGTCTGGAAGTTCAGCAGAGCAGAAGTCGAAATGAGCATTTCAGCATGCTTTGGGAAACATAACTTTCTGTTTCCTCTGGTAAACTAGGTAATAGAACACAGTCAAAAGCATGGCTGGGGGTTTTAACAACTCGTATATTTGGTTATAAACAGAATTATGCCATTTTGCTTCTTTTGTAAGATACTTATTTTTACAATAAAAATATGAAGAACATCAAATCTTAAGTTGTTAAAAAATGCGTATAGATAACTTCTTCAACTGAGAAATGGTCAGTTCTTCACTAGGAGAGAGTCTCAGATGACTTCTTCGCATTTAAATGAAAAGAGTGCTTGGAGATTGTGCATTCTGCTAAGCTTTCCTTACGAGTGGGTAGAGAGAAAGGGAGTTGGGGCTGAATAGGAGCGATTGGGCATGAAGTAGTAACTATGAGGTCCTGGAGGCAAGAGAACAAGAGAGGGAAAGGAAGAAAAAAGAGAAGAGAAGCCAGCAGAAAGGCAAGGAGGAGGAGGGGGAAGGCAGGATACGTGGCAGTTATTTAGTAGGTGCCAGAGAAAACCGTGATGTGTGTGTGTGTGTGCTTGAGAAGAGAGAATCCTGACACACAGATACTGAGCCAGAAACCACGAAGCCAGAAACCATGGGAGTAATCCTGGGGAAAATGCTGCATGTCTAAGATTTCAATTTTGCTTTTGGATTTTCGTATATCATTGCCACAGCAGAATTTTTCCACACGGCAAAATGTAAATTAATCTCTTCATTACAAGCCTGGTTTATGGTTTATTTACTTTATGGGCGAAGAGAATATATTGCACTGCATTCGTTTCCTATGGTTCTTGAAAATTCTAGGTACTTTAAGAATCAGAAAAAGCATTAAAGGAATCCCCCCACACACTGTGTGCACACTGTAACAGGGTGAGCACAGCATTGAGTGCACTGCTATCAATATTCCTTTCCACAGGAAATGCCTTCTGATTGTAGTAGAGGGAGAGGGTGTGGGCGGGAAGAAGGATGCTTTGTTACGGTAGATAACAGCTCTGAATAAATAAAATAAAACTGACCCCTCGTAGTTCGAAACCAAATCCTGCAGGAGTAACATTTGGTGCGCGTGAGTTTCTGTCTGTCTGTGAAAAATATGCATGGGAAAACACATTCTGACATAAACTCAGCTTCAAAATAAACACAGATCTGAAAGAAAACCCTGAGGAAAATTCCTGGATGCCCTGCTGCCTGCCTATGGCAAGACTGACCCTGCAGGTCTCCCTCAGCATTCACCTGCTTCTTGGGCCACAACTCTAAGATGAAGAGAAGAAAGACAATTCCTCCCTACATCATCTTTTTTGTCTCTGTCAAGTAAGTATTTTCAATAGTGTACTTGCAAAAATAGTTCTTCCCACTCAAGAATTTCTTCTTTGTGCACACTGAAGTCAGCACAAAGTCAGACTGGTCAATCTGATATGACCAGACCTTGCCATGTGTTCTGGGGAGTGATCCTGGATGTACAAGATGCTTACATAAAACAAGGTCACCTGCTTTTACATGTTCTTTTTGACATATGGTGAGGGAACTGAGCTATGTTGTTTTAAAAATAAGTATAAACAGACTAAAATGGTTAACTCTTCCTAGATATCTTTGTAACAGACTGGAGATGACCCTCTGGATGAATTTCTCATTAGCAGTGGTTTGTTATTAGGAGATTACACAGTAAAATGAAGCCAAGTGCATTCAATTCTCGACCCACTTGAATATACCAAAAAGAAAATCAGCCTTTAGTCAAGTTTCTTGTTTGTATATGTGTTAAATAACTTTAAATGCTGTGCCTTTGTTGTTTGGGAAACTGGAAGAAGGCCTGCCCTGGGATAGTTGTGTGTGGGATACAGTGGAGTGCCCATCCACTTCTCAAAGCAGTGCAGCAATCCCTACAGGGACTGTGCAAATCTAATGAATATCTCCAAGAGCAGTGATCTTATGCCTAAAATTGAGAGTTACAAGTCTCTAACCACACATTAGAAAAGTGGATATAAAGGAAAATGCATCTAGATTCAGGGTACTAGTACACAGTAAATTCAGAAGGAAGAAGTACCTTGGGTATGTTTATATCCAAATCCACTTGCTGCAGTCCTCTACCCAAACAAATCAAGTCCAAGTGAAATATCGTGGTCAGAATCTGGTAATATTCAGAGTGTTTTCTGGATTCCTGATCATTGTGGATCTTACCTCATTGCACACAGAAATGGTCCACCAGGCTCCGTGCAAGAACAAGCAAGAGCACTGGGTGCAAGCTGAGGGAAGGAGGGATGGAAAACACTTGGAGGAGACTTATGCTGAAGGATGCAGTTCTCTATAAATAGGCTTCTAGGTGGTCAGGCACTGGAATGGGCTGCCAAGGGAGGTGGTGGAGTCACCGACCCCGGGGGTTTTCAAGGAAAGACTGGATGTTGTGTTGAGGGACATGGTTTAGTAGGAGCTATTGGGAATAGGTGAACGGTTGGACTGGATGATCTTTTAGGTCTTTTCCAACCTTGGTGATTCTATGATTCTATGATTCTGGAGTGATAGGAGTGACAGCATCCATGAACACTAAACTCATGCAGAAATGGTAATTTTTCTTAGCAGATTGGGGGAAGTGTCTGCATCACCCAACTACAGAAAGTCACAATGTGCAGCTAACACTCTTGCGGATAAAAAGATAGAGCCCACTGAATCGTTGCCTTAATTAAATTAATGAAGATTAAGAATAGTAGGTGTATCTATAGAAGACATGTCCCACATTCTGATAACATCCTTTGTATTGCATACATGTTGCTAATTCTTGTTTGCTTTTTTCTTCACTGTGCATTTATTTTCAATGAGTGCTTTTACCCGTTTCCACCTGTTTTACATTAGTTGTTGTGCAACTGATGTACACATTGCAACACCTTGTCTGGATGCTTCAAGTCCTGGCAGGCAGCAGAGGGAACATGCACAGCTCAAGGAACAGTGCAAGCCCATAAGCAGACATCAGAGATGCCACTCAGGTAAGGGTGGCAAAGTCAAGATGACTTATGCTCCCAGCATGCTTTAAAAGAAAATTAAAAGTTTTCCAGGTCTACAGGATGCATAATTATTGATGTATGGTAAAAAAAAAAGACCTAGCACAACCTAGGAGACTGTAAGTTGTTCCAAAAGTAATACCTCCTATTTATTTCTATGGAAACAACAAGTACAAAGACCACAATCACACTATTTGATCAAGCAAATTCTCAGCACTATTTTTTAAAAAGCACTATTTTTGAATATAGTCACTGTTATTAGCTGATTCTCAAGGGTGAGCTGATCAAGACTCTTCATTTTCTGGTGTGACAGCTGTGCATGGCTGTTTGGAACATGGCTTGTCTTTTATATCACCGTCGCCACTGCTGAAACACACCACCCACTGCCTCGCTGTGCTCACATCCACTGTTTCATCTCCATAAACGTTTGGCAAGCATCAACAAATGTCAGTGGATTCCATTTTTTCTTCACGGAGGAATTAAATTCCACACCTTTTCTTCACGAGCCATGTCAGATGCCATTGCGTCACACTGCCCTTCTGCTACCAGCAGTCACTTGGCAACAAAATGTAACAGAACAGTTGTGGGAAGGTTCAACATCTACTGCCATACCACCAACATCCACCTCTGACACCATGGGCCAACAAGAGGCATTACTTTTGGAGCAGCCCTTGTATTTAAAAAACAGGTGAAGTACAAAATGAATGAACAGAATCAACTTCTAGTGACAAGATATGATATATTTTGTGGGCTTACTGATGGTGAAAATTGTGCCTCTGCTTTTCCCTCGTTAGGTCTTCGCGTTCTTCCTGAAGATTTGATAAAAGTTACACGATTGCAGAAATCATGTCTTAGGCACTGGGCAAATAAATGGGGCTGGCTGGATGCCTGGCCAGCCGCCTTATGGCAACAGCTATGTTCTACAGTGGAGGAAGACACAGGAAGGCTGAAACTGCAGTGGTGTCTCTGAGTTTGTCCCTTCTCTACTTTGCCATTCCTGTATCCTCACAAACCTCTTTATCCCTGCCATCATGTGGAATATGCTTCAGAAGAGTTAGTATTTGTGTTATCCTGAGGCTCTAACCACCCAAAGCCCTCCCCATCGCTGAGTTCTATTGCCCACTTTCTGGGTGAAGTAGAGCACTACAAATGAAGCATCCATAATGGAACAAATTTTTTGCACTACAAATGAAGCACCCATAAGGACCAAAATCAAGGTGAGATTTTCCAGGAAAGAACATGCTTCTCATGTGCAGGAATGAGCACAGAGGCTTTTGTTGCGTGAGATAATTTTTCTTGGAACATGCTGTAGAGTCAAGGCTGATACCTCTCCATACTGGTGCTGGATTTCCACTAATTTTGCATCAGACGTCCTCTGAATTCCCCGTTGGAGCTGTTTGGTAGCATTTAAAGGGATGACATTTTTGTAATTATCTAATTATTGTTCCAGGTTTTAACCCGTGCTTGTTAACCCCTCATTTCAGTGAAGGTGTAATCCCATACTATTGAATTTGGATAAAAAGTGATCGATTGAGAACAAACATTATTTCCCCAGAAAAGACTTTGGAGTAAACATTGTTAGCCTAATTTTAGTTGTTCTGGTTTGAAAATATAGACCCAAGTGTAGATCTGAGCATTTTTATTAGAGTGAAAACATTTGAAAGTGACATAGCTGTGAGTCTCCATCAGATTTATTATGTTGGCTCAGAAATTTCATTGAATATCTCTTTCTCCAGTGAATTCTAGGAAAATTTTCTGTTAATTATCATCAATTTCTTTCTTCAATTCTGATTTTTGTATTTTTTCATCTTTAACAACTTTTCAGTTACTTATCCCTCAGCTGATGTTGTTTATGCTCTCTCCTTAATCACTCTGTGTTTCCTCCTGCTTTGTGAGGCACAGGAGTCCAACATTAATAAAATAAAATAAAATAAAATAAAATAAAATAAAATAAAATAAAATAAAATAAAATAAAATAGAATAAAATAAAATAAAATAAAACGGAAATTAAAAGGAAATTAAAAGGAAACTGAAGCCAATTTCAGGTTACTTTCTTCTTGTTCCTACTTTCTAGTTCTCTTCACCTTCACTATCAGCCATGAATACTGCACTTTCATTTAATTTTCAGCCATTGAATCATGATTATTTGAAGACCCAGGAACCCTGTGTTACTGGATTTAACTTAAGGGGTTATGCTGTTTTTATTGTTAGGCACCTGCTCAGGAAAGGGAACTTAGCTTAGCAGTTAAAGCATATGGGAGGAGGAGATAGGCCAGTATCTTGGATGGAGATATATATTTTGTACTCTCATGGTATGATGCACTTATGCTTTGCAGATGGCACTTCAGAATTTTTGCTCTGAAAACTAATTTTACCCAGCCACGCAGGTCTGCTGACACAAGCATGAGGATCATCAAGTTCTGTGCAGACACTCCCGTGTGCTGCAGATATCCTAGTTAGGAAATATTGTAAGCAGCACACCTGCATCTCGCTTGTTGCAGGAAGTAGGAAAAAAAAAAACCTCAGGAGAAAGGAAAATTCAGCTGGATGTAATCATTATCTTCATGTAATACTTAGTTGCTGTTTCTCCTAAAAGTTTATTATAGCGTACTTGTCAGGGCAAGCTTTGAGAAAACACACTGATTTTATGACAGCTGCAAAGGGAATCCTTCTAATTGATGGAGACCAAGCATTGCCTAGCAGCCTCCTGCGTACAGACATCAGTTCTCAGAGAAACTGCCTTAGTAGCATTTATAGCTCATGGTATTAACAGTGCCATCCCTTGAAACTTGCTTCTGCTCTGTCTCTGCCTCCCTGTCCACCAGAAAACATGCATGAATGTTACATGTGCACATGGATGGAAGGGTTGCTAAGAGAAGAAGAGGCCTGGGGAGGGGGCCTTGCTGCTGTCTACATCTCCCTGAAAGGAGACTATAGAAACATGTGGGTTAGCCTTTTCTCCCAGCTATCAGTGACAGGATGAGAGGTAATAGCCTTAAGTTGAGCCATGGGAGGTTCAGGTTAGATATTAAGGAAGAATTTCTTCTCAGGAGGAGTGGTGAGGCACTGGCACAGGCTGCCCAGGGAGGTGGGGGAGTCACTTATCCCTGGAGATGTCCAAGAACTGTGTGCACGTGGCACTGAGGGACGTGATTAGTGGGAATGGTGGGGATGGGATGGGGTGTAGACCAGATGGTCGCTGTGGCCTTTTGCAACCTTAAATGGTTCTATGGTTCTAGACATATTTGAGGTGTTGGATTTGGTGCAGATAATGAAACTGAAGATTGAGGAATGAGTACTTTCTAATGTCTGGCATAATTTGCATTACTTATAATCACTCCAGAATTTCTCTGAACTTAGTCCTGGGTGCTTTTTGTTAGATACTCTGCTGAACCAGTTTGGCAGAAAATGAAGTCATGCATGTTGAGCACAAACAGTTAAATTCTATTGTCTACCTACAACAGGAAAACTATAGCAGAAGTTGAAATCTGAATTGAAAACGAATCTGTCAAGCAATGAATACTGTCTTGGAGAAATGTGAAAATTACTGCCAGTTTATTGTGTATTCAGAGGCTTTTTCTTTTTTTATTCTTCGTTTGTTTGTTTGTTTTTTGAAAATGATACCAAATAATTATTTTTACAAGACCTCTGAGCGATTTTTTCCATGCTGGACTGAGACAAAGAAGCAGTTGCTGGCACTGCCAATAATAAATCTGCCTGCTAATCAAAGGACAACACGTTCATATATCTTCAGTGTAAGAGGTGGCTTCCAGAAGGCAACTTCATCTTGTTGCACCATTTCTGGGGTGCACACAAGACTCACGTATTTCTGACAGCATGTAAGTATGAAAAAGCACCTGCAGCCTGCAAATTAAATACCAAAACAGCAGAGACATACCATAATCCCATCGTACATTCAGACTTCTTGTGATCTAGCAAGTGATTACAGAAGGTGCTTCTTTACCTACAGCAGAAGTAACCCACATGCTGATTTTATAAGCAGATTTGAAAACTTAGAACAGAAAACTATCTGCCCTCTGAATTTATTTTACTCATTTTCTCTTACTTTTCCCTCTTTAGACTCCAGCTGACTGCCTGGGGTGCCTGCTTTAGGCTTTTTAACTACTGTAGCATCCCAAATCTTCACTGATTCCAACTGCTGCTGACAAACCCTGCACTTCCTTAGTCACTGGAGAGAAGTGGTGACCATGTCTGAGTGGAGATCTGACTAAGACCCAACAGTGCATTTTCTGTTTTCTCCAGAAGAAGGAAGAGTGAATAATTCTAAAGAATTGAGGGAAAAAAAAACAAGATCCTGTGGCCTTGGATCTTGTTTGCCATGGTTTAGGGAAACCATGGGAAGAAGACAAGAAGAGAGTCACAGATACTTTTTTCCAATTGGTTTTGTTTGCTTCAAAGATTGGACTGAGTTCTCTTCTTTATCGCTGTTGAGGGGCAGGAGAACTATGAGTACCTCTGCTCACTATCCTATTTCTCAAAGTATATCATATGCAGGAGCATCGCCAACGTAATTGTTCACAGCCATCTCTGAGAGTTCTTAGAAATGAAAAGCCAGTTCTGAAAGAGAAAGAGTTTATCTGTGCTGGCCTTGTCTCAAATAAGGCATCCACACGCTGTCTCTTAATGTTCAGTGCTAAGCATGCTCAGACACCAGATGATTCTGCACTGGGAGACAGGTTGTTTGCTAGAGGTAACAGCTCTCAGAGGTGAAGTAGGAAAGGTCTTCAAAACCATGGACAGTTTTTTATAAGTGACACATCTGAAAAAGAACAGCAAACTGAGGAAAGTTTTGAAATTTACCTTTGTCACAGTGATCTTTAGTGTTGCCATCATTAAGTATAAATTTGAATGTGTACATTCTGAGTCAATAACCCAGAGGTATAAAATATAATAACAAAAAAGCAGTTATGGAAAGCTCAGAGAAATCAAGGCATAAACAGAAGAGATGTGTTAGCAGGTGATTTAATAAAAAAGAAACTCTTGCTGAACTAACAAATCAAAGAGGCTCGTTTGTAAATTTATCCTCTAGCACAGTACTTATTTGTGATGTATGTCATGCACCTTTTTTGTATGGTCTCTTGAAATCACATCCTGTTTTATGACGTAAAACATAAACAAGAAAATGAAGAGGGAATGAGATATTATCAGAGCACTATGAACTCCAACATTTTTTCATCATATTGTGGGGGAAGACACTGCACCTGAAGCTAAAAATGCCATAGAGGGACAGTGCAAATTAGTTTTGAAAAAAGTACCAAGAAGAAAGTACTCGTTGTACTATCTGAGCCCTGGAAAGCAAGTCAATTAAAGCTAGCATTGACACAATGAGGTTATTTTACCTGGTTGATAGACTATAATGAGTATCAAATGTGTTGAAGGAAATGGAATCCTGTATTCAAGTCAATAATTAAGGTTAAGTCAACTTTAATCCCACACAAAACCTGATCAGCTTTTAGAACTCAAGCTTGATTACTTTGACTCAATTAGGTTAAACAAAAAGTAAAATATATAAAAAAAAAGCAAAGCAACATTCTGTAACTGTAGAACTAATGCACATTGGGCCACCAAGTTATCACTTTTTTTTTGTCCTTTTGGTATCAATTAGAAAGAATGTCAAATGAGAAAGCAAAGCATGACTGGCATAGACAGCAGTCCTGCTCCATGAGATTTAGACAGGACTTGTTTGTATTTTACCTGCAGCTGGATAAAAATGCCAGATGCACTTTTTTTGAGCTTCTACCTATAGTAATATGTGGAAGACAATTAGTATTACTCATGGAAATGGCTTACACTTTCCAAATAAACATACACAAGAGGAAATGTGCCCGTGCAACTGCTAATGTTGCACTTAGGCTACATGCTACATGCTTGAAGTTCTTTCTTTTACTTCCTCAGGTTATTTTTTTATTTACTTATTTATGTGGGGGGAGGGGGGAAGTGTGTTTTCTTTCTTTTTGTTTAGGTGGGTTTGTTGTTTTTCTTTTTCTTTTTCTTTTTTTTTCTTTTTTTTTTTTGTCTAGGTACACTACCTGGTAAATGAATAATACTTGCAAAGTGCTGCTAGTTGTTTCACTGAATGTTCATTTGGAAGACTACAGAGATTTACAAATAAGGAGATATTCAAAATTATTAATAGATAAAGAGCTATTTAAAAGCTGTCTGGACATGGTCAAGCTCTAGATGACCCTGCCTGAAGCGAGAGGAATGGACCTGATGACCTTTAGTTGTCCCTTCCAATCTCAACTATTCTGTGATTCTGTGATAACATCATAAAAACTTGTCTGATCATGAACTTCTCTTAGAAACCAGTTGCCTATGAAATACAGTGAAGAACGTACTGACAATGCCGACAAGGTTTGACAGACAAGCCTTATTTTTTGATGTTTCTCATCCCCTTAATATAAACTTCTTGTAGATAGTTACTTGCTTGTGGTTGTCAGCAGATACAGACCGAATTTTGGGGGGAAAGTGTTGTATTTACCCTTATTCCTACTTTTGTGGAACAAATTAATTTTATTGGGTGTTAGAAAGTGAAGGTATTTTGATCTGTAAATGTTGATGCTACACTCAGTCAAGGTAAATTCTTCTAGATAAGGTCAATTCCCACCTTGAAACATGGGACTTGGGCAAAATGCACTCACTGATGAAATCTGAGGCCACACAAGATGCATGTGCCCAAATTTTTCAGCTTAAAGAGAAAGTGGAGAAAAAAATTGTCTTCTTCCCCACATTCTCCCCACTTTTGAAATCTGGTACCTCAGAAATATACGGAAGCCTAAACAGTATTTGTTGCTACTGAGATTTCCTACAGTGTTTCAACATAGTATTCTTCATCTCTAGTCCATTTTTACATAGAGAAAGAGCTTAGTGTCAACATGGCCCTAGGAAACCATTGCTTCCAAGGAATGCTGTTGCTAATCCTTGCTGCAAGGAATGCAAGAGAAAGGCACAGCAATGAAGGGCTAAATCACTATCAGTAGATGCTTTTATTTATATTTCTGTATAGTAGTGGTTCTGATGTTCATTCTAGCTCCCACTTGAAGATAGCTACTCCCCATACAGTTGCACAGAGCAGTGAGCTGCTTATGCTTCCAAAATGCCAGCTGAATTCAGGCTTTTCTGCAGGCTGCAGGTAACGAAGAAATGTGGTATAGACTTGTTACAGTGTTCTGAGAATACTTCCATATCCTCAAGGCTAGCAAGGCAATATCCAGACTGATTTCTTGTTTTGCATGTAGCTTTGCCATATATCTCTGACAGGTGGGCAAGAAAGGCTTTTTATAGGCTCTAAGGACATTATTAAAAGCAATTTCTAAGTAGCTGGCAATCAGTTTCCGGAGCTGGAGATGGCCTGAACTGAGCTCCAGAGTGACCATTAACTTCTTTTCTTTCAAGTAGAGCCAGGGATTATTTTTCCTTCTGGGTGCACACTTGCATATCTTTACAAACAAGGCACTGTTAGATTCTACCCTGCCATAAACTCTGACTGCAATACCTCATCCACTACTGACCTGAAGTGAACTCCAAGGAGAGGGAACAGTAATAAAGCAAAACCCAGCAAACAGCGTGAAGCTTTTGTAAGATCTTATATAACCAAATTGGCTATATTGGGAACTTGCCTTGGTTTTAATTATAGATTTAAGGGTGCACTTATCAGGCTCTGTGCCATCTTAATGCTCCATCCCTTCACTCCTGATTTACTTTATATAACAAGCAGCTACTACAAAAAGGATGTTTTCCACCCTTTCTTTTGGGGAGAGGAGAGGCCAACAAAAGTTCACTGGGGGATGGGAATGTATAAGGTGTTAATTGAGTTGTGGTCTTGGGCTTCAGCTTGGTCCCTTGCCTGTGTCTCTTCTTGAAAGCTGGGGTTGAGTGACAAGTGCCTCCAGGAACTTTCAGAAGAGCACCAAGAGTATGGCACACCTCGAGTGCTGAATCTCACTCACATCTGTTTTCCAGAACACAACAAAATATAGCTTACATAGAAGAAAGCCAGGGAGGATGCAAAGCAACAAGGTCTTCCTCAGGTCTTGAGAAGCATTATTGGAAAAAGAATAGAGACATGAAGAAACAGGACCTGAATGCAAGAAAAATTTAAAGCCAGCAAAGTTGCTACATTGGTTTATGCTGCTTGAGCAACGCTTCTCAGCTTAATCTTTAACTTGATTCATATTCATCTTCCTGATGACTACTACCTTGCAGAGCATCTGCCCTGTAAATAGTTATATATGTATAGGGGAAGAGGCTAATAAAGTTATAGGGGAGCCACCCTGTGGAATTATCCTGACTCTGCCCTAAAGGTAGACACCTGGTGTGTCTTCTGAGGGTCCTAAACTCAGAAAGCAGAATTCTTTATCTGTTACTCATATCAGGAGCTGGTCTCTTGATTGAGCTAACTGCCTTGCCACATCCAAGAAGGTGGTGATGCAGCTCTTGGCTATCCTCTTATTCTGGCTTAGAAGTTCCTAGCTATTTTTGCTCCTTGTGAATGGGCTGTGGTTATCAAAAGCAGCAAAAGGTGCCACAGTGTGAGCTGAATTCCTTTCAGTCACTGAACCAAATCTCCACTACCCATAGTAAGAAGAGGATTGTCATGATAATAAAGGTGCTGGGGAGGACAGCGGAATACCAACAAAAAGAAAGCCCAGGTCCAGGAAAGGGGCTTCTCAGTCTAGAGCTAAAAATCTCTGCATGCCTTCCTGCTGCTTTAAACCCTGGGTGAAACATAGCAGAATAATTAAGAAGTCTCTGTATTAATAGCATTTTTAATGGTCCATAGTTCTTTTCAGTTTCTCTCCTACATTACAAATGCAACGGCACTTCTCCTGGCTACTGTTTCATGGAGACAGAATTAGAAATATTGCTAAGAAGGACAGCAAATCTTTGGAAAGTTGGTGCACCTGATTCTACCTTCTAGAAGGCCACTTCCTAGCTCTGTGACCAAGTTTCTCCCATGAAGAATTTGTCATCTGAATTTCTAAGCCTGAAATTTTGCCCTCTTAAAATGCTTTCCAGAGGAGTTTTACATGGTGCTGAAGTGAAATGAAATTACAGAAGGGCTGCTCCCAATGACACTGCTGCTGAAGAGACAAAAATTTTTCATCACGAATCCTTACAGGAGGTGTTGCAAAATGGCCTAGTCTCCTCATCTTGTACAGGTGTGCATCCTCTGCAGCAGGGAGGTACACCACTCATCCTTGCTCCCACCTCTCAGCTGATGTCGTTGCGTCCAGTTTTGCTTTCTTTTTTGTGCTTTTTCCTAGGATGTGACTCAGTGCTTTTTAGAAAGCAGAGCCTTTGTCTGCATCATTCTCCCTGCCAATCCCTTACATCACCTGCTTGATCCAGAGTTGGGAGTGACTCATTTTTCTCCTCCAAACACATGTGCACACAATGAGCTGTCTCCCATCTAATGGCCCTTCACAGAAACTTATACGTAAGGTCATGACTGTGTTTTGTTGCAGATGCCCAGTGCCCATCTGTAGAGGACAGTCTCTGTCTGTCTCAGGATTTATATTGTTCTGAATGCTTTAAAAGCTTTGCAAGTGAAAGCAAATGATCTATGTGGGTTGTTTTTTTTCCCCTTCCTCTCTCACTGGCTAATTTTGTATCTATTATTTACTGTGGGAAAGCAATGCCAAAGAAGCAATCTCTGCATGTGAAACTAATTTTCATCTTAAACTGTTACAGAAGTGAGCTTGAAACCTATGCTTGTGGAAAATTTGCATGCTTCTCACTCTTCACCTTACCATTGGTGTTTACCCAGTTTGTAAAGATGTGTTTTTAATGAATACTCTTAACTGTAGAGAAAAATGTATGGCAAGACAGAGTGACTCAAATTTAGATATGAATGACTGAAATTAGGACATCTAGAGCTAGTCCACCTCTTCTTTTCTCCTGCCATAGTCAAAGATACGAGCACTTAGCAGCAGTAATTTGGCTCATTTTGAATTAGATAGCTAACATGGCACATGACTTGCAATTAAGAATAGTCTAGCTTTGATGCAAGAGTCTACTTTTTGTGGATATCTAACATTATGATGCTTCTGAACCCTTAAATATTAGCAGTGAAAACACGAGGATTTGAAGTTTTCAAGGCCCCAGAAAAACTAACAGCAAGGAGTTGCAAAAATGTGTAAGTGATGCCTCAGAGAGCTGACAACAGCTTCCTTCTTCTGGCTCTCAACAGTCTGAGGACAATGAGACAGGAGTCTGTAGAAAATAAAACCTTTACAGTTTATCACACTTAGATTTAGTTCTGATGATGCACCAAACAACACATCTCACTGTGATTACCTTTATGCCCTACGGATCTTGGAAATAGATGGCACCAGGGAAGCCTATTTCCAAGGAGAAGCAAAAAATCTTGATGCCTTTTGGGGCTCCATTTCCTGAGCCATTGGCAGCATGTTTTGGTACTGCCATTGAAGCAGGCCAGGAAGCAGATGGCATGTCAGAGTGTGACAGTCTTGCTGCTTTATTTCAGAAGTAGCATGTCCTGTGCTGGCCTGATGACAGTGCGTCCTCCCGGCCACTCACTGGAGTATGGAGGCCAGGCAGAGCCTCCAGGGGGAGGATAGTCCTGATGGGCAGGCAACGCATGCAGCAACTCCCTCTCCCCATCTAAAGACAACCAGTGCAGCAGAGGTAGGTGGCATGTTTGATTTCTCTGCTGCCCCCTGTGCAAGGCAGGCCATAGATTGCTGCTTGAAAGACTGTCTTTAATCCATTTATTCCTGGTCTGCCTTTCCCCTAGACCTCATATGCTTCAAACAACACAACAAATCTGTTTTTATTTATTGTTAAAGCAATATCATTTTTTGCATGGTAGATCAGAAAAAAAAAAAAAAATCAGTTTTTTTTAATTGTTAAAATGGTGTCTTTTTTTCTTTTTTTTTTCCAACAAGACAGACATGAAACTGGTGACACAGATTTGACCAGCTCTTTTTTCACTCTTTTTTCAGGAAGTAATAAACGTTTCAGCAACTTCTGTACCTGATGAAGAGTAAAAATTAAACACAGTGCATAAGAGACCCTCAAATCGTTTTCTTCCAGCAAAAGTTTCTTTGCATGGTAAGAGCAAGAAAGAGGTACTGAGGCTCTCAGCAGCGTCTTTTGGAGGGTTTAAGGTAGATATTATTGAAATGTGCAAACATGACACAGCCTTTGTTCATTTAATGTTAAATTTTTCTGCGTCAGGTTTTATTCCTTTTTTTATATGAAAAAGTTTTACTTTCCTCTTGAGTTTTGATTGTATCTCAATTCCACGCAGTAATTTTCAATTATAAAATAGGATAAAGCAAACCCTCATGAACAGATCTAGTGAGTACTAATATAAGATTTGTTATCCTTACCTTTCTCAAGCAGAAATCAGCATTTGTTTGAGGAAGGAAGATAAGAAGAAAGACTCATGAAATAGAGAAATAAGAGATTACTTTTATGAATCTTTGTTCTGTTTCAACAAACCTTTCAGGTTTCCAGTATAACACATTGGTATTGAATCCCCAGGAATATTAAGGGAGAAATGAGAAACCATTTCTCTAACAGGCACTGGCACCACAGAGCTCAACAAGATATATTCCTTCCATTTCTGTGGCCCTATTTGGAATTTGTGTCTCTCTAGTTAACTTGTTTTGTACCATGTTGTGACAGACTTTTCAGTGCCATTTCCCCAGACTCTTGGGAAACCTGAACATTGCCAAATGGGACCATCTACTATAGCTGGAAACTAATTTTAAAAAGCTTTCCTTGGATTTCAGGGCAAGAGAATTAAACACCTTAGTTCTCTGCCCTCTTCATTGTTAGTTTAGTGAATTTCATACTTTAAATACTTTAAAAATACAAACATATGATTCTCTTCTGAGAAGATGGCAATGCCTGCACTCACTGGATAGCTTGCAAAATTAGTTAAATTCCAAAACAGCAATAACATTCAACTCTCACTTCTACTTCCTGTGAATTTGCTAACAGAGAATGTTTCCCAATTAACTACGAGTTGCATGAGTCTGCTTTTATAAAGTTGCTAATAAGAGAGAGAGAAGCGAGAGCAACTTCTTCAAAGACCTTGCCAGGGTACCTGGCCCTAACAAACCCCTCTGTGGGGGTGCATTCCTAGGATGTCCCCCTGGGGTCTGCTGACTGCAGCATTGCCACCTGTGGCAGTGTGCAGCGAGGACATCTGTCCTTCAGAAATGGAGTGGGACCACCAACTGTTCCCACAGGTCAGCAAACACAGACCTCAGGATATCTATAGGTATTCCTCTCCACTGACCTGCATGATTTGGACTCATGACCTATTGCTTTTGTTTATTTTTTTTTTTTAGGTTATAAGACATGCTTATCCAGCCTCTGTAGGAGTACAGATCTGAGAGTTACAGTTCAAGAAATCTACTCTGAAATGTCAATTAAAGGACTAACCTGCCCTCTTTCTACTTTAAGTTCCTGAACCCTTCCAAACATACTTAGGGGTGCAGAGCTGCACATCTTATTAGGAACCTATTAAGCAAGCCTGGCATCCTATCTAGATTTTTAAGATACTCTCTGAAGACTGTAATTCTCTTCTTTCTTGGAGCAACTTTATTACCCCAGGGAAGCATTTGAGCTAAAATTGTGCCAATATTTCCATCACAGTGTTAGCTCTCTTTTTATATTTTTTTTTCAGATGCTCATGAAAAAGAAATGATTTTGTCCCATAATTAAGAACCCAGTAACTTCTCAAGGCAGCAGATTTTGTTTATGATTTTCTCACAAATATTTTTGACAGCACTGACATTTTTGCAAGCATGACTAACTACACATTTACCCAGTTTCACTTTTTTGTTTGTTTGTTTTTGGCACTCCAATGTGCTAAAGATAATGTAAGCTAAAAATTCCTACATTTGGCAAGGGATTTGCTGTATGTCAAGAACAGTTTTCATTTATTTTAAAATAAAAGTAGATGGCCAAGATTTGAAATGGCACCTGCTAAACTTTTACTACAATTAATTAGTAGTGATGAAGGATATTCATAGAATCATAGAACTATAAAATCATTCAGGTTGGAAAAGGACACAAAATCCAACCACCAACCCATCCCCACCATGCCCAATAATCAAGTCCCTCAGTGCCACATCCACACAGTTCTTGAACACCTCCAAGAATGGTGACTACCTTGCTAGGCAACCTGTGCCATCCTGTTCTTTCAGCAGAAGACTTCCTCAGTTACTGGAACCATTCAATACTCACTTTTTAGTGAGTACTATTGGTGATAGGTGGATGGTTGGACGGGATGATCCTGAAGGTCTTTTCCAACCTTGGTGATTCTGTGAATGTTGGATATGGCACCAATGTTTTTGATCTGGCTACTTTCCCTGTGATATGAAGTTCATTACTTACTTCACAGGAGTATCTGCAGCCTAAATCATTGGCACTCATGTATTACTGAGCAAAGAAGGGACTTTAACACCCAGCAAGGACAGGAGGGTCCTGCATGTAGCATGCGCATTCAGAGTGCTCACAAGCTGCACGTATGTGGCTCGACTCAGCAGACATCTAAGAACATGGGATACCTTTATTCACTTGGAAATATGGTCTTATGCCGTATGTACCTCCTTCGCTCTTGGTGGACATGGGTACTTCAAGAAACCACCTCATAAATCAGAGGAAACACCCCATGCCATGTGAATCACCCAGCAGGAGTACAGGAGCTGTTTCAATTTTCCAGTCCATGTCCAGTGTGTTCTTCTGGCTTGTAATACTGTACTTGTAATGTGTGTATCTCAGAGATGAAACCTGCCAGCACTTCCCACGCAGTGCCATTGAAGATATCTGCTTATTTTTTGTTTTAGGTGTGGAGGAGGTAAGTGGTGTCTTGGAAACTGTTGTGTGCAAACCACAGACAAATGCTGGAATTTCTGAAGGCATTGTCTGACAGTTTTAATGAGTTTGATCGCTGTGTACTACTGACCCCACAAACCCTCTGTCACTATGCCCCTGTGCCACCTTTAGCACTTTCTGCCCCCTCCAAAACCTCCTGCTTTTTAGTATGCCAGTACAACGCTCCTGCCGAGCAGCTGCCTGTTTGGCATGACTCATGCCAGACATTCGGCTATTTTGGACAAATGGGGATATGCTATTTATCCCAAATAGCTGCCTGCCTTGGATAGCACATTGTCCTGAATAATGAAAGTACTATCAGCCTAAAAATCCTTTAGAATTCTTCTGCCCATATCCATACATCTCAGTAAAGAAAGCAGGAAATGACATGCAAATAACAATTAATACCACAGATGATGAGGGATGCATTTTGGAAATCGTAACTTGCTTGGACTTGGTCTCACGTTACTGAAGCCAATTAGAAAACCCCCTCCAGCAGGGCAGGGCTGGCTGACCATAGCAGGATTCCCTCTGGTCTTCAGAGCCACATAACCCAAACCAAGGAGGAATGCTCAGGAAATTTCCAGGTACCCCCAGTGAATTCCAGAAAACCATCAGTACTCCCTGCATTACTGCTGGTTCATTTGCAATGGAAATGTTTCTGAATGTCCTTTTTTTAAGCTGTTGATTCACAGGCCAGAAAGAGCAACTTGGTCCTGAAAAACTGCAGGATTTGTTCTACTAAGGGAAAGGGAAAAAAAAAGACAATTCAGGTAGAAACTAGGACTTGTTTCGCTTACCTGGGAATGCCAAGTGAAGGATGTGAAACCTGGAGAGTGTCCTGAGAGTTTATGAAGTCTCACGCACAGCTTGAAGGGATCTGAAAGAATTTTCTGTCTTGGTACAGACCCTCCTGGGAGAATTTTTTTTTTTTTTTTTTTTTTTGCTTCTGCTTTTGCTTTTTGTTGAGTTTCATGATCTTTTAATGGAGCCATTGTAATTTATAGTAGATCGCCGCCTAATGATGAATGATAGTTTGATGTAGTTTGCTAATGATGGATTTGATTACACTGTGTGTGTTGTAGAGATGATTTTATCTTGTTCTGATGGAGGGCTCAGGTTACCAAGATGTTTTTACAGCTTTTTATCAATTCACCATTTTAAAATGTGGGGTTTTTCTACTTCTAAATCTTCCTGAATTTTAAACTAGTTGTTAAACATGATTATTTTAGAACACTGCTGCTACTGCCCTCTCCACCTATTTGTCATTGTTTCAGCCAATCAAATTTCCATTGGCTTCAGTGTGTGAGGGAAGAGAGTTGGATATGAAAGGAATGTGGGGTCAGACCCAGAGAGATGGGTGTATAGATGGATGTATCAAGCCAGTGCCCTTGGTGAACAGAAGGGTGAACTGGTGATAGCAAGTGGTAGAAGCCAGCAGAGGGAATTGGTAGCGAATGGGAGCCTCTCACATGGATTAACCTGCCAGGCTTGTTTTTGGAATCTGTTCTGCAATCACTTCAGTTACTCATGGGCATCCCTTCCCCCTCCCCGTTGTGCTTGAACAGTTTTCATTTATTTTGCTTGTGCTGGGAATAATATGTTTTACATTTCTACCATTTTCTATCATTTCCTCAGATTTAGTGTGTTATTTTACGTGTTAGACAGTAGGGTCATTTTGTTATTTTTGTTAAATTTGTAATCTCATTAGGAACTATGCCAATTTCCTATCAAACTAGATCAATATAATTTGTATACACATATACGTAGCTAACCTCCTAGCACTCACTGGTATTACTCTGTCCACCATTTTTTCTTTTTTAAACACTTTGTTCTTAAAAGATAGTTTTAATACAGTGGGCTAACACTTCATTTTATGTTGCAGTGATTAAAAAACATATATATGTATATATCTTTCTTTCCAAAGGCCTTTAAATTTTTTTCCTTAAAATATAAAATTGTCAAATGTTAATGTGGCATTTGAAGGCAGTGTTTTGCAAAGGTGTATCAAATCCTCTGTTTTCCTGTGACCATAACCCAAAGAATTCTGCATTCCTCATCACCACCTGTCTGCACAAGTGTTACCAATGTGCAATACTCAATATAGAATTTTTGAATTTTTATTATTCCAGTTGTGGCTATTGCTGTTCCTAACACACACCCTGTCAGAAGGTTTAAAAAATGTATGCCTCAGTTCATGGAAAGAAAAAAAAAACAGAGAGAAAAAAAAAAAAGGAAAAAAAAAAAAGAGGGGGAGAGAGAAAAGGAAGAAAAAAAAAAAAAAAACAAAGGTCAAAACTTTTAAAATGTCACTTCTTCTACAGTTTTGCATAGAAAATACATTGAATCAGTGGGAGGGCTCCTTGCCCATAGAAACAGGCTGTAAGAAAAGAATGTTATCCTGCTGCTGTAGTTTCCACTTTCACTGGCAGCTGCGGGCTGAGCAGAAAAGCACTGTGGGAGCCCATTGTTACCCCAGCTGGGTAATAGTTTTCTTATTTTACAGTCAGCAACCGAGGGGGGTTGGGGTGTCTCAACAAAGTGCCTGAAAATGTAACTCCTGCAAACAGATCACTTTCTCCTTCACTATGAGAAACGAGGATCCATAAATCTTTTATTTCGTTTGGTTCCTCTATCGAGGTAATTAACTACTTCAAACAAAAAGATGGACTTATTTTCCAAACAAATTTACTCTGCGTGGAAATGTTGGTCTGTAAGCCGTAGAACCCCAGTCCCTGATGGAATGCCAAAAAATTTTCATCTCTCTTTGCATGAGATTTTATTGCTGAAGAACAGATTTTGCAAGACTTAACTTATATGGATGACAGTACAAACTGTTACCAGAACAAAATTTCAATAGGAAATGGTGGGAATGGGAAGCAAACATTGCAAAGCCTTTCCTTTCCTGATAGAGACATTATGAGTGCCTCTGTGAAAATGGCATTTGTGGTTTTATGTTCCATGTTTATATCTCATAAGTTTAACTATTACAAAACTGTAAGTCTTACTTAGTGCTGGCTTATCCAAGGAAGATAAATTATTTTAGTCACCACAGCAACCTAAGTTTAAAAGGGAGAGGGCCAATGACAGAATCATTTATCTCATCGGGCTTTTCTGACGCCTTTCATTTCCCAGCAGCCAAAATTTGTAATCTCAGCTGCAGAAGGAGACAAATTTTGCCAGTTGTAGGAAATTTGTGTAGCTGAATGGCTTATTGGCTCAATGTTTCAGTAGCCTCAGGTCTACAGTTCCCATATGAAGTCACTCAATTAAGTTATGCTGAAAGACCAAGCACCACCTCCATTGGACATGAGCAAAGGAGCAGGACCCAGGGCCAGCAGGTGCCAGCTGACCCGAGGATTGATCTGATCTGAAGACTTACCTGGGTCTTTCTCCTGTTGCAAGATCCTTGCAGCCATGCTCACCAGCTGGAAGCACTGAGTCAGGCCTGAGACAAACCTCTGTCTGGAAGCGTGTGTGGGGTTGGGGGAGGGAGAGGAGAGATCGGCAATGGGGCCATTTCCCTACCACCATCCCCTGGCTTCTGCAAAAGGCTCTTTCTCCATGTGGGAAACATGCCAGAGGAACAACTGGACCATGCCCAGGTTTCTCACATTTATGCACTTAGCTTTAATCTTGCTAGCTCCATCTTTGAGAGTGGTGAATTTACATCACTGCTGTATTCCTCCTGCTGAGCCTTCACTGCTGCTTGCAGTGGGGCAGCTGGATTAAATCTTGTTTGGCAGTGGTTCAGCCTGCAAGACAGATAGAGCTACAACTTCTCTCCCTTACTTTCATCATTCTTTACTTGTGATGCTTCATTAGTCAGATGCTTGCCTCACTAACCTGGTTGCCCAGGTTCACAGGATGAAATGCAGATATGTGTGACACAGAAAGTCAGGTCTGTTGCTCTGATGATTCTTGTGCACTTTTACTTTATACATCTATAATCCGGTGTTTGGAGCAAGCATTTTCCCCCTCCTCTGCTGAGAAAAGTCTTGGGAGGAGTGCAGGGAGCGCACTAATTTGAAAAGTAAAACAATCGTATGCCTTGATTAACCAAAATTTCCAAATGAAAATGGGTGAGAAGAAAAGAAAGGAACAAGGAAATTTCCTTTTTCATAGCTTTGAGAAACAGGGTTCAGTATGTTGTGTAAATACATGTAAATACATACATGGATATACAAGAACAATTTTCCATTTATAATAGTAATTTAAGTATTATCTCCATAGTTAGTAAAAGCCTGCTTCTGCTCCTTAGTGGAAATGAAGGATTCATCAGAAATGTCACCATCCAAGCCATTCATGCATGCCCTTACTCCATGGCTGCAGTAACACATATAGGGAGTGCTATGGATTTGTAGGGCAGAGTTTACAGATCTCTCTGTGCTCCCTGCGTTATGTGCACAGAAGACATATGACTCCCTCGATAAGGTGCTTACAGTCTACCTGGACTTGTGCTCAGCCGGTGCTACAAGGCGAACAGATCTGATATCAACAAAGCATGAAGCCAGAACTCTCAAGAAGAGCCTTTCTGAGGTGCTGGGCATGTTAGCCCAGGCTTGGCACAAGACCACCTTGGTCATGTCATTTTGGGTGAGGGTGCAGGGAGCGCTCGCTAAATGCCCTCTAGCCATCCCTTGCACAGACAAAAGCAGGGTTAAGAAACAGATGGTGAAGTAGTTTGCCCAAGGCCACACAGGAGGTCAGCAGCAGAAATAGGAATGGAGCAGGCATCCCTGTGCCCTGCTTCAATGACTTGTTCCAGGAGCCCAGTGTCTGGTAGGGTTTTGCTGGGGATAAGCACATTTAAATTCTAGGCATAACTCCATCTGCTACCTCCACTGCTCCCCTCTGTGAGCAGAGTCATTCTGTCTGGAACAGAAAGAGAAGGTTGTTTTGAATTTTCTTTTGTTATTTGAAGCTTATGAGGAACTACCAAGGATGTAAAAGATCCAGCATCATCCTGAAACTCACTTGCTCTTTAAGCTTTTTAAATTGTTCTCCACTCACATTATCTTAATAACAAATCCTAATGTGGAGTAGGCTTCACCTTATCTCTTAAAACCTCTCACTGGTGGTTTCAGCAGTCTAGATGGTCAATGCAGATCAGATTTCTATGCCCCTGCCATAGTTAATGGAGAGAAACAAGGCCAAACCAACTTTTTACACAGGTAGTGATAGGATAAGGAGGAATGGTTTTAAACTAAAAGAAGGAAGTTTTAGATTAGATATTAGGAGGAAATTTTTTACTCAGAGGCAGTGAGATGCTGGCACAGCTGCCCAGAGAAGCTATGGATGCCCCATTCCTAGAGAGGCTCAAGGCCAGGTTGGACGGAGCCCTAGGCAGCCTGAGCTGGTGGGGGGCAGCCCTGCCCACAGCAGGGGGTTGCAATTGGATGGGTTTCAATGTTATTTCCAACTCGAGACATCTTTGATCCTGTGTTTATGTGATCTATTTTAGACACCTACCTGAGGATGGAAGGAATTGTGCTCTGAAGTCCACTGGTTATGGAAAGAACTTAGACAAGTAGTTTAGAACGGATGACCAACTTCCATGCAGCTTTAATTTGATATATGACATAACTTCCATGGTGCCATGATTTCACTCCTTGTTTTTCCCATTTGTGTGACTTCCTTATCTTCAGCATATGAATACTGCACAATTGAAGACCTGACTTCCGACTGAAAAAGCTTGAATCTTGATCTTTCAGGGAGCTCAGCAATTTTAAGTGGAATTTACCATCAGTGTCAATCTTAAAAATAATTTGTCTGATTATGTTTTGATTATTTGTCAGGTTATTCACCCTTTAACAGTGGGGAGGATTTCATTAAGTTTAGTAAGAAATCCCTTTAGCCCATTTTTGCTTTTTAAAGTGAGCTACAATATAGCTATGTAGACAAAGGCTTCTATCCCTTTTAAATACATAAGAAACATTGTCATCTTACAGAA